>NW_021703775.1:28052628-28345250 GCF_005190385.1 Monodon monoceros | reverse complement strand
GGCCTGGAGTGGGGTCTCGGAATCTCTCAGGAGGGGAAACTCAGGCTGGATACTGTCTCTGGGCCATTCTGCACCCCACCCATCCTGAAGCAACTGCAGGGGTGGATCAACTCCATGTCGATAAAATCAGGTTTCAAATGCACATAAGAGGAAACTTCACTCCTCTGGATGGGAGACACTCGTGTAAACCCAGCTAGGCTGGGTCCTGGACTCAGTTGAGTGTCCCAGGCTTCACTCAACAACTTCCTGCTTACTCTGGGCTTCTCAGAAGGATGCTGGAGGGGAAGCTGACCCTGATCCCTGACCAGCTAAGTTTGACCCCTGGGATGTTCAGCTGAGAAATTCCCAATCCAGGCTATGAGACGCAAGAGCATCATTGGCAGCTTTGACATAACATGCCAGTGCCTGGCCCCGCCTGCAAGTTCTCACTTAATTGATTGGGAGCGGGGCCTGTGCACCATTACGAACTCCCAGGTGTTAGGGAGTGAGAACCAGTCGTCTGCACTCCACACCAGTGCTGCCCGGTAGAACTTTCTGAGATGATGGAACCATTCCGTGTTGGCTAGTGTAACTGAGGAACTGAATCTTAAATTTTATTTAATTTTAATTAATTTAAATTTGAATAGCTCATGTGCGTGCATAGTGGCGGCTTACTGTGTTGGACAGCGCAGCTCTAGATTTTTAGAACAGTGCTCCAACCCTGGGTGCATCTTAGAATGGCCTGGGAGCTTTACAATAGATCAGTGTCTAGGCACAAACTGATTAAAGGAGAAGCTGGAGTCGGGTGCAGGCAGCAGCACTTCCTGAAACTGCCCAGGGGAGACCATTGTGCACCAGGGCATGAGAGCAATGCTGGCACTTCTGCAAGGAATGGCTCTCAATTATTTCATGGATTAACTAAGAAATAAATATAATTCTTGCCATAGTTTCTGAATGTGGTTATTGGTAGAAATGATTACCACGCAATAATTATGGGCAAAACGGCACATGGTAAAATTGTTAAGGAAATGAAAAACTGACTGAAGAATCCTGTTGGTAACTGTAAACACTGACCTGAGAGAATCAGACTTAATAGAACGAATTCCACAAAAGAAAACTCAAGAATGGAAGAGAGCTATATTTGATAAAGCTTGATATGAATCGAAAAATGAAAAAACAAACAAACAACCCCCCCCCCAAGAAAACTTTGCACCAAACCTGTGTTGGGAAATTTAAACAGAAAATAATTGTTACTAATGACAATAATTTTGGTAAAATAAAAATGAAGATTAAAAAAAGAAAGGAGTTTAATTACACTGTATAGAAAATATCTCAACAAATTAAATGGGCTTAATTTAATTTGTTCTGAAAAATGCCTTTCCAGTAGAAATTAATTAATGTAGGTGTATTTTTTTTTAATTTAAATGTTTGGTAAATGTAAATATGGGAGCAAAAGTCTCCATGGGGTCAAAATGTCCATCTGTCAAAACACCAGGGTTACGGAATTCCCTGGCCATCCAGTGGTTAGGACTCTGCGCTTTCACTGCAGAGGGTCCGGTTTGATCCCAGGTCGGGGAACTAAGCTCCTACAAGCCTAACGGCCCAGCCAGAAAAACCCCCCAAAAACGAAGCAAAAAAACCACCAGGGTTAAAATGATACTCACCTTGACCACCATAATTCACTGGCCCCAGCCCTAGCCAGGCCCAGGGGAGGGTGGCCAGATTCAATAGAGAAACATATAGGACACTCAGTTAAGTTTGAATGTCCCAAATGTTGCATGAGACATACTTATATTAAGAGATTACCCATTGCTTATCTGAAAGGTAAACTTAACAGGGAATCCTGTACTTGATCTGGCAACTCTATTCCAGGGTGGCTGTCCCCCCGCCCCCCCTTCAATCAAGAAGTACAGAAGGAGACCCAGATTTACACCAAGAATCGGCTAGAAGGCACACTACTGCCTTTAAAGAAGCGTTCCCTTAGGCTCTCACAATAGCATTTTCTTTAGAAGAGTGTGATTCACTCCCAACCTTTCAGCGACCTGGTGACTCTATAAAGTGGGGCCTTGAGGGCTCTCTCAGCCGCACACAGAGCCTGGCCTGCCTTCACCTGCCCTGCGATCTGGGTTGTCAGTATGGTGTCTGCCACTGACGGGGGCCCTGGAGGCAGCTCGGGTACCTCCCCGGGCACCGCTGCTCCCTGTCCTTCCTCCTCAGCTGCTCCTCCTCTCACCCCGACGTTGGCCCCGTGAGCTGGTCACGGAATGAGCTGGAATGAATATGGACTTTGGGAAGAGCTAGGGTCCAGACTCAACAGCCCTGTGGCCTTGGGCAGGTCCTCAGCTCAGCTCCCTGAGCCTGTTTCCTCCTCCTTAGGGAGTATTAAATCAAGTGCAAAAGCACATCTCAGGGACCTGCCACAGAGGGCTGCTCCCTAAATGGCAGTTCCCTTCGGCACATCCCCTTTTCCGTAGCTCCCCTGTGCTGCCCTCCAACTGCCCCAGTTGCTTGAGTCCCACTGACCCCAGCCCTTTCCCATCAAAGGATGCTCTCAGCCAGATGTGGTTTGAAAACGGACTCACTCATTCATACTGAAGTGTTGGTGGCAGCCTGTGGCTTAACGTTTTGCTCCTTCTCTTAGGAATGTAGGCGATGGTGCTTTATTTCCCAGACTCCGCTTAGACCAAAAATGAAAGCGCTAATGGTGAGCCTTTCGGCACCGCGATAGGCTGTGAGGAGATGTTTTGGGAACGGTGGGTCTTCCTGACGTAGGTGACCATCTCCTGTAGGGCTGTTGCTGACCCTGGAGTAGGTCTTGGTGCCCCCAGGGTGGAGGTAGGGGTTGTCCTGGTGTCTCCGGGGACAACGGGCTTAATCTATTGAGGGAAAGCAGGGGTTGCTAGGAAGGAGCTGAACATGAGTCTGTCACGTGCAAGAATGTAAGGAAGGTCGGGGCGCAGATCTGGCCAGTGGGTGCCTTTGACTCACACCTGGAATGAGTTGATGTGGTCAAGGGGTTCCATCCTGGCAGGGGCAGGTGGTCTTGGTCCCCCAGGTTGTCTACATAGCTGAGCAGGGCAGTGGTGGTGGCTGGCATGAGAGTGAAGGTCAAAGGCTACTCTCGGGAGCCCCACTTTCAGCAGTGGGTCTCATCCTGGCACTGCCTTGACCTGGACCTTTCTGAAAGGCAATCACAGTACCTACAGTGCAGAGTTGTTGTATAATGCGTACGTGTCAAACGCCTACCCTGTGCTTGGCACATTGAAGGTGTCCAGTACATGGGGACTGTTGGTTGTAGCAGGATCTATACAGATGCACATACAGAAACCACACCAGTATGTGAACATTGCAGCAAGTGCATGCCCCGTCTGGACACGTGCTGTACCTGAATATGAATACATTCTTTTTTATTTGAAAAAACACCCCACAAGAGTATAAAAATTATAAATATTTTTATAAGCAGAAGTAAGCTCCAGGATTTCCCTGGTGGTCCATTGGTTAAGACTCTGTGCTTCCACTGCAGGGGCCATGGGTTCGATCCCTGGTTGGGGAACTAAGATCCCACATGCCACATGGCACAGCCAAAAAAAATAAAGTAAAATAATAAGCGTAAGTAAGTAAGCTCCATTTTTAAAAGTTTATAAAGGAAAAAAATGCATGTTCTCCAATCCGCTCCTTCCCTTCCCTCCAGTGATGTCCACTGTTGACCGTATATAGCTTCCTCAACTGTCCCTAAGTATCTACAAGCATCTGTTTATATACAAGTGTATTCATTTACTTACACAAAAATGAGTCACGCCATGTATATTGGTCCCCATGTGGCTTTTTGTCATTTTATCACGAACCGTTTTCCCAAGTCAGTGGATATCGGTCAACCCCATTTTCAGTAGTTGTGTTGTATTCCACGGTGTGAGTGCACCATAATTTATCCCACTGTAACCTTATTGACTGGTATTTAGTTTCTTTCTAGTTTCTTTCCTGGCCTTCCACTGAACATCTTTATCCAAACGTTTTTATGTTCTTATACTATTTTTCCTTTAGGATAGGTCCTTAGAAATGGGATAACATTTTCATCAATTCTGCCAAATTGCTTTTCAGAAAAGGTGTCCTGAGTTACGTCTACCGACAGTGTAAAAAAAGTGCCCGTCAATGTTTTATTTTTGCTAGTGCCATGGGGGAAAAAAGGTATCTTATAATTTGTGTTTCCTTGATTGCTTGTAAAGTTGAGCATCTTTCCATGTGTTTATTGCCCATTTGTATTTCTTCTTCTGTCAGTTGCCTATCTTAATCCTTTGAGGTGCTTGTTTTATTCTAACTAATTCATGGTAGTTTGTATGTTTGGGATCTTGTTAGGAATATTGACCCTCGGTCTGTTTTAAGTGTGGATGGTATTTTCTCTCTGCTTGTCGTCGTCTATTGGTTGCTTTGTCCTGGTGTCGTTCTTACACAGGAATGGATGTTCACCCAAATATGCCTGTGCACATAGACGTTTAAAAAGGCAGAGAGGCAGTTTGCTGTTGTTAGAAGTTGGGGAAAGCAAGCCTATGTTCAGCCTCCAGGTTTCAGCAAGCCAGTTGGCAAGCCTCCGGAATCCTTGGGAGGCAGTTTTGAGGCAGGAATACTTACAGTTCACCATCCCATTGTTCCCAGCATCCTTGGAAGCACTGACCATATCCTTATTTTCCAAGGATTTTTATAACTATATTTTGTCCTGGATCCTATCCAGGACATCCCTGTGTTTCGGAATAGTTTTTCTTTTGTCTTTCTCTGGATTGAAGTGGAAAACTATTTAGAGTTACCCTTGGGCAGCCCCTGGAGGATCAGATACTGGCAGGAAGTCTGCCAGAGGCCAGGCGGGCTGGGGTTGTGTGCCTGTGTGTGTGTGTGTGTGTGTGTGTGTGTGTCCTGCCAGGTCAGGGGCTATCTGATTTTCCTGTTGTGCTGACTCACTGAATCTAATGAGGAAGGTGCGGCTGAGTCAGTGATGAATGGGTTTGAGTTGTAATACATATATTTTTAGTTGACATGTCTTTTTCTTAGTTTAAAAGATAAAGAATGAGAAACGGACACATGGAGACCTTTCTAGAGCCTTTTTTGGGAAATAATTTCAAACTCATAGGAAAGTTTCAAAAGAACATCCACACACTTTACTTAGACTCATTTATTGGTAATGTTCTATTCCATTTGGTTTATAATATTCTCTCTCTCTCTCACTCTCTCCTCTCCCTCCGTCCTCCCTTTTTCTCTCTCTCCCATTTGAGGGTAAGATATACTCATCATGGCCCTTTATCCTTAGATACTTCTGTGTATATTTCCAAAGAGCAGGGATTTTTTTTTTACACAATCACAGTAAGTTACCAACTTCAGTCAATTTAACATGGTTGCCTACTTTAATCTGCTGTTTGTATTTTGATCCTATCAATTGACCAAGTTATGTCTTTTATAGCATTTCCCCCTCCCTTTCCCCCAGTACGGGATCCCCAGTATAGATACCCATAGTGAATTTCATCATCATATTTCCACAGCCTCCTTTACTTTGGGACATTTCCACAGTTATGACAATTTACATTTTTGAATAATACAATACCCCAATTAAAAAAAATAGAATATTCCTCATTTGGGGTTTGTCTGATGTCTTTCTATCATGATTATATTCATGATCAGATTCGGTTACTGACTCCTAGCTGGAATCCATCATAGGTGTGTTGTGTTTATCTCAGGATCTGGAGGTGCATGGTGTCCCTCGTTGGCGACATTCATTTCAATCACCTGTCAAGGTGTTGTCTGACTTGACTGATTCAGTCTTTACCATGAAGGTTGGCAACTGGTTTTCCATTGCCAGCACTCCCTTCACATTCACCAGTCTGGGCTGTGTAAGCCTTTCCTGCCGGAGGCCCTAGTGATGGTGCTTGTCTAACCCCACTGCTGTCATGCCTGGACCCTACCCTGTGCCTGCGCTGATCATCAGCCACCCACACTCTCACTGGAGCCTCCCCCCTTGGCAGGTATGTCATCCAGAGTTGAAAGACCTGTGGGAGTCTCCTCCATCCTTCAAGGACAGAGCTAGGGTCAGGAAGAAGCCTATTCAGGGCCTGGATTATAATGTTAGAAAGTCCTTCCTTCTGTTGAGCCACAGTCTCTCTCCCTGAGATTTTGAGGGTCTCATTTCTATTCTACCATCAGGAGTGACCAAAAATAAATCTTACCTCTTACATATATTATGACAGTCATGATCTAACGTGTCCCTCACTTCAATCTGGTGGGGTAGTATGTGCAGAGGACAGGAAGGTGGTGAGTGGGGTGACATTTACCAAGCACTGTCTGTGTCCCAGACACAGTTGGGGGTGTTAGGTATGTGAACTTGGATTTTACAAGAACCCTCTGAAGTGTGCACTATTCCTGTGAAGCTCCAACAGTGCAGGGGTGGTTGTCCATTTTGTGTAACTAGTATCCCCAATACCTACAATAATTAGGTGCTCACTACATATTTGTCAAATGAATAAATGACCTTTACAGATGAGAAAACAGGCCTCAAAAAGGTTATGTAACTTGTGCTCAGCCACAGAGCTGTCGCATGGCAGAGCTGAGGTTCCAGCCCAGGTAGGATGACTCGAGAGCTCTTTTTCTTCATCATTCTATGATAAAATTTATTTTTGGAAGATAGTTGAGAGGAAGAATGTTTTCAAAGTGTTGCTAGAGGTTGAAAGGTATAGTTTAAAAATGTTGGCACTGACTCAACATGTGAAGACCATGGTTGGCGTGTGTGACACCCATGGTCTGCCACCTGGGGTGTCCCATGAACCAAACAGGGCAAGAACTGTGTCCTGCCAGCCTTCCTGGGCCACCTTCCTTCCGGGTGTCTGGGGAGAGGGCTTGTCTTACATTCACTTATTGGCCAGTGTCAGTGTGAGCTGCACCCACTTCTCCCATCTAACTTCTCCCTAACACAGCTCCTAGCACCTGGGGATGTTGTCTTCTCTGGTCTGCTGCACCTCGGCTGCCTCACCTGTTCATTCTTCAGCTCATGGCACCATGGCATATGGGAAGGCCTGGGGTAATGGATGGAGGGTCTGCCACCCCCTGCAGGTGTGGAGGCCACTTTCAGTGGAAGAGCATCTCTCTTAGGTCCTTCAGCTATCCCTGCCACAGGCATGGCTGCCTCTCCCTGACTAGCTGGTTTCTCCTGGGGTCTCAGCCAGCTGCCCTGTTGCCAGACCTGTTCCGCACACTCGGCCCTTCCCTTCCTTCTTCTCTTCAGGGCCCAGACTTCAAGGCCACCCTCTGAAAGCTCCAAATGCATAGTGTAGACTACTAGACCTCGCAACCTCCTCTTCATAGGAGAGTGTAGCCCATCTACAGGGTGCAATTACTGAGCTCTTTAAAATGACCATTCACCCCTGATCTCCCCAACAAAGAACTAGCAGGCTTGTGTTTTAAAATGTAGGTTTTGTTATTATTCAGGTATGGTAAGCCAACAAATCAGGAGATGATTACCATTGAAGGGATAGTTTGTTACAGCTCCTCAGAGGAGGGGGCATGCTGCACCATGGGGGCCACATGGGGAAGCACCAGGGTCAGTCAGGAGGCAGGGGGAGGGATGGGAAAGCATGGGCAAGAGCCTTTACTGTGGTTTCCTCAGAAAAGAACAGGCAAGGCAGGGTAAGCGGGTTTAGGATTGGCTAGTTTGAATAATTTCAGCAGGCTCTGGAGGGCAGGGGCTATGTGAAGTTATGTGGTACCTGGCCCTCGGGTTTTCAGTGCAGGGGAATGTTGGCTGAGCGTGAGTGCTCAATAGAGAAGGGGGTGGGGGTGTGGGCTCTGGATTGGTTGGTGTGCATATGAAAGGTGCAGTTGCAGGTGAGTCCTTTATATCTCTAGGAATTGACTAGTCCTGGGAGGGGCAGCCCCTCCAAAGTGAGCAAAGCCCCAGATATCAAAACATCAAAATATTGAAAATAAAAAGGCATGATTAATACAGCTTGGAATTAGATTTTTTTAAAAAGGTTGAACCAGATCAGATTTATAGCCTGGGCTCTCTTTTCCATGGATGAAGCAAAGGGTCTTTTTGTGTCTTTCATGATGTGCTCATGGGGCTCTGAGGTGTGCCACTGGTCCAGGATGGGGTCTAAGGCAAGGCTCTTGGAGTCTGGCTCTGTCTGTTATTTGTGTGAAATCAGACAAGTCAAATGCCTTTCCGAGTCCCAATCTCCTCATCTGTAAGGTGGATTGAACTAATACCAGTACCTACCCCACAGGGCTAGTGTCAGTTTAACCGCTGTGGCAGTTTAACCACTGAGTGTATATTAGACACTCTATACATGTAGAGTGTCTAATATACACTCAGTCAGGAGGCAGGTAGCTCTTAGTAGAATGTAAGTTCCATGAGGGCAGGCTCAGTGTTTTGTCTGATAGGCAAAATAAGTATTTGTTGAATTAATAAATTATAAAATTTAAAAAGTTTTTATGCTTTGTTTTCAAATTTAATTTTTGAGTTAGTAAAAAAATTTAAGGAATTATAAAAGCAGACTCTATTTTAAAAAATGCAGCAAAAGTTCTCCCTTTGTTTCCCCATCTGCGCAATTCTCATCTTTCTCCCATAGGTAACCATTGTTCTTTGTTTCTTCTGTATCACTCATATTATTGATTAATCACCAGTATAAATTCTGACTTTCCTCTTTTTTACATAATAGGTAGTATATTTATTTATTAAAATAGATTTTTTTGTATTGTGGTAAAATACACATAACAATTACTATCTTAACCATTTTTAAGTGTATATAGTTTAGTGGCATTAAATACATTTGCATTGTTTTATAACCATCACTACCATTCATCCCTGTAACTCTTTTCATCTGTAAAACTGAAGCTCTATACCTATTAAACAATAACTCCCCATTGTCCCCTCCCTCCAGCCTCTGGCAAACACCATTACACTTTCTATCTATCTGACCACTCTAAGTAATAGGTAGCATATTATACACACTTTTTTGAACATTGTTTTTTTACTTAACAATGCATCTTTTAAAAAAAAATCAATCAATATTTTTAAAATTGAAGTATAGTTGATTTACAATGTTGTGTTAATTTCTGCTGTACAGCAAAGTGATTCAGTTTTATATATATATACATTCTCTTTTTTTCAATATTCTTTTCCATTATGGTTTATCACAGGATATTGAATATAGTTCTCTGTGCTATACAGTAGGACCTTGTTGTTTATCCATTCTATATATAAAAGCTTACATCTGCTAACCCCAACCTCCCACTCTACCCATCCCCCAACCCCCTCTGCCTTGGCAACCACCAGTCTATTCTCTATGTTCCTGATTCTGTTTCTGTTTCATAGATAGATTCATTTGTGTCATAGTTTAGATTCCGCAGTAAGTGATATCACATGGTATTTGTCTTTCTCTTTCTGACTTGCTTCACTTAGTATGATAATCTCTAGTTTCATCCATGTGGCTGCAGATGGCATTATGTCGTTCTTTTTTATGACTGAGTAGTATTCCATTGTATACATGTACCAAATCTTCTTTATCCATTCATCTGTTGATGGACATTTAGGTTGTTTCCATGTCTTGGTTATTGTGAATAGTGCTGCTATGAACATAGGAATGCATGTATCTTTTTGAAATATAGTTTTGTCTGGATATATGCCCAGGAGTGGGATTGCTGGATCATATGGTAATTCTATTTTTAGTTTTCTGAGGAACCTCCATACTGTTTTCCACAAATTACATTCTGTAATCCACCAAATGACATTCCTACCAACAGTAGAGGAGGGGTCCCTTTTCTGCATACCCTCTCCAGAATTTGTTACTTGTAGACTTTTTGATGATGGCCATTCTGACCAGTGTGAGGTGGTACCTCATTGTAGTTTTGATTTGCATTTCTCTAATAATTAGCAATGTTGAGCAGCTTTTCATGTGCCCATTGGCCATTTGGGTGTCTTCTTTGGAGAAATGTCTATTTAGGTCTTCTGCCCATTTTTCAATTAGTTTTTTTGTTGTTGAGATGTATGAGCTGTTTGTACATTTTGGAAATGACCTTTTCGGTCACATCATTTGCAAATATTTTCTCCTATTCTGTAGGTTGTCTTTTCATTTTGTTTGTGGTTTCCTTTGCTGGGGAAAAGCTTGTGAGTTTGATTAGGTCCATTTGTTTATTTTTGTTTTTATTTCTGTTGCCTTGGGAGACTGACCTAAGAAAACATTGGTACGGTTTATGTCAGAGAAAATTTTGTATGATCTCTTGTAGTAGTTTTATGGTGTCATGTCTTATGTTTAAGTCTTTAAGCCACTTTGAGTTTATTTTTGTGTAAGGTGAGAGGGTGTGTTCTAACTTCATTGATTTACATGTGGCTGTCCAACTTCCCCTGTACCACTTGCTGAAGAGACTGTCTTTTTCTCATTGTATAGTCTCGCCTCCTTTGTTGAAGATTAATTGACCATAGGTATGTGGGTTTATTTCTGGGCTCACTATTCTTTTCCATTGATCCATATGCCTAACAATGTATGTTGAAGATTTTCCATACATTATAAATCTACAGTGTAACATTTCCATTATTTTTATAGCTGTATACTATTCTGTTGTATGTCTATACTTAACTTACCCATTTTCTATGATGGACATTTGGGTTGCCTCTTGTGTTTTGATCTTACAGTGATGTAAAATGTCCAGATGTTTCCTTTTTTAATTAATTATTAAAATTTTTATTGGAGTATAGTTAATTTACAATGTTGTGTTAGTTTCAGGTGTACAGCAAAGCGAATCAGTTATACATATGCATATATCCACTCTTTTTTAGATTCTTTTCCCATGTATGGCCAGATGTTTTAAAATAAAATTGTTTAGATTTCTTTGTGCTTTGTTAAAATCAACTTACTTGGCCACCTTAATTCGTACCCTCCCACTTAAGGCTTAGACTTGGAGGTCACCACCTCGCATTTCTGATAGGACAGCAACCTACTGGATGATGAATTTGGGAACCAGCTCTTTTTCCATGAGGAAGGACGTATGCCTTGTCAACATGGAAGCAGCTTTGACCTTGCACTCCCTCTCCCATGCTAATTCCTGACCTGGCTTTCTGTCTTTGGGATGGCAGCAGCTCTTTCGGACCCCACACTTCTCTTGCCCTCACATTCCAGTGGCTTGGGAACACAGCACAGCCAAGAGGGACGACCAGGTCTGGAGAGACTGGGCAGCGCATTTTTCTCAGTAGGCTGCCAAGGCCCACAGGGTTTCCTTCCAGCCCACCAGGCTCCACACACACTCAGAGCTCGCTCCCAGACAGCCCGTGCAGGACCCCCTCAGGCCCGTCCTTGCCTCATTTGACTGCTACTGAATCCTGCCTGCCACACTGGGCCACTGGTTGGTACCCACCGAGTATGCAGCATCCCTGATGTGCAGAAGGCTGGGGCGCCCTAGGGTCTGTGTCTTAGCCTTGGTCTCAGGATGGGATGGGTCTCCTCAAGGGTCTGGACCCTCCCAGGTCCGAGCCCCCTGAATAACACCACATCTTCTCCGTCCTCCGTGAAATGAATGAATGAAAAGTGGCCGTCAGGGTTTCCGATCGCGGTCAAGCCTCAGATCCGTCCCCCTTCCCTCCCTCCCTCCTCCTCCCCGCAGTTCGGCGGGGCTGCCCACACAGGGCAGGCTCTGCCTCTCTCGGACTCGCCACAACCTGCTCCTTAGGCTTAGGGATAGGCAGCCTGCTTCCAGCCTTACCTCCCAGCGGAGTGGAGGCCTGTGAAGCCGCCCAGGCCCTCGGAGGGACTGACCTCAGGGCCTATGCAGGGCTGGCAAGTGGGGGTATTTCATGGCCCAGAAAGACGTCTAAGGGAGGAAATAACAAGCAATCCTGCTGGCCGCGGCCCCTCCCGCCCGGAGGTGCCTGGGCTGGCAGGGGTGGAGCCGGCGCTTCCTCTTGCATTTCCTCCCATTGTTCCCGCCCCGCTTCCGCGAATTCTCCCTGACGGGGGCCTGGGCGGGCGGGATGCCGGCGAGGGAGGAGAGCCGGGTGCGCTCTGCGCCCTGACCCGCCGCGCTCTGGCCGCAGCCTCCAGGGTCCGGAACCGGGGGCCCGCCGGCAAACTAGCTGTCTGCACTTCCAGGTCTGCCATCCCTCCGCTCCCCTGCCGGCCCTGCCTCCCGCCGCCCCAGACTGAAGCCTCAGAATTGCCAGGAGTTGCCGCTGGGAATCTGGGGGCCAAGTCTGTCAACCGACAAATAACGCAGGAGGCTGCAAATAAGAAAATAGTTTATTTGGGATTTTAAGAATTGCAAATCGGGAGACGCAAATTCGGGTACCTGTGAAAGTATTGGGAGAAAGAGGGGCTTATGAAGACAAAAAGCCAAAAGGTTGTTAAAAGTTGCCTGGCGAGAATTGTGATAGGATCTGAAAGTATTTGTGCGTAAAGAAGCACAGGTTGGGGACTTCCCTGGTGGCGCAGTGGTTGAGAGTCTGCCTACCGATGCAGGGGACACGGGTTCGTGACCCGGTCCGGGAAGATCCCACATGCCGCGGAGCGGCTGGGCCCGTGAGCCATGGCCGCTGAGCCTGCGCGTCCGGAGCCTGTGCTCCGCAACGGGAGAGGCCACAACAGTGAGAGGCCCGAGTACAGCATAAAAAAAAAAAAAAAAAAAAAGAATATGCCTGCCAATGCAGGGGACACGGGTTCGAGCCCTGCGGGAAGATCCCACATGCCGCGGAGCAACTAAGCCTGTGCGCCACAACTACTGAGCCTGCGCTCTAGAGCCTGTGCATCACAACTACTGAAGCCCGTGTGGCACAACTACTGAAGTCCATGCACCTAGAGCCCGTGCTCCGCAACAAGAGAAGCCACCACAATGAGAAGCCCGCGCAACGCAAAGAAGAGTAGCCCCCGCTCACCGTTAACTAGAGAAAGCCCACGTGTAGCAACGAAGACCCAACGCAGCCAAAAAAAAAAAAAAAAAAAAAGAAGCACAGGTTGTTTTAGGGTAGGGGGTCTATAAGTAGATAGACTCTCCTGAGTTATTTTAGGGAAAGGGTCCGATAAATATCTGGACTTTCGGGCAGATACTGATGGATGACTTCATCAGGTCAAAAGGTCAGATTCCATCCAGGCTGAGACATATAAGTCACACTTCATTAATGGCCTCCCAGCTCCGTTTTATAGAGCTCTCTTACCAATCCCGACTCTATTTTGATTTTCCTTTCACAAGTTCTAGAGCAGGATCCGCCATCAACCTGCTCAAGCAAGTCCCTCCATTCTGCTGCCCCAGTTTCACAGTGTCGCACTGTTACCCAGAAACTGGGTTTGCCTCTTGGTGGGTGTCGAGCCAAAAGACACAACCAAGTCAAAGACCAGGAGAAGGAAGGATTTATTACTTGCAGCAAGTAAAGTGAAATTTGGGGACCCTTCCCAAAGCAGTGTCTCCCCGGAACAGCAAAATTGGGGAAGTTTTAAGCTATGGGTATATGCATATTCGAGAAGGGGCTTGGGCAGTAGGCAGAGTCCAAGCTTTAATTGACTGAAGGCATGAAGGTCAGAAAAGGTCAACATCACCATCTCTTAGATTCCAGCTGATCTGGTGGTTGAGTGCCTGAGGGGGGATTTAAATTCTGAACAGCTCAAGAAAGTGCTTTAAGCTAGTCTTTGCAATTTAAATAGAACTGGGAGTCTTCACAACTGGTTTGTTATCTTTGCTATTGTTACTTTTGCCTTGATAAGTTTGTCCTTTATGTTCTCTTAAGATCATTATTACTGAGATCTATTCGAGGACAAGCACTGTGGCCAGGATTAGATCACAAAATGGTTTAGGCCAAAAATGGCTTCTCTTTTGTCAAGGAGGCCATGCCTGGTTCTCTTTCTCTGGGGACCCCCTACTCCATCTGCTTACAGCATGGATTCAGGGGTTCTCTGCACCTACTGTCTGGTTTTTTTGACATTGCCCACTTCAGTCAACACACTGGTGACAGGGGCCTTCCCCTCGCTGGCTCTGGGATGGAGACTCTCCAGGAGGCCCAGTTTAGTGAGCTATGGTACAAGCCTGCTCTGTTCTGCAAAGGACTATAACACAAACCAGTCCAAATTCTAGAAAACTCGATTCCTAGCATCATGAGGGGTGTTAGAGCCCTGGAATGAATATTAGCAAACATTTCTCCCTTTAGCCCTATTAAAAAACAAAATTCAACTAAGTAAACTTGAAGATCTAACTGGTTTTTTATTCATTGAGTTATGAATCTGGCAGCGTCCCATCTAGCAACTAGAAAGGCACTCCAAGGGGTTGTGCAAAATGGAAGATTTTATAGGCAGAAGGAGGGTGGGGCAAGCAGGTATTAACAAAAGAATATGAATGGTTATTTTAAAGTCAGGACATCAACTTTTTTGGGTGGGGAACAGACAGGCAAGGGTTTATCATGCAGATTGCCTTGTCTTCTTCTGGGTGGGGTGGGAGTGGGGTAGAGATGGCCCACAAGACAGATTACCTTTCTGGTGCTTGACCAGAACATTCTAGACTGGCCTATTAAGATTACATTTCTGGGAAAGGTTGAAACTGCGACTAGACCCGGTATTAAATCTAGGTTTGGTATTGGCCTCGGCCTGCAGCGGCTTGAAGCAAGATTTTGGTTCCCCAGCCAGAGATTGAAGTCAGGCCGTGGCAGTGAGAGCGCTGAATTCTAGCCACTAGACCACCAGGGACAGTGGCCAGTGACAAGGCCCTGGCCCGTTGGCTTTGTAGAAATGAATTTCCACAAAGAGGCAGACAGTACTGAAATAAGCAAAGTGTTTATTAGGAGGAAAAAGAGTACATGTGAATAGACTCACAGGGGCAGGCTCAGAGACAGAGTCGCACCCTCGTGGTAGTTTGAATCACTTTTATGGGGCATTTCGTCCAGGTTTCCTCTGGCCAATCATCTTGCTTTGCCCGGCTCTGTGTCCATATTTGGTTTAACTCAGGGTCCTCCTCTGTGTGTGTGCACATCTCTTAGCCAAGTTGGATTCTAGTGAAGAGGCCTATACATAGGTTGACATCACCTACTATGGGGTGGTGCCCCTCCCTTTTTGACCCCTGAGGAGCCTTTCTGCACATGAGTAGTTGGGAAGGCCTCCTTGACCTAGAGAATGAGAAAAATGTGGTCACTTTTTCTCTTATCTGGGCAGGGTTCAGCTCCTTTCTGCCCCTGCGATTACTGTTATCTTAAAGTGTCCACCGGAGGCAAAGTCCAGCTATTTACCCTGTTCCTGTTGTTGTTTCTATCTGGATGTGTAAACAGGAGGTTGGCTGAAAATGTCTAACCTGGAGCCCATCTATCTCCTGCCTCACACCTTTTGGCAATTGTGAATAATGCTGTTATGAACTTGGGTGTACAAATATTTCCTTGAGGGGCTTCCCTGGTGGCGCAGCGGTTGAGAGTCCGCCTGTCGATGCAGGGGACACGGGTTCGTGCCCCGGTCCGAGAAGATCCCACATGCTGTGGAGCAGCCGTGGCCACTGGGCCTGCACATCCGGAGCCTGTGCTCTGCAATGGGAGAGGCCACAACAGTGAGAGGCCCGCGTATCGCAAAAAAAAAAAAAAAAAAAAAAAAAATTCTCCTTGAGTCCCTGATTTCAATTCTTTTGGGTATTTACTCAGAAGTGGAATTGCCAAATCATATGGTAATTCTATATTTATTTATTAAAAGCTTTGTAGTGTTTTTTTTAAATTTTATTTATTTTTGGCCGTGTTGGGTCTTTGTTGCTGCACATGGGCTTTCTCTAGTTGTGGTGAGTGGGGGCTACTCTTCGTTGCGGTGCACAGGCTCTAGGCGCGGGCTTCAGTAGTTGCAGCATGTGGGCTCAGGAGTTGCGGCATGTGGGCTCAGTAGCTGTGGCTCGTGGGCTTAGTTGCTCCGCAGCATGTGGGATCTTCCCGGACCAGGGATCGAACCCATGTCCCCTGCATTGGCAGGCAGATTCTTAACCACTGTACCACCAGGGAAGTCCTGGTAATTCTATATTTAATTTTTTTGAGGAACCGCCATGCTGTTTTCCATTCCAACCAATGGTGTGCAAGGGTTTCACTTTCTCAACATCCTCGTGAGCATTTGTTGTTTTCTGTTTTCTGACAGTAGTAATGGATGTGAAGTGGTACCTCATTGTAAGCAGCCAGTTTTAATAGTCAGCCCATTAGGTCAAGATGGAAGTTTTATTTCATCAGTAATAAAAACTCATATTCAAATCAGTTGTTACAGAGACCAGAAAAAGGAAGGTCCCAGATAATAGGTGTGCTATTTATCCATCGGAAAAACAAAAAATTAACAAGCAAATGATGAGAGGACACCCGTGGCTGGTCATTGTTTGTGTCCTGACAGTAACGTGCAGGAAGCACACCCAAGTCCGATGTAGGCACTGGGCAACAGTTCTGGTTGACACAGGCCACTGGCTGCCCTGGTTTCCTGCCACTGCTGCAGGATGCAGTTTGCTCACTTTTTAGCTTAGGGACACAACCTTTTTCCTTGGCACTCTTTGAAGGGTACCTTCACTGAACATCAGGTGGTGACCTTCTCTTTCCTAAGAGCTCATCCATCTATGGGCCTCTTCCCCTCAGTCAGAGATGCGGCCTCAGGTGTGTGTGGGGTGATAGTCTCTTGGGAGTGGGGCATGCCTCCCCTGCCCCAATTTTCCTTTCTCCCTGTCCCTGAAGATAGGAAGGTCTGTGTGTTTTTCATTTATCATCCTTGCTGGCTGAGCTCTGGGAAACCAGTGCAGATGGTCTGTGTAGCTGTGGGTCAGGAGAGCTCCTGAGGCAGAGGAGAATGCAGAGGCAGTGGGGACGAAACTGCCCCTGCTTTCAGGAGATGCTGCTCTGGTGCACTGTTCAGGTCTGATGGGCAAAACAACCCAGGCAGATGGGGTGGCAGGGCTGGGCCTCTGGGTGGGGGAGGGGCAGAAGGGGTCAAAGTTGACCTTGGAGGAAAGTGTCTCTTGTCCTTCTTGTGCAGGGAGAGGGGCCTGGTCTTCCAGGGATGGTGACGGGGTAGCTGGGGGCAGGGCTGCTGGGGGAGCCTTGAGGGGTCCTAGGCATTCTAGGCAGATCAGTTGGTCTGTGGGGCATCCGTGAGGTGGCGGTGGTGAAGGGCATGCGGGGGAGGAACTGGGCGCATTAGGCTGCTTTTCTACAGTCTACTTTTCTCTCCTCTCAGGTTCCTGGGGGAGGCCAATGTCCCACTCCGGGAGGTCCTTGCCACCCCCAGTCTGTCTGCCAGCTTCAATGCCCCGCTGCTGGACACCAGGAAGCAGCCCACAGGGGTAAGTGTCCACCAGCCTCTGCATCTGGCTGGTTTCTGTCTGAGGCTTTGCCCTCCTGACCCCAGTGGGGTGTCAGAGTCCAGCCCCCAGCAACCAGGCCTGGCCCGCCCTGGCTGGAGCTCGGTGTGCCCGGGAGGGGCTCAGGGGTGGAAGGGATGGGAGGGGAAGAGGAGGGACCTGGCCCCATCTGCAGGGCTCCAGTCAGCCTTGCCTCACAGCAGCCTGCCCCTGGGTCACCTCCCGGGCTTGGTTTTTCACTGGAAACCCGATGTCTTCCCAAGCTTCTCGGCAGCCTTGGTTATGGCGCCTCCATCTGCCTTGTAGCCCTTCCTCACCATCCAAGCCCCTTCTCCAGATCCGGAATATCTGAGTCATCTGGGTCACAGATCACAAGGGAAGGGGAACAGACACCCCCCTCCCCTGCCCACCAGGACCTGTCAGACCCCCTTCCCTTCCTCCATAGTCCTTCCTGCTCCTCTGCCAGCCTTCCCAGTGCTCTCCCAGTCCTCCCAGACAATTCCCAGCCCTCATCTCTGGCCTCCCGTTATTTTTAGTGAGCTAAATATACCCTGCGGGGTTGTTTCTTCATGGTCAGTAGAATTCCTGACCTTCCCTCTGGGTCAGCCCCACCTCCCAGGATGCACTGCGGGGACTAACAGTCTGGAAGTACTTCCTCCCAGCGGGGCCCTGGGGAGTCTGTCAGACAGAGTGTGGCTACCTTGCCTGGTGGAGTGTGTGCATGTGCGTGTGTGCGCATGTGTGTGTGTGTGAGGTTGGGGGCTCTTGGCTGGCTTGGTGAGTCAGGAAGTGGCCGGTCTGGGCAGAGCTCTGAATGGAACCACTGCTGGGAACTGGGAGCTGGAGAAAGAGAGTGAATGACTGAAGTCACACAGTGAATTGCTGTCCAGCCTGGGACATGAATCAGGGGGCACATCTCCTAAGCTCTCAGTCGTGGAAGGGACTTGAATGGACCCCTGGTTCACTGCCCTTCTGATGCTGAGATTTTCTCCTAAGGTGCCTTAGGCCAGTGATGGCTGGGATGCTTCCTTGGTGGGGAAATGCCACTTCCCAGAGAATTCATCCCTTTCTCAGACAGTGCTCACTGGTAGAACATTCTGGTTCAGTGCAGGGTTCGCTGAGCCTGTCTCCATCACCTCTTGAGTTGCTTTTGTCCTCCCTTGGAGCCCTTCAGTCTGCTAATGCTTCCTGTAGTCAGGAAGGGCTCCGGGACTGCTGAGCTACTCTTCTAGGGATCCTGAAGTGGGCCAGAGCTGGCTCCTCTGAGACGGAGAGCACGAATGCAGGAGTGGCAGGCATCGAGGCAGCTGGGGAAAGAGGTATTTTGAGTCAGGGGATCTGCTTGGTGCTTCTCCACGGCGTCTCAGGGACAGCGCTGCCTACTTTGCTGAGGGTCGGGCCCCCAGTGCCTCCAACTGGGGTTTCTCGCTTCCTGGCTGGGCCACTCAGTCATCTCCTCGCTCTCACCCTCTCTGCATCTGCGACGCTGGTGTTTCCTGCCAGGCCTCCTGCACCTGCTCCCCTCCAAGCTCAAAGGCCCACCCAGCCCCTGAGACACCTGACCATGGGGCCGAGCCTGGCTGTGACTCCCTGGATGCCGCACCTCTCCTCTCTCGCTCTGTGTTCCCACGCTCTGTCTGCACTTCCCGTGCACCCGCTGGGAGCTGGCTGCCTTCTCCTCCCTGGGCTGGGACCCCTGGCTGTCTGCAGAGCTTGCCACTCTGTCACACACCATGTCTCCAGGAAGGGGCTGTGAGAGCCACAGGGTGATGGGTGGCAGCTGAGCACAGGCTCCGGGAGCTGGGGTAAATTAGGTTCCTGGACCCACCTCCAAGGTGTGTGTGGAGGCTTCTCCACACCAACCAGCAATACTCCAGACACCAGCTGGGTGGCTGCGATTCAACTCAATCCTGACACTATCTACCTGGCCATAGCATCAGATCCTACAGGTTAAACACTCAGTCCTGCCCCCCACCCCCCTTCAGATACCAGTCGCAAGCCCAGGCTGTTACCTGTGCTTCTGACCAACTGGCTATAAATCAGAGGTTCCCAGAACCTCCTCCACAGTTTCAATGAATTTGCTAGAGTGGCTCACAGAACTCAGAGAAACATTTTACTTACTAGATTACCAGTTTATTTTTTAAAATTTATTTATTTTATTATTTTTGGCTGCGTTGGGTCTTCGTTGCTGCACGTGGGCTTTCTCTAGTTGCGGTGAGCGGGGGCTACTCTTGGTTGCAGTGTGCGGGCTTCTCATTGCGGTGGCCTCTCCTGTTGCAGAGCACGGGCTCTAGGCACGCAGGCTTCAGTAGTTGTGGCTCACGGGCTGTAGAGCGCGGGCTCAGTAGTTGTGGCGCATGGGCTTAGCTGCTCTGCAGCATGTGGGATCCTCCCGGACCAGGGCTCGAACCCGTGTCCCCTGCATTGGCAGGCGGATTCTTAAGCACTGTGCCACTGTACCAGTTTATTATAAAAGGGTATAACTCAGGAATAGCCAGACAGAAGAGACATACAGGCAAGGTATGGGGAAGAGGCACAGAGCTTCCATGCCCTCTCCGGGAGCACAGCTGTCTCCAGCTTCCACATGTTCTCCAGCACAGAAGCTCTCTGAAGCACAGCCTTTTGGGTTTTTATGGAGGCTTCGTGACTTAAGCCTGATTGATTAAATTGTTGACCATCAGTGACTGATTCAACCTCCAGCTCCTCTTCCATCCCTGGAGGCTGGGGGTGGGACCGAAGTTACAGCCCTCTGTTCACACAGTTGGTCCTCCTGGCAACCAGCCCCATCCTTAGGTGGGGTCCAAAGGTCACTCCATTAACATAACAAGAGACCACCTTTGTCACTCTTGGCACTTAAGAAATTCCAAGAGTTTTGGAAGCCGTGAGCCAGGAAATGTGGACAAAGATGAAATATCTATGAAAAATATATTTTGCTCATCTCAGTGACCAAATATATATGTCTTACAAATCACAATATAGCATGGGACCTCATTCCCTGCAGCCCAGGAGGTAGCTCTGGCCTGTGGAGAGGGTCCAGGACCGTCTTCTAGCCCCTGTGATAGTGCTGAGTCACACTGCAGCCCCAGGCAGGTCCCAAGGCCCTCTGAACTGGGGCTCCCCACCCGGGGCCTGGGGCTGGTTGCACGGCAGTTGGGAGCATAGAGAGCTGGGGATTTGCTCAGAAGGGACCGAGAGCCCTGTCAGCGGCTGTGGATTCTCACTGGCCATTTACTGAGGCCGACTTCTGGGCTGAGTCCGATGGACAGAGCTTGCCAGGCATCCCCTGTTGGTTGTAGCTCGGATGACCTCAGAGGGCCAAAGGAACCTGCTGATGGTGTGAGGGGAGTGAAGTCAGGGCTTGTGGGATCCTTAGAAAACCCCAGAGGGACTGAGAGGAGAGGAGAGGCCTGCTGCAGGCTGGCCCGTGGGCTCCACCTGCCTGTCACTCGGTATTCTCACCCAAGTCCCTTCAGATGTGGCGTGCTGGGCTGTGTGCCATGAGAAGATGCCAAAATTATCTAGATGCCTCTAGCCTGAAGGGGAAAACACTACCCCCGTCCTGGGGGAGTCTCCAGGCCCACGAGGGTGCTGGACACACATGGAGGAAAGAGGCAACATACTCACAAATGTAGTTTGAGAGCAGCTTGATAATGAGGGTGTGGCTGATACACCACGGAAACCACGTCGGAATCTCCTCAGCCTTAAATGCCAGAGTTGGGTCAGGAAGGGAAACCCGCTGGGTGACAAAACACGTGAAACCCACTGGCAGGGTGGGTCGGGGAGGCAGGAGGGTCCTGTGTATTGGGAGCAGGCACCGAGGTGAGCAGACACAGTGCTCTCGTGAATCCCTGAGTTTCCTTCAGGTGGTCTGAAGATGCTGCCGACAACCCCTGTCTCAGCTCAGGGCCACATCTTACCCTCTGCCAGCTGCTGGGTGTCACCTGAGGGCAAGATAAATAAGACCCAGGTACCTGAAGTGCGTTGGGGGCAATGTGGGTGGGCTGGTCCAGGGTTTGGTCCTGCTAAGCTCAGTGTTGGAGTGCGGTGGCCCAGGAAGGAGGCAGCAAGCAACGGGGCTGAGCATGGCAGGGTGGGTGAAGGACCTGGGAGCTTGGCCCTATAACCTGTAGGAGGATCTGATGGGGTTGTCCTCTGTCTCTGCCTGTCCTGGTTTCCTGGGCCCTCTTAGCCTGGGGGCCACACAGGACCTTGCAGAATTCTGTGATACTGTTGACAGAACGGCAACATGGGTGACTGAGGTTATCTGCTCCAGGGCAGCGTGCTTTGATGGACACATGACTGACTGGCAGTGGCCTTGTGATAGGATGTATGTGTGGTGGTGCTGGGGCTGAGGACCTGAGGGACAGGGCTGTCGGATGGAGCACCTTGATGTGGAGGGCCTTAAAGAGGGTCCTACTGAGGGCTGTGGGCCAAAGTCATGGTCTAGGACAACATGGAGCTCACATACATCCCACGGAAAGAAAATCTCAGCTCTGGTTATGTCTGGAGAAAGGGACACGCTATGAGATATGATGTCCCAGTAAGGATGGGAGTGGTCCTGATCCTGAGTGGGGCCCACAGACATGCCCGCTTTCCTTTAGATCTCAGTAGAGCTAGAGGCCTCCAGTATTAACCAGCTCTGGTCCTGAAGCAGTGGACCCTGGAGCCTGCCCCCTGCTGGTGAGATCTATTCTAGATCCTGGGTTTCAGATCCTCAGAAGCTGCCAGGGATGTTCCTGTTGTTTCTTGATGGCCATGTAAAAGGTGGAGCTGGCTCTGTCTTGGAGGTCTGTTCACAGGCCTGGAGCCACTGGCATGTTGCCAAGCCTTCAGGAGGTTGGTGGTAGGGGGCTCTCAGTGTGGAGGGACCTGATGCTCAGGAAACTCCGGGGGTGGGGTGGGGTGGGGTGGGGGCAGGGGTTACCTGGGTGGTCTTGGGATTCAGGGGATGCTGTTCCTTCCTGAGCCTCCACGCTAATGGCACCCAAGCCACGGCATGGAGCAGTTACACTCCCAGGGCTCCACTTCTGCACAGAGCACAGAGATGATGTACTGGAAGCCCCAGGTGGTGAGGGACGGGGGCTGGACAAGGTGAGCCCCAAGAAACAGGAAGTGGTGTTCTTCAAAGGAATCTGGTCCCAGGGTCAGAGGACTTCAGCCACCAAGTGTTACGGGGCTTTATTTGTCTCTGCTGGGTGAGATTCCTGTGGTTGCTAGGTTTCTCCACCAATCACGAATCCATTCCCTTTTCTAATGAGTAAGAATGGGCGGGGGGAGAGGTATTTTGTGACTCTGTAAATACTTTGCTCCATATCCAATTTTTACCCAGCAGATTTGACACCCATTTTTATTTCTTGGTTGGAGATCGTTTTGATGGTTGCTAAATGGTGATATCTTAAATCAATTATTAATTTTTTTGCATTAATGATCTGGCATTCCACTGTAAGGAAAAGTGTCCTCCTGTTGTATTTATTCATTTATTTCTGTATGGATTCACGTATTCCTATTTTATTCAATGGTTTAGTCTGTTCCCGTCATTATTTATTGTCATGTTCAAGTTGTACCAGATTTGGCCTGTGGGAACCCTTGAAAGCAGGCTTCTTTGTCCTTTTGACATTTTTTTTTTTTTAATGATTTTCTGAGTACTTCCTTCTTTTCTGGCACAAAAAGGTGTTCCAGGGTCATCTTCTACCTTCCCTGGCCTAACCCTGGAATTAGTTACTGCTCGGAAGAGCCCAAATTGCCTTTTGATGAAGTGAAGGAAAATACAGCTTCCCAGGCCCACCTCCGACCTGGAGTCTCAGGGAGATGGGCGTGGTTGTGAGCGGGTCTGGGTATCTGGGGCCGCCTTCTCGAGAGGCTGTTGCCCGTGTTACTAGAGCTTAGGGTGCGGGGCTCGCTGGCTGCTCAAGTGGCGACACCTGGCGGTGGTTCAGGAACCTGCATTGCTGTTAGGACAATGCCTTGGATCTGGGACTTAAATGGTCTCATTGACTTCCCGGGCCTCCTCCTAGGTCTCCTGGGATGGGGAGCTGGCTCCAGCCTCCTTCCTCGGTGTTCTGAACACCCGCCCATTACACACACACACACACACACACACACACACACACACACACACACATATATACCCGCCCCGACCCTGCCCTCCCTTAGCCCGGCTGCCCACGCCCAGGCTCCAACCTGAAGGGTTCAAGCTGCAGAGCTGGGTACATTCAGGACCTTGAGCTCCTTCCATCTCAGGACCAGGAATCGCTCCAGGAGTTTCCGGACATCCCTAATATTACTCAGCAGAGATAGATGTCTAGTGAATTATGCTGAGTCGCTCAGAAGTCGCTCAGAAGTCATGAGTCGCTGTGTCATTAACAGTTATGTTTATAAAGGGTTTATCAAAATTTGGGGAAATGCTTACTATCTAATATTAAGTAAAAGACAAGCATTTGCTGTACAGCAGAGCTGTACATCATTCATTTAAGAAGACTGGAGAGAATTATATCAAAGTGTGAATAGTGGTGGAATTATGGCAATTTCTTTTTTTTTACATTTTTCTTTAAGGCTTTTGTAATTTCCAAACTTTCTTACTTCGGAGTTTTTATTACTTTGATCGATTAAAAGGCTGCCCCAGGACATCTGCTGGACCTGTTGTATCAGGGAAGGCTCGGCCAGGCCTCCATGGCCTGGGAGCAGTAAGAGTAGAGAGTGCCATGGCTGTACCTTTTCTTCAGGTCCGGCTGCCCCTTTGAACGGTGCCGGTCTCCTGGTAGGCTCGGGTGGGGTGGGAGCACACGGCAGCCTTCCCCTGTCCATGTGAGTGGCGTGATGGGTCACTCTCCTCTCACCGGTCAAAGCTGGAGCATCTGGGGGTGAGATGGGGGACAGGGGTGCTTCTGGGAGGGAAGAGGGCTCAGAAAGTTGAGCAGCACCCTGAGACCCTCTCAGTGCTAGCTGGGGCCTGAGCAGAGCAAGGCCGAGCTGTCGGTAGAGAGACAAGGGAGGACCCTTGGCTGAGCAGAGTGGCCAAGGGGGCTTTTTCCGGAAGATGGGCCTATGCTGAGAGTTGAAAAATCCTGCAGGTGAGGTTCGATCGCTGATTCATTTATAGAAGCTTACTAGGCATTCTATTAACTAATTTAATCCTCATTTGACCCTATGCAGAAAGTGCTCTTGCTATCACTACCCCCATCTTACAGACAAGGAAACGGAGGCACAGAGAGTTTACAGATCTTGCCAAAGTCACACAGCTTCTGAGTGGTGGAATTGACTCCAGATTCAATGCTCTTAACCACCTGACTATGCTGATGGGGCCACAGACTCCATTTTTGGTAGAGGGACGAAAGGAACAGGAAGGATGCTGGAGGGCGGTGGTCAGAGGCCAACACACTAACCTGCTGCCCTCTCTCCCCCATCTCCTCCAGGCCTCGCTGGTCCTGCAGGTGTCCTACACGCCTCTCCCTGGAACCACGCCCACGTTCCCACCTTCGACGCCTCTGGAACCCTCCCCGACTCTGCCTGACATGGATATGGTGGCTGGTGAGAAACCCACCCTCACCCTGGCAGGGCCCCGGGGGGAGAAGCCTAGCAGTGGCACCCGAGTCTGAGAAGGGGGTGCCTTCCTCATATTGGGGGCTGCCCAGGCCTGGAGAAGGGAGGCCATGGGTGGGTGGGGAGTCTTGAGAGCTGACTTCTGTCTTGCAAAACCAAGGGGCAGGAGGAGGGCTCCCCTAGGTGCCGCTAGGATTAGTGTGAGGATCCCTTCCCAGCACCAGCTGTTCAGGAAGGGGACTGTGCCAGGGCTGGGCACACTGCCCTCTGCAGCTCCAGAGGGGTGGGAGTTTTAGAGGTAGGCCTGTGCTGAGATGGGGTCCATCCTAGGTGATGCCTGAGGCCCCACCCACTCCCCAGAGCTGGATGCCTCCCTGCCCTGGCACTCCGTAGGCCTTTAGCAATGACACGTGACCAAAGAGCTGGATTTTCCCTGAAAGAGCCCTGGGCTGAAGTCAGGGGACCTGAGTTCCAGTCTTGCCTTTGACACCAAGTAGCTGTGTGACTTTGGGCCAGTCACTCCCTCTCTGGTCCTACAGTTTATTATTTGTGAAGTGAGAAGACTGAATTGTCTAAGTCTCAAGGTTGCCTCAGTTCTCTTTATTTACCTCTCCTGGCCTTGTGAAGTGAGGACCCAGCCCAGGGTGGCTGGCTTGCCCAGTGCTGGGCCTGGGCGTGACAGTCCAGCCTGCTGGGGTGAATCGGAAGCCACATAGGTGGGCCAGGTGGGGTCTTGCCCGTGGGAAAGATTCTTTCATGGTGAAGGGAGCTAGAAGCAAACCCAGCATGACACCCGGCAGCCTGTCCCAGGTGTGCCCCGAGCCTGTCCTGCGGCCCGTGTAGGGCTCCTGGTGAGGCAGGCAGGGCAGGGCCCCTCTTGTTGGACTGGGCACTGTCTGAGCTTGGAGGTGGGGAGATCCTTCTGGACTGGGGTTGAGGGGGGAAGCAGGGGGTGCTCCTGGTGACCGAGGGTGGGGAGGCTGAGGGCCCTGAACGTTCTGGGGCCACTTTTGAGGTGAATCTGACAGAGTTGGGCTCCAGCCACTCGGGGAAGGCTCCTAGCGGTGGCCAGTTCCCAGTCCTTCCCGGATGGTGGTGAGAGGGACAGTTGGACAGATATGGCGCCTGTTTCAGAGCTTTGTGGCAGGCCAGGGCAGGCGGGGAGAGCAGGGTTGGGGGGACGGCTAGCTTGGCTTCCCTCACCAGCTCCCTCCTCCCCTTCTGGGGCTGTGCCCTGCCCGTGTGCCAGGTGGGGGACAGAGCCGGGCTGAGACTTGGTCCCTGCTCAGTGACAGCACCGTGGACACAAGATACTCTGGAAAGAAGTGGCTGGCCCCCACGGGTGAGACGCGGGCCGGGCTGTCCCGATCCTACCACCTGTAACCGGCTCGCTTGCTGCCATCGTCAGCTCCCCAGAGTGGGACAAGGTGGCCAGAAGGGCTCATCCCGCAGGACGAGGTGGGGAGGGCTGGGGCCATTCTGTCTCCTCCTGTCGACTCAGTGGACTGACCACCCTCAAGTGTCAGCTGTTGGAAGCTCCTCTTCTTCTCCCTCATCCATCCTGGCTGAGTGGTGGGGAAAGAGAGGGGAAGGGGATTTGGGTGCTGAGCTGTTGGGTCCTCCATCGGGGTCCCTGATGATGGAGGATCCTCCCAGGGGCCGGAGGAACCCAGCCTCATCAGGACCCTCTCCTCCAGACACAGGAGGAGAGGAGGATACTGAGGACCAGGGGCTCACGGGAGACGAGGCCGAGCCATTCCTGGACCAGAGCGGGGCTCCGGGCCCGGGGGCCCCCATCACTCCAAAGAAGCCACCTTCCCATCCTCCCCCCTACCACCCCGGGGCAAGAAGGAAGAGAAGCACGCCCGCACCCAGAAAGCTGCTGTCGGACAAATCGCAGGACTTCCAGGTGACTGCAGTCTCCTCCTTCAGCCCGCAGCAGCCGTTGATGCCAGCGCAAAACTTGTCTGTCCAGCCGTGGGGAAGGTCCTAAGGGCTCTCCTAGGTGGGAGTCTGGTTCCCCTGGGCAAATGCTAGATAGGGAGGCCATGGCTTGGGGCCTCTAGAAAAAGCCTCTGCCCAGCCCATGGTTTTGCTCTTTAAAAAAAAAAAAAAAGGAAGAAAAAGGGTCACTGCAGAGTCAGCATCACTACACTGTTATCTGTTTCCCCAACCAGAGTTGCCCTAGCCAGCCGGTGCTGTGCTGTTCAAAGTGTGGTCCATGGACGAGCAGCATGGGTGTCACCTGGAAGCATGTTAGAAAGGCGGGATCTTGGGCCTATCCCAGACCCACTGAATCAGAATCTGCACTTGAACAAGATCCCCAAGTCTGAGAAGCTCTGCCTATCTTTTTTTCTCCCTCTATCCATTTCCCCTATTTATAGCCATGATTTTTCTGAAGGTCATGTGCAATTTGAGCTTGTTCAAGTTTTTCACAGAATAGAACTATGAATATTAACCCTTTGACATTTTTTTATCCAAAAATCTATCCCATTTAATTTGCCTTTTTTCTTTTTAAATTTTTATTTTTATTTATTTATTTTTTGACTGCACCATGTGGCATGTGGGATCTTAGTTCCCCGACCAGGGGTCGAACCCAGGTTCCTTGCAGTGGAAGTGCAGAGTCTTAACCACTGGACCCCCAGGGAAGTCCCTAATTTGCCTTTTAATTTGGGTCCTTTGCTTGTTCTTTTTCTTTTCTACAGAATTTTCCATTTTGATGTAATTGCATTTAGTGATATTTAACTATTCAGGACTACTATTAAAGTTAAAACCAGGAAACTTAAATACTTATTTAGTAAATGAAACAAATTGTAAAAATATGCTTCAGTTCTAAATTGTGGTAATTTCAGCAAAAGTTCTAGTTATAACCACTAGATTTGCCTGAGAGACAAAATTCTAACTTATTTTTATTATTATTCACAAGACATGTTATTGTTTTTCTCCTTAGAAAATTAATACATTTTTTTGGGTAGAAAATTTGGAAAATACTGTACAGTGAAGAGAATGAAAATCACTCACCCCCTTCCCATTGCCATTGATAGTATATTCTGTAGTATCTTATTTTTAAAAGAGTCGATTAATAAAGAAATAACTGCTGATTAGAAATTAGAACCAGTAAACATCGTATTTTTTCATGAAAGTTTTAATACTTTAAAATGTATTATTTTTTAATATTTTGCTTAAATTTGGAAGCACAGATGTTCTTGAAACCTTCATTTACTGAAAGTTCAATCAAGAAAGCTCTTATTTCTCAGAATGTCAGACATTCTGTCTTGCACCTTATACTACATAAGAATAAAGTGAGGTTACATCACTATGTAACTTTGACCTCTGAGGGGATTGTCAGTGAGGAATATTCAAGCCACACAGAAACATCGGCTTCAAGGGGTCTGAGGTGGGGCCGCGCATGAACTGAACGGGGGTGGGATCCTCAGCCCAGCCCTGGGATTTACCGTTGGCAGCTTACCTGGGGGAGCCTGGCAGCTCTTATGTGGAACCATGGGATTTTATAGATGCAAGGGACCTTGGTGGGAAGATACTGTTCTTACAGTGCTCTTCCTAATGCCTTTTTTTTTTGCGGTACGCGGGCCTCTCACCGCTGCGGCCTCTCCCGCTGCGGAGCACAGGCTCCGGACGCGCAGGCTCAGCGGCCACGGCCCACGGGCCCGGCCGCCCCGCGGCACGTGGGATCCTCCCGGACCGGGGCACGAACCCGCGTCCCCTGCATCGGCAGGCGGACTCTCAACCACTGCGCCACCAGGGAAGCCCCCTAATGCCTTTTTAATACCCATCCCAAGAGGCCAGCTGTGAGGGTGGTCCCTGAGATTCCTGACTCTCTCGGGCAGGGGGTGGGTGCCTGATGACTTCTCCCTTTTCTTGCTCATGCCCCCTCCTGGCTTTCAGATCAGGGTCCAGGTGATCGAGGGACGCCAGCTGCCGGGAGTGAACATCAAGCCTGTGGTCAAGGTCACCGCAGCTGGGCAGACCAAGCGGACGCGGATCCACAAGGGAAATAGCCCCCTCTTCAACGAGGTGGGAGACCCTGGGTCAGAGCTAGGACCTTGGTGGGAGCACACGGCAGATGCCTGGCAGTTCATTCAGTTTTTGCATACGGCACTAGCGTTGGGTGGAGAGCTGTGTCAGTTCCTGAGTAGGTTATCTGAGGAACTGGAGAGAGGGTTCCCGCTCTTACTCCTGCCTTGGGTTCCCCCTGCTTCACATCCCCATCATCCCGTGGGGCCGGCCACCCACCCTGTCCCTGAGGTGACAACCTCCGTGAGGTCGAATCCCCAGAGCTCGGTGCTGGGCTGAGCCCACTGCCCACTTGTTGTGTGGACCAGACCTGGAGGTTGGGCGGTGGCTGTCCCCTCCTGCCCGGGCTCGGCGGGCCTTCATCTGTCCCCCTTTCACCCTGAATCAACAGACTCTTTTCTTCAATGTGTTTGACTCTCCCGCGGAGCTGTTCGACGAACCCATCTTTATCACGGTACGTGGCAGCCCCCGAAGGCCCTCTGTGGGCTCAGCGTGCATGTGTGAGTATGTGTGAGTGTGAGTGTGAGTGTGTGTGTGGGTGAGGCACCCAACCCCCAACCGAGCCTGGATGATGGGGAGCAGCTCACAGCCTCGCCCCCGTGCTCACAGGGTTGCCTTCTGAGCTTGGATGCAAGCGGCAGCCGAGTGCGGAGTCCCCGCTGTTCAGGGTCAGGTGCCTTAGGCCAGGGTCCTGAACTAATTCTTGCAGTGGATCTTTGATTTTCATCTTATTTTGTTTGTCTGTATGCCTGCTTCTGACAAGATTTTCTTTCTCTGGACCTCAGCTCTTTTTTCCCCCCTTTCCTTTGAAAGGCAGTATAGTTTAGCAGTTAAAAGTGCGGGCTCTGGAGCCAAACTGGATTCTAGTCCTGCCTATACCGTGTAGGGGTTGTGTGATTCTGTACAAATGATCTCTCTGTGCCTCTATTTCTTCATCTGTAGAATGGGGATAATAATAGTACCTACTCATGGGGTTCTTGTGAGGGTTAAACATTGCTTGGAACAATCTCTGGGATAGAGCAAGTGCTATTGGAGTGTGGGCTGTTATTTTTTGGGAGGGAAGAGCCGTTCGGTTGGTTCCTGTCTGGGTCAACCTCTGCTAGTGAATGAGAGCTTGAATTTGTCTTTCCTTCCAGGTGGTGGACTCCTGTTCCCTCCGGACAGATGCTCTCATTGGGGAGTTCCGGGTAATGGTTTATTTTCTTTGAAAGCCATCAGTTCTTGTTTATCCATGTTAATGGAAGCTCTGTGGATGATGGGCAGGGTTGGTGCTCCAGAGATCCTGTCTGTCTTGGTCTGTGTTGGGGAAAATGTAATGAAAAAAACAAAACAAGATCTTCTCCTAACCCAGAAATCCTCTCCATAAAGGTAGTAGAGAAAGAAAGCACTTTTGTTATTGAATAAGCATTAAACCAGAATATGATGCTATCACGGGCCATCCGCTAAGAGACTGCAAAGACAGAAAGTAATCTTTTTTTTTTTTGCGGTATGCGGGCCTCTCACTGTTGTGGCCTCTCCCGTTGCGGAGCACAGGCTCCGGACGCGCAGGCTCAGCGGCCATGGCTCATGGGCCCGGCCGCTCCGCGGCATGTGGGATCTTCCCGGACCAGGGCACGAACCCGTGTCCCCTGCATCGGCAGGCGGACTCTTAACCACTGCGCCACCAGGGAAGCCGCAGAAAGTAATCTTGTATAGAGCCAAGCAGACACAACCCTTTCCATATATGTTCTCAAGATAAACAATAACTAAACAATAACTAGTGCTCGAGTTAGCGGCCTGGATAGTACCCTCAGTCACACATAGTTCATCCTAAATTTACCTAGTTATTGGGGTGACCATCTGTGTTTGCTAATTGACTTTATCCACAAGAAAAGACAGAAAGCAAGCTCACATTTTTATGATGGGGGGTAGATTTACAATTTGGTTAAGGTAGGCCCTTCCCTTTCCCAGAGATGGGAGAGCCTGGAGAAAGGCACTCCTGGATCATAAAGCTGACGAAAGGCTTATTTGGTTTCTAAAAAGGTAACATTTCAAAGAGATAGAGAAAGTACTTACATTAAGTTTTCTAATGAAAATGTTCTGACAAAAAGAGAGGAGAGGGAAATCTCTCCCCTTGTTTCCAACAGGGAGGATTCAGCTTCTTTTTTAAATTTGCATTTGTCCTTACATCTTGGAAAGACAGCGTGGGACCTGAGTTTAGGCAGCCCTCCTCCTAATTCTGACAATCTCGGGCCAGCGTGACGCCAGCGCTCTGTGCCCTGGGCTCACCTGGGTTGGGAGTGGGGTCCAGATGCGGAGTCCATGGGGATGGGGTGGAGCGGGGTGGGGCGTAGTGGGGGGAGCGGGGGAGCCTGCCCCCTCATTTGTCCCAGACGTGCAGGAGTGAACAGTCCACTGCAGAGGACCTTGAACCAACAGCATAGGACGGTTTTAACAGATTACATAGTGTAAAGGCAACTAGTAATGGAGGCCTTCACGAATGCTGTTTTAGTGTCATTTTATTGATTTTCTCATTTTGAACCCATAAGCATTTATCACATGGAAAGAAAAGGCATAGATTTATTTGACCCTCCTCTTGCTATCCAAATAAAATGCGGCCCCTTCTCCAAGAAGTAGTCACAAGGTAGAAAACGGAGTCTTTTTCTGGAGAAGCAGTTTCTTTAAAAGAATGGGCTTGTGCTGGACTCATTCTGTAACACGTTACAGGATCTTATGTTTTGAGTCTCTAATCTTGTTATAAGAACCCAAGGGTTAGGTTAAAAAAGTATTCTTTTTTCTAATTATAAAAGTAATCCATGATTTAAAAAAACTTTGTAGTTTTTTTTTTTTTTCTTTTTTTTTTGCGGTACGCGGGCCTCTCACTGTTGTGGCCTCTCCCGTTGCGGAGCGCAGGCTCCGGACGCGCAGGCTCAGCGGCCATGGCTCACGGGCCCAGCCGCTCCGCGGCAAGTGGGATCTTCCCAGACCGGGGCATGAACCCGTGTCCCCTGCATCGGCAGGCGGACTCTCAACCACTGCACCACCAGGGAAGCCCATAAACTTTGTAGTTTTTGAGAGCAGTTTTAGGTTCATAGCAAGACTGAGTGGAAAGTACAGTTCCCACATAACCCCTCCCCTAACACATGCATAACCTCTCCTACCATCAACATCTGTGATTTTTTAAATGGAAAATTATAAAATATAGGAAAGAATAAAAATAAAATAAAAATCACCCAAATCTACCACCCAGAGGTAGTACAGTTACCGTTCGGTGTGTTTCCTTTGCTCTGTCTTTTCTATGCGTAGATATACTTTACCAAACTTCGATCAAAATGTATTCCACTTTCTTTCCATGTGATATCAGAAGATGAACATTTCCCCATGTCTCCAAATGTTCTTCAGAACATGATTTTTAATGGGTTGGTATCATGCATCATACTTTATTTAACACTCTGGGGACAAGAGTGTGACGTGTGCCTCCTTCTGTTTGATTTCAGATGGACGTGGGCAGCATCTACCGAGAGCCCCGTGAGTCACCCTCTCCTCCCCTTGGGCAGGTCCTTGCATTTGGGTTCTGGAGGCTGCATGGGGGCATCCATTTGGGATACTCATCTTTCCTTCTAGGAGATTTTAGAATCTAGAGGTGGGGTTTGATCTTGGAGGTGAGGCTGCAGGAATGAAGAGACGACAGGCTTTCATCTTCTGGGTAAAACAGGCCCCCAGGAAGATTGAACCCTCACGTGGGTCTCAGCTGGCCCAGCTGGAGGGCTAAACCTGGAAGGCCCAAGCAAGGGTTGCTGGGGACTGGGGTGCCTCCAGACAGGACGGGTCATTTGGATGCCAAGTCTAGGATTTCTCTACACCCTGGTCTCTGCTGTGGTCTGGTCACTTCCTGAAGGGGAGGAAAGTGGCTGGGGGTCTGGCTTTGGCAGCCTCTGATAGGGGTTTCTGTTAACATTTCTGACTTGGACCCAAATGAACACTCAAGGTACATTTTATTCTAGAATTTGAGTCCTTCCCCCATGTCTGGGTAGATGAGTCCTTCATCTCATCCAATGGAGTCCACCCGGGGCTCCCAGAGGTGGTTGCAGACTTGTGTCTTTCCAATTCTGGGATCGCCAAGGGTGTTGTCTCTCTTAGGACATGCTTATCTCAGGAAATGGCTGCTGCTTTCGGACCTGGATGATTTCTCTGCTGGAGCCAGAGGCTACCTGAAAGTGAGCCTTTGTGTGCTGGGGCCTGGAGACGAAGCCCCCGTGAGTACATTTCCTCGTCCCCCTCGCAGCACCTCCGCCTGGCCTTGGAGGCACCAAATGAAGAAACAAAAAAACAACTTTAGTTTTTCTGATTTAAAAGAATACATGGCAATTATGAGAAATGTAGAACATGTGGAAAAGCATAAATAAAAATTGAATCACTCATAATTCTACCCATCAGAGAGAACCGTCATTAATACCTTCTCGCATATTCTCCCAGAAGGGTATACATGTATATTTTTCTCTTTTTTTTGGGTGCAAAAGTGAGATCACTCACTCTGTAATGTATTGTAGTCTGAATTTTATCACCTAAGAATATATCATTGTCATCTTTATGGTCAGTAAGTAAAGTTATAAGTTGGAGGTGGTAAGAATGAGAAAGGCTTTCAGAGTTGGGGAAGTATCAGCATCTCTGTATGTCTGGGGAGAGGAGAGAAGGTTTGGAACAGTTGTTGAGGAACAAGGGGTTAATTAGATACAGACAGAAGGATTTCTTTTTTTATTTTATTTTATTTATTTTTTGTTTTTTTGTTTTTGTTTTTTTGCGGTACGCGGGCCTCTCACTGTTGTGGCCTCTCCCGTTGCGGAGCAACAGGCTCCGGACGCGCAGGCTCAGCGGCCATGGCTCACGGGCCCAGCCGCTCCGCGGCATGTGGGATCTTCCCGGACCGGGGCACGAACCCGTGTCCCCTGCATCGGCAGGTGGACTCTCAACCACTGCGCCACCAGGGAAGCCCTCTTTTTTTATTTAAAAAAATTAAAAAAATTTTTTTAATTTATGTATTCATTTATATTTGTAACTGTAAGTTTGTTTTCTGTGTCTGTGAGTCTATTTCTGTTTTGTAAATGAGTTCATTTGTATCATTTTCTTTTATATTCCACATATAAGCTGTATCACATGACATTCATATCCTTTGGTCTGACTTCCTTCACTTAGTGTGATAATCTCTGGGTCCATCCATGTTGCTGCAAATGGCATTATTTCATTCTTTTTTGATGGTTGAGTAATATTCCGTTGTGTGTGTGTGTGTGTGTGTGTGTGTGTGTGTGTATGCATGCACACACACCACAAGATAGAAGGATTTCTGAGCAGACACAAGGGCAGACACTCTGGGCTGGAGGCTTTATGGGAGAGTGGCCTCATAATACTCAGTGGCCTGGAAGCAGGAGAGGGGTAAGATGGAGGTGCTGTCAGGTGTGGACAAGGCAGGTGTGGTGGAGGCACAGGACTGAGGTAGCTGATGGGCCTGGCAGGGCGGATGCAAGAGGACTGGGGATAGAGCTCATGAGGAGGAAAAAGAAGAGGGAAGGGCTAGGGAACACACATTTATTGAGTGCCTGCCGTGTGCCAAGCTCTGTGTTGGGTGCCTCACTTGGTGTGAGGGGGGTTGGAGGAGGTGGATAGGTTGAAGTCTGTCTTTAGAGAAGGGTCTCAAGGTCAAGGTCTTCCTAGAGGATTGGTTCTCAGTGGCTGGAGGTTTGAGATATGGCCATCCCTCTAGCAGCTGCAGGGGAGGGGGATTAAGATGCTGCTGGTTGGGGCTTCCTTGGTGGCGCAGTGGTTGAGGGTCCGCCTGCCGATGCAGGGGACACGGGTTCGAGCCCCGGTCCGGGAAGATCCCACATGCCGCGGAGCGGCTGGGCCCACGAGCCACGGCCGCTGAGCCTGCGCATCCGGAGCCTGTGCTCCGCAACGGGAGAGACCACAACAGTGAGAGGCCCGTGTACCGCAAAAAAAAAAAAAGATGCTGCTGGTGGAGGACAAGGGACTGTGTTGGTGAATGACTTGTCCACGTGGATATTGATTATCTCATGGGAGAATCGGAAATCAAACACGCAAATGTTGAGTGAGATACTGAGATCATCAAGGCAGGGTGAGCCAGGAGGAGTGGGAGAGGCAGGAGTGGGGAAGGCGGGTCTCCAGGAGGGCTGGGGAGGTGGAATCCCCAGGGAAAGCCGCGTGTGATCATGGAGGCAGAGGGCAAGTTCCATGAGGCTCTTAAGGACGAGAGCTCTGGCTGCTGACGAGAGCTCAAGAAGCCGCTGTGCAAAGGGTTAAGGGAAGGAGAACCCCGGGTGCTGTGCAGAGGCCAATGGAGCTCAGGTGGACCAGCCCCACCCAAGGGCACCTCCCCTGATCTCTCATCCTGTGTCCCTCTGTAGCCCAGGCAGACATTGTGCTTTCCTGCTCCTTTTCCTTCTGCGTGGACTCTCTGAATCTATTACCCTTTCCTAAGACACTCTTTCCTCTTCTTCCCATTGATCAGACCCTTGTTTTTCCCAGATGAAACCACTTTTCTTGAGACCAACTCAGAGGGAAGCCCCTGTCCTCTGCTTCAGCTCTTTGTGGCTTTCAGGATGGGAGGAGTGGCCATCTTTTGGTTTCCCACAGTAGCTTCTCAACTTCAGCATTGCCTTCTTCTTTTTTTTAAAATTAATTTTATTGGAGTATAGTTGATTTACAATGTTGTGTTAGTTCCTGCTGTGCAGCAAAGTGAATCACTTATAAATATACATATACCTACTCTTTTTTAGATTCTGTTCCCACATAGGTCATTACAGAGTATTGAGTAGAGTTCCCTGTGCTATACAGTGGGTTCTTATTAGTTATCTATGTTATATATAGCAGTGTGTATATGTCAAACCCAATCTCCCAATTTATACACCCCCCCCTTGGTAACCTAAGTTTGTTTTCTACAACTGTGACTCTATTTCTGTTTTGTAAATAGGTTCATTTGTACCATTTTTTTAAGATTTCACATATATGCGATATCATGTATTTGTCCTTCTCTGTCCGACTTACTTCACTCAGTATAACAATCTCTAAGTCCATCCATGTTGCTGCAGATGGCATTATTTCGTTCTTTTTTATGGCTGAGTAATATTCCATTGTATCTATGTACCACATCTTCTTTATCCATTCCTCTGTTGATGGACACTTAGGTTGCTTCCACGTCCTGGCTATTGTAAATAGTGCTGCCATGAACACTGGGGTGCATGTATCCTTTCGAATTATGGTTTTCTCTGGATATATGCCCAGGAGTGGGACTGCTGGATCATATGGTAGCTCTATTTGTAGTTTTTTAAGAAACCTCCATACTGTTCTCCATAGTGGCTGCACCAATGTACATTCCCACCAGCAGTATAGGAGGGTTCCCTTTTCTCCACACCCTCTCTGGCATTTATCGCTTGTAGATTGCCTTCTTCTCTGAAGCCTGCCTCACTGGTTATTTCCCCTGGTCTTCTGGGCCGTTACCTACCCCTGGCACAGGCAGAGCTGGTGCAGGAGGGTCCTTGCTGGCAGACTCCCGTCTTTGCCATCGTTCTGAGGTCTGACGTGTCCTTGCCGATGAGCCACCAACGTCTGATCTTACTTCCTTTCAGACCCTGAGCTTGGAAATTGCTCTCCCCACCAGTTTCTTCCTGCCTCTTTCCCTCCCTCACCCTCAGTGACTGGCAGTTCTTCCTCACTGAGGTTACAGCCCTGACCCCTCTCAGTTTCCCGGCCCATCAACTCCCTCCTGAAGCCTGGCCCCCATCCCCGATCCTCACATTCACTCTGTAGTCGCTAGCTTCTGGGCTCTGCGGCCACACCTCGTGTCCCCCACCCTCCCCACGACATGCCGTCCACACCACTCCTTGGTCAGCTTTGGGGGCAAAAGTCACCTGGAGTTGCTGTCAGTGTCTTCCTTTACTTGGGTGAGGTTTACTCCTTATCCCATCCTCCACAGTGGCTGTTTCCAAAATTTCTGGTCAGGAATTCCCTGGCGGTCCAGTGGTTGGGACTCTGTGCTTTCACTGCCGAGGGCACGGGTTCGATCCCTGGTCAGGGAAACTAAGATCCTCCAAGCCACGTGGCACAGCCAAAAAAACTTAATAAAAACAAAACAAAACAACCTCCTGGTCTTAAGCTCCAGCCTCGGTCCCGCTTAGAGAGACAGAGCTGCACAGTGGGAGTGATGTGAGTGCTTGAAGCTCCCTGGGTCATCAGCGCACCCCCCATCTTCCTTCATCTTCCCTCCCTTCCCCACTCCCCGTCTCCTTTGCATGTGCTCATGTCCTCCATACCACCCCCGTCTTGTTCTTCCTGTCTCTTCTCTGGCTCCTGCACTCTGGTCTGTGCCAGACTCCAGATTTCCCAATCTCAAACCACCCTTGCCTTCACCATTTCTCCCCACCCCTCCCCTCCAAGCTGCTTTCATCTTCCTTTCAGCCATCACCAAGGTCACCAAGTTCTTGAGAGTACCCTGTGTCCCTCTTCTCCAGTCCTTTGCCAGCTGCTCCTTCACCCCTTCAGTGTGCTTCCCACTGCCTCCTTCCCTGAACCACTGGCCTAAGGGTCATCCATCGCAAAGTCCCAGGAGCTCTTCTCTCATTAATCTGCTCTGTTGCTCCACAGCCTTTGATTCTGGAGCCCACGTCTTATTTGAAACTCTCTTCTCCCTCGGCATCCGTGACTCCCCTCATTCTTTTCCTTTTTTTTTTTTTTTTGGAATGGATCCTTCAAATTCAGTGGCTTGATAAAATTCTGCTGCCTGCATCTTTGCTGTGCCTTTGACGTGACATTCAAGGCCCATGAACATCTGGCCTCAGTCTGATTTTGCAGTGCGTCTATCTGTCTATGGAGGAGCCTGTCTCCATCTACCTGAGGCTCCTAAATCGCTCATCTCCAGCCTGCATCTTCAGAGCTCCAGAAGCTCAGTTTCAGTTGCCTGTACCAAAGCACATGAACATGTCCCTTAGGCCCCTTTAACTTCACATATAGAAACCCAGTATCATTCGCTGCCCACTCCTCATACCTGATTCCCATCCTGTGTTAGTGACATCTTGGGAAATGGCACTCATCGTCCACTTAGTTCCCCAGGCCAGAGCGTCTTTCCTCATCCTTCAGTCCCACATCTGTCAGTCCGTACTTCTATGGACTCCGTACCGTGGCCACACCAGACAATGTGACCCTTTCCAGAATGTACTTCCATCCTTCTCCTTGCCTTTTCACCTGATGGGATGCCTTCTCTGCCTACCAAAAACCACTTTGTTCTTCAAGACCCAATTCAGATGCTGCTTCCTCCATGAAGCCTGCCTTGTCTTCCAGGGAAACTGATTGGTCTTTCCTTTCAGTCACCGCCTCATGTTTTGTTAGTTCAGTTAATGTGTCCATCTTTGTCACTGAGACTCAGTTTCTTGAGGTCAGCGACAGTATAATAGATATGAACTGTTTTATCTCCCCTCTTGCCTACTACAGGTCTTGTGCACAGTAGGTGCTCAATCAGTGCTTGTTGTCTAAGGGAATGAGCAGTGTTAAGGATGATGACTGAAAGCAGAGGAGGTGATCATTTTCTTCAGATGTGAGCTGAGGAAAAGCAGTGCAGAGCTAATTCCTTCACAAGCACTTGTGTGACATGAGGCATTCTGGGATGGAGAATTTTGCTGCAAAGATTCTGAAGCAGGTTTCTACCTGTGGACGGAGTGAGGATGGTCCAGGCAGCTTTCCAAGGAGTGAGCTGCTGGCCATGGCCTGATGCCACCTCTCTCCTATCCTTCTGCCACCCCCTTGCCCAAGTGCAGCACGTGGATCTTTTGTTCCTCAAACTGCCAAGTTAGCCCTCGCTCTGCATGAGTTTCTGCCCCTGCCTGGATCCCATCATCCAGGTCTCCAAGCTGGCACATCACCAACACTATTCCCGCCCTCCCCTCAATATAGTTACCAGCCCCCTTGCTCTGTTCTTTCTAAACCCACTGGTTCTGCATCCAGCCTACGTTAACCCTCATCTAGCTTATCTGTAAAGTGGGGTATCCCGGGGCCTTGCACCCCACAGCATTGGCGTCATCTGGGCATTTGTTAAAATACAGAGTCTTGGGCTCCACCCCAGACCTGTGGAACCAGAATCTGCATTTTAGTTGGAAGGTATAGCAGTGGTCTAGAAGTCACTGATTCTCCAGTTTCTAATGTATAGCCCCATTTGAGACCCACTGCTCATGGGGGTTGTGGTCAGGATTAAATGAGAGAGTGTATACAGTCAGTAAATATTATTTTTATTATTACTCTTCTAATCGTAACGCTCAGCACATGGTATGACATTCATTTGCTTAAAGGTCTGCTTTCCCTGTGAAAGGTGAGCACCACGGGGGCGGGACCTCTGTCCACCTTGTTCACTGCGGCAGCCCTCGCCCCTCAGCGTGATGCTGACACTTAGTAGTCACTCAATAGATACTTGTTGGGTGAATGAACAGACGTTATTGAAGACAGTGGCTGGCCTAGACCTCTGTCACCTCTGTGCTATTTTTTGAGGGGTGGAATGGGAAGGAGACTGCAGTTCTTGAGTGCCTGCCGGTGTGCCACGTGCATTTACACGTTATTGAAGTTGATCCTCCCACAGCCCGGGAGGTCAGTGTCATTGTCTCCACTGTCCACATGAGGAAGCAGAGTCTCAGGGTAAGGAACCTGTCAGAGATCACAGGCTAGGAAGTGGCAGGGCGAGATCTGCCTTTCTTCAAGAGGCACCATTTATTTATTTATAAACATGACCTGAATGGTGCAATTTTGGATTGAGGAATGCTTTTTTTTAAAAAATTTTTTAATTTATTTAGTTGCAACCAGGTCTTAGTTGTGGCAGGCGGGCTCCTTAGTTGCGGCACGTGGGCTCCCTAGTTGCGACAGTTGGTCTCCTTAGTTGCGGCTCGCCGGCTCCTTAGTTGCGGCATGTGAACTCTTAGTTGCAGCATGCATGTGGGATCTAGTTCTCTGACCAGGGATCGAACCCAGGCCCCCTGCATTGGGAGCGCAGCAGGGTCTTATCCGCTGCGCCACCAGGGAAGTCCCGAGATGCACCATTTAAGTGTGTTGGTTGAGCTCTCAGGAAAGGAAGGGAAAACACTGTGCTCGAAGGCACATTAAGGAATCATATTTGGTTGTGTTGTAGCTGGAGAGAAAAGACCCCTCTGAAGACAAGGAGGACATTGAAGGCAACCTGCTCAGGCCGACCGGCGTGGCCCTCCGCGGAGCGCACTTCTGCCTGAAGGTCTTCAGGGCCGAGGATTTACCGCAGAGTGAGTCTGGTGCCCTCGTTGGGTGACTGTGAGGGGGGACGCTGGGCTGGGCTGCCTCAGCTCCCTGGGGGAAGGAGATGGAGGGGCTGGTCCCCTGCTCCCTCTCTGCCTCCCCTTGGCCTGGCTTCCTCACCCCGAGGGTCTACTAGATCCGTGTCAGCCCAGTTCTCCCTCTGCTCTGCCGTCTGGCGAAGCCTCACACACTCTCTAGATTTCCCAAGGCTTTTTACTGTTCTTAACAGAAAAACAGTCAGAATTAACGAGAAGTAATACTGATGCTGGTGGAGTCACAGAGATGCAAGAAATCTTGAGAGTACTAGCTGCCCCTGGGCTCCGTTTCAGCATCCGCTAGGCCTGGTCTGGCTCTTTGGCCACTCCATGCACCCATCTTCTTGGCTCTCACTGGGGAGTCAGCACCATTTCAACTCCCTGTTCTGTGCTCACGGCTGCATCCCACTGATTTTCTTTCTCTCCTCTAGGAAGCCCCAGCCTGAAAATTGGCAGACCCTGGGCTGGGGAAGCAGTTGCTGAAATGTTAGAAGGGCTCAGTCTAGTTTGCCTGGGACTGTCCTGGTTTTAGCACCCAAAGTCCCACATCCCAGGAAGTCCTCATTCCCTGGTAAACTGGGACAGTGGGTCACCCTAGCTGTGGCTATGTCCTCATCATCCCAAGAAGGCCATTGTGGCCACTGCCTGATTTCTCACAGTGACTAACCCTGTACTAGCCCTACCCTGTGTGCTCAATAAATGTGGGGGAATTATGCTGAATATTCTAAGGCTGTGGGTGTCAACCCAGGCTGCAGTTAAATCATCCTGGAAGCTTTAAGGAAGTGCAGATGCCTGGGCCCTTCCTCCAGTGTTTCAGATTGACTTGGTTTGGGGTGGGGCTTACACACTGGTAGTTTAAAAATGCTCCCTGGTAGTTCTCTTGCTGCGGGCTATAAGCCACTATTTTGGAGCATGCATTAGCAGAATTAAGCCAGGCGCTGTCCATAGCAGAGTTCACAAGAACAAGTAGTGGGGGACTACTTGGGTTCCTGTTTACGAGTTTTCCATGAAGCTAATTGCTTGAGGCTTTCTGCTTTGACTAATGACACCAATAAATGGGTTCCTTCTGCACAAGCTTAATTGAACCAAAATCATGGGGAAAGTCTTTAAATAAGTAATGGGCATTAAAATACAGGCTTAGAACATTCTGCGTCTGTTGGTTGAAACTATGCAGAAGTGAGGCTGGTGAGCTTCCAAAGGGGGCTGGGGAAATAGAAACGTTAGCTTTGCTCAGGGTAAAGGGGATTATGTTGAATTCTCTGAAATGTTGTTTAAATATAAATAAAAGAAAAATAGATGGGTAAATAGAACATAAATACTTGCTAATTGTTATCTGTTGTATTTGTGTAGACACTGGCTAGTATACAATTGTTAACCGTCCCCTCCTCTCATTTTCTCATTTATATACATATGTACATTTATACATAACATATATATACATACATACATACACACATCTATCATCTGTAAATACATATGTAAAAAATATGGCTAATTCAGTAAAATATTGGTTTGAAGCAGCATAGATTAAATATATATATATTATTTTTTAAACAGAATTGACTTATTGGCTACCCTCAGGAAAATCACTGTGCTAATGTATATAAAGGAAAATGTCAAACAGGCACCAGTAATGGGATATTATTATAACAACTTCCAGTCTTTTTTTTTTTTTAATTAATTTATTTTTGGCTGCATTGGGTCTTCGTTGCTGCGAGCAGGCTTTCTCTAGTTGTGATGAGCAGGGGCTACTCTTTTTCTTTTTTTTTAACATCTTTATTGGAGTATAATTGCTTTACAATGGCGTGTTAGTTTCTGCTGTATAACAAAGTGAATCAGTTATACATATACATATGTTCCCATATCTCTTCCCTCTTGCGTCTCCCTCCCTCCCATCCTCCCTATCCCACCCCTCTAGGTGGTCACAAAGCACCGAGCTGATCTCCCTGTGCTATGCAGCTGCTTCCCACTAGCTAGCTATTTTACATTTGGTAGTGTATATATGTCCGTGCTACTCTCTCACTTCATCCCAGCCTACCCTTCCCCCTCCCTGTGTCCTCAAGTCCATTCTCTGTGTCTTCAGTCCTGTCCTGCCCCTAGGTTCGTCAGAACCATGTTTTTTTTTTTTAGATTCCATATATATGTGTTAGCATACAGCATTTGTTTCTCTTTCTGACTTCACTCTGTATGAAAGTCTCTAGGTCCATCCACCTCACTAAAAATAACTCAATTTCGTTTCTTTCTATGGCTGGGTAATATTCCATTGTATATATATGCCACATCTTCTTTATCCATTCATCTGTTGATGGATGACACTTAACATTGCTTCCATGTCCTGGCTATTGTAAGTAGAGCTTCAATGAACATTGTGGTACATGACTCTTTTTGAATTATGGTTTTCTCAGGGTATATGCCCAGTAGTGGGATTGCTATTCCCACTATAGCGTGGTAGTTCTATTTTTAGTTTTTTAAGGAACCTCCATACTGTTTTCCATAGTGGCTGTATCCATTTACATTCCCACCAACAGTGCAAGAGGGTTCCCTTTTCTCCACACCTTCTCCAGCGTTTATTGTTTGTAGATTTTTTGGATGATGGCCATTCTGACTGGTGTGAGGTGATACCTCATTTTAGTTTTTAAAAAAAGTTTATTTATTTTATTTATTTATGGCTGCATTGGGTCATCGTTGCTCCACGTGGGCTTTTCTCTAGTTGCGGCGAGTGGGGGCTACTCCTCGTTGTGGTGTGCGGGCTTATTGCTGTGGCTTCTCTTGTTGTGGAGCATGGGCTTTGGGTGCACGGGCTTCAGTAGCTGTGGCACACAGGCTCAGTAGTTGTGGCTCATGGGCTCTAGAGCACAGGCTCAGTAGCTGTGGTGCATGGGCTTAGCTGCTCCGTGGCATGTGTGATCTTCCTGGACCAGGGATCGAACCCGTGTCCCCTGCATTGGCAGGTGAATTCTTAACCACTGTGCCACCAGGGAAGTCCCCAACTTCCAGTCTTTTTCTGGATTATTTACTGCTCTTAGCGATGTAGATTTCTAATCAGTCAATCAATCGGACCTGTTCTGAAAGCCTCTGAGAACGGGGCGGGGGACAGTGAACCAGCTGTTTGGAGCTGGGCAAGGAAGCAGCGCAGTGCCCTCAGGAGCTGCTATTCTGAGATGGTCCTTTCTCCCAGGAGCCCTGGGCTGAGGGGTCCATGGCGTCTCTCTCAGGGAGTCCCAGGACTGTGGGGAGACAGGTGGGAAGTGGGGGTTTTGAAGATGGGAGAGCGGGTGGGCAGTGATCAGCATGTCTTTCTCCTCAGTGGATGATGCCGTAATGGACAACGTGAAGCAGATCTTTGGCTTTGAGAGTAACAAGAAGAACTTGGTGGATCCCTTCGTGGAAGTCAGCTTTGCGGGGAAAATGGTAAGGGGCAAGTAAACAAGAGGATTTGTGGGAGGGTGACGACTGGGTGTTCCTGTGGATGGGCACTGGATGTGCAGGACAGAGTGAGGCACACACAGTGCCCCCCATCAGAGGCATGTGCACACCGGGGATGGGGGGCTGATTGTGGGACATCGGGTGAGACACGCAGGCCCAGCTCTCTGGGGCTGCCATGCACACACACGAGGACAGGTCTGCTCAGGTGTTTGAGACAGACACATAGGTGTGGATGGACACGGAGAGGACACATGGACAGTGGATAGATAGAGGAATATTTGGGGGAAAATTAAGTAATATTCAGGAAACCAGATGTGAAGGCACAATGATAGGGAAACAAAAACAATGCAGTGAAAACATAATGATTATTTTTAAAAAGTTGCGGCAGGAGTTGGGCAGACTCCTTTCGGCCACACTGGTGGGGGCCCTAGGGACCATGTACCTCTCTTCCTTCCTGCCTAGAGGCCGGGCTGTTGCTCCAGTCCCTCTTGATTTCTGCCTGGGCCCCTCCCTCTATCCCACCTTAGGGATGGCTTTGCCCACTTTCCAGGCTCTCCTTCGAAGCCTCAGCCACTCCCAGGGTTCAGCCATCACCTCTCCACAGAGGAATACACAGCTGTATTTAACTCTGACCCCTCTCTTCAGACACAGACCTCCCCATGCCTCTTCAAGTCTCTATATTCTGCCCCTCCAGCCCTTTAAAGGAGTCATCTGCTGCCCCAAACCGCCCCACTTCCAGAAGCCGCCATCCCAATCAGTGCCACCATCAAAGGCAGAAAATGTGGGCCTGCCCTGATTCGGCCCTCTTGTTTTTGACATCCCTACATCAAAAACATGCCACCCCTAGCTCTTGCCTTCAAAAATCCCGAGGTCCTTTCCTGTCTCTATGACCCTAGTCACTGTCATCTCTCCCCAGGGCAACACAACAGCCTTGGATCCATTCTCTTGACCGGGTTCTCCCCATAGAAATCCACCAGCATATTTAGTGTAAAACACAGTCCTGTCTGTAAAAGGAAGTTCAAACCGCATAACCTGGTTGACCAGGTCTCACCCAGCCGAACTTTCTCGCCTCATCTCCATGGCCAATATTAGCTTGTACAGTCTTTGCGAGAATGTGGAACATCTCGCCCCCTCCTGGGCGGACGCAGCTCTGCAGCCCGCTTGGAGCAGCGCCGAACTGAGCGGGTTTCAGCCCCACTGTCTCGCTGGGGGGGCGGGGGGCGGCGGGGTGCGAAGGGGGGCGTGCGGGTACAAACCGCACAGCCCGCACGTCGCCCGTGCGTCCTCTCGTCTGCCCTGCGGTCACACCTCTAGCTTTTGCCCGGGCCTGTGCGCTCCGGGGTCCTTCCTGGCCCTTTCCCCCCCCCGCCCCCGCAAGTCTGTTGCATCGTTCAAGGTTTAGCTTCCGTCACCCACACAGGCCTGATGTGCTAGTTCGGCCTTCGGGGCTCCGCGCGGCCGATTGCACGGCCCTTTTTTAGCCCGTTTTCCGCTGCATTCCGGTGTTTGTTAGCATATGTTCCTCTGACTTTCGGGGATACAGCCCAATTTCTTTTACTCTGTAACCTCAGAGCAGAGACTGGTGGAAATACTGGAAATAGGGGAGAATGACGTATCTGGAAGGCGCAGCCTCCACCCCGGCTTCCGGAACCCTAACGAGGCGCCTCTGAGCTTTGTGCCAACCTCAGGGAGCTGGCAGGGTGGGGTAGCGCCCTCCGGGGCCCCGCCGGCCTGGGCCAGAGGTCCACCGGCCGGCCGCAGCGCCAGACTCCGGCGAGTTGAGTTGGATGACTTGGGTGTTAACAGGAAAATTGGAAACGGGCGGAGGAGAAGGGCTTTGAACCGGAGGAGAAGGGCTTTGAACAGAGCCGAGTGGAGGGCGGGTGCAGCCGGCTCTGCTTTGCTCCCGAGGCAGAGGCCGGAAGGGGGAGACACGCAGGTGTTATAGGACAACTGGGGAGGCGTTTACAAGCTTAACAACAAACGCTAAAAGCCTAGGGTGATTGATGATGGAGGTGGTGTGGGATCCCATTTACACAGCACTTTGCAGTGTTCTTTTTCACTTAATCTCTTCTTAGATTCATTTTGGAAAAATGTAGGGTCTGCCTGCCCATCCCACCAACAAAGAGGACCCCTGAGGTCAGGGGCCGGATTGCTGAGGCCCAGGTGTGATTTCACAAACAGGATGAAGGCCTTGGATAGCTTGTTTCCTCTGCCTGCTACCTGAAGTCCACACTCTTCCCCCTCCCCCCCCGCCACCGTTTTATCTTTCTTTTCTTTCTTCTTTTATTATCGATGCACATATTTATTAAGGAATTTTGAAAAATGCAGAAAAAAGTAACATTATCCATAAGGCATCATACAAAGTTTATGTTTGGGGCCTATCTTTCTAGTTTTTAAAATTTTTTTCTTGCTCCGGACGCGCAGGCTCAGCGGTCATGGCTCACGGGCCCAGCCGCTCTGCGGCATGTGGGATCTTCCCGGACCGGGGCACGAACCCGTGTCTCCTGCATCGGCAGGCGGATTCTCAACCACTGCGCCACCAGGGAAGCCCTAAAATTTTTATTTTTTACTGTGAATCAATATTAGACACTGTTGAAACACTTTATTTTTTTAATATTTAAAAACATAAAAGTTGAAAGAATGGTTCAGTGAACACTTACCCCCGGTATGGCCTCCACTTAGATGAAACAATTATGAACATTTTACTGCATTTACTTTCTCTCTCTCTCTATGGATACTCCCCCACCCCCCCCAATCATTTGAAACCTAGTTGCACACTTTGCCCTTAAAGGCTTCAGCATGTACCTCCTGAGAAAAAGAAAATTCTTTGTAACCACAATGACATTATCACACCTAGGAAATTAACAATTATCTCCTACTCTTGTCAGATACTGGCTCATATAAATATTCTCTGATTATCCCCCAAATGTCTTTTAGAGCTGTTTAATTTTGTTTTGATCTAAGGTCCAACTGGAATTTATGCTCTGCGTTAGTCTCTTCTGTAACAGTCTTTTACCCACCTCCATCATTCCCATTTTTCTCACCCCACAACATTGCATTTTTGAAAAGCCCAAGCCATTTGTCCATGTCCTGGATTTGTCCCATTGTTTCCTTCTGTTGTTGTTTAACTTATTCTTCTGGCCCCTGTATTTCCTATAAACTGGAAGTTAGGTCTCAAGACCAGATTGCATTCAAATGAACTGTTTAGGCAAGAACGCATCATGGGTGATGTTTCGTACGTCGTATTGCATCACAACAGGAAGCAAAATGTCACCTTGTCCCACCATTGGTAATGATTGATTACTTGGTTTAGGTGGTGTCTCCAGATCTCTCCCTTGTCAAAGCACACGCTCGCCTTTGTACTTTGCAGGTTATCTGTGGGCGATATCTTGATGTGTGCTGATGTCCTGTTTCCCAGCAACCTCTTACCTAATGGTCCACGAAGCCATTGACCTCCTTGCCTGAACAAGTCATTCACCTGGGGTGCAAAGCGGCGATTCCCTCATTATCATTCCTTCTCTCTTTATCAGCTGGTGTTTTTTGTAAAAAAGAGCTTCCCCTCCCCTCTTCCCTTTTGAGTGTTAATATGCCCCCAATACTTTTTACTAATTCAGTGTGTTAAGATCAGTTATGGTGCTGGTTGTGGGAACCGTCCTGCTGTTGGCCAGTGGGAGCGCCTTTGAGCTGTTCCTCCATCCCAGGCTAAGACAGGGTCTCAGGGGAAATGTCTGTGGGAGAGGTAATACGAATTTTAAACTCATCCACACTGGGGTGTAAATGCTCACCGTGGGTCTTACCGAAGTGCAGTTTTTGTTTGGGCTTGGGCTCAGAGTCTGATGCCCTTAGGAGGGACCGTGATGGGATGAATGAAGGCAGGAAGGAAGCAGGAAGGTTGGCTGGACAGTCCTGCTGGACACTTACTCCAAGGACCGGGATCAGTTTTCCCAGCTTTACAGATGGGAAAGTCATGTCTCAAGATTGTTTTTATTCCACATTCCCAACATGGTAGGGTGCTGTGATGATGGCTAGAAGCAAGACCGACCTGCCTTCCAATTCAGTGGCTTTCCTTGGAGCTGAGTCTCAGAGCTCTGGGGCTCCTAGCTGCTACTGGGTCCCTGCCAGCACCTTGATCTCTCTAGGTCTTCTGCTGTTCTGAGATGCCCTTAACTGGCCCTGGGGATTTTTCTAGGAAGGTGCAGATGTCTGGGGAGGGTGATAGAGGTAGGGGACCTGGCCCAGGCAAGGGAATATATAAAGCTGACTGGTGGCTGGGCTCCTGAATGAAGCTGCACCCTCCATTTTCCCTCTAGAAGGAAGGGGCTTATGAAAGAGGCAGTTGAGACCCTCCATCTTCTGGTGGTCCCCGGGTCTCTGTGTCCCCTGCTCTCTGCCCCAGCCACCTCGTCATGGCTTCCCCCAACTCTCTCTGCTACCTTTATCACCTGTGTCATCCTGCCTGTCCTCTCTCTGTCTCTGGTGTGTCACTTTTTCTCATTCATCCTTTTCTGAAATGAAAAGCCCTGGGGATTTGCCCTCTGTGCGCCTACTCACCCAAGCCTGGCCCTCTTTGCATTTCCTCTAATGGACACTTGGTGGCACTGTTATCTAAGATGTGAACCATACCTGATTTGGCCAAGCTACTGAGATAGAAGGTTGTGTGTGTGTGTGCACTCACACACACATATCACACTTCTTCATGGTATGGGGCAAGGACAGGGGAGGTACTTGGAGGGCAGGGTGGGAGACTAAAGCAACTTTTTTATTTTCCAAGAATAAAACCTATTAATCATAAAAAGATGGAAAAAATCAGAGGAAAGCAAGGAAAATGAAAAAAATTAAGCACATTTCTGCACACCACCTTGGAGAGGCCCACCATTAACATTTGTTTATATCTCCTGCTAGTATGTTTTCCTCCCTGTAGCTCTCACTCCTTCTCTCTGTTGCACATCCCCCCCGCCAACCCTGGCCCTGCCCTGCCCCACTGGAAAAAAAAATTGGATTCAGAATACGGTTGATCTTCATTATTCACAGATTCTGTATTTGCAAATTTGCCTACTCGCTAAAATTTATTTGTGACCCAAAATTAATCCTTATGGTGCTTTGGTGATCATTTGCAAAGCTGTGAACAATTTGAGTCAGCTGAGGTGCCTGTTGCCAGCTGAGCTGAAACAATGTGATTCCCTCCTTGTTTCAGCTCTCATGGTGTAAATGTGTCCTTTTCCTGGTCTATTTAGTGTCATGCTTTTTGCATTTTTTGTGCTTTTTGCTGGTGATTTCAGTGTTTACAATGGCTCCCGAGTGTTGTGCTGAAATGCTGTCTAGTATTTCCCTGTGTGAGAAGGCTGTGACGTGCCTTATGGAGAAACTATATATTAGGTAAGCTTCATTCAGGCATAAGTGAGAGTGCTGTTGGCTGTGAGTTCAATGTTAATGAATCCACAATATATAATAGAAAAACGGTGTTTTGAAACAGAAACACACATAAAACAAGGTTATTGGTGAGTTGACAAAAAACTGCTGTGACAGAGGCTTGCAGGAACCTAACCCTGTATTTCTCTTAGGAGCAATGCTTCAGTGTCTATCAGCTCATGTTCTTGGTGACTTACGATGTGTAGTTAGAATGTGTAACTACCGCCAGTAATGAGAATCCACTATATCTGTGTGGTTTGGTAAAGTGCTTTTATCACCTAACATTTCCTTACGTTATTAAATAGTCTTTGAAATCAATTTTTTGATGGCTGCATAATATTCCATGAGATGATATAACATAAATTTTAATCGATTTTTGGATTTTTTTTTTTTTGCGATTTTCCTCTTTTATGAACAACTGTGACAAACATCCGTGTACAGGACTTGTCTACACTCTGATTGGTTTTCCATAGGAAAGTTTCTAGAACTGGGTCAGAGGGCATGCTTATTTTTAAGTATTTGATACAGGTGGCTAAAGAGCCCTCCAGAAAGGGTGTAATAAATACACTCCGTCAGGAAGGGAAAGAGGGTAAAAAATAAAAAGGCTCAGAGAGGAGGAGGCAGATGGGGAGAGGAAGCTTGGTGCTGCCTTGGCTGAGTGTGGGGAGTGAAGCAGGGTGTGGGAAGGCAGCTGGGGATTTCTAGGGCCAGAGGCAGTGCTGGCCTGGGTGGGGGGAACCTGCTGTGTTCAGGCTCCCAAACCCACATCTCGGTGGCTCTCTCACGGGGAGCCTCCAAGGGCAGCCCGGAGGAAGTGATTGCTGGGGAGGCCTTGGACTGCCTGTGGCAGGGCTGGGGGAGGGTGGGGACAACCTGTGCCTTCTTGTCCAGGGAGCTGAGTGATGCTGCCAGGGTCTCTCAGCTGTGTCTGATTAACGAGTCTTCCCTCCCTTCCCTCCCTCCCTTCCTTCTTTCCTTCCTATTTTAAACTTTTGTTCATCTAAGTTTTGAATTAGGTAATACATTTATTATGCCCACCATATATATTTATGCATCCATCATTTTGCATCATTCTGGCTTAATTATGCATATGCTGCACACATCTGACCATAAATTCTTACCTTTTACCCTTTTAACACAAACGGTTGCACATGACACTCACTGTTCTGCACCTTGCTTTTTTCACTTAATAATATAACTTGGAAGTTGTTTCATATCACAGAGCTCTTTCATTCTTCTAGGGCTACACAGTGCTCCATTCTGTGGATGGATCACACTTTATCTAATCTGTCCTCTGTTGGTGGACACATGGGTTGTTCCACGTCCTCCCTAGTTGGAGCCATGCTGCAGTGAATAACCTCGTACACGTGTTATTCTGCACACGTGCAAGTCTTTCTGTAGGATACTTTCTAGAGGTAGAACTGGTAGGTCAGAGGGCATTTGCATTTGTAATTTTGAACGATAGTGGCCAATTGCCCTTTGGAGGGGTTGAGCTGTTCTCTTTTCCCACCAGCAAAATCCTAGCGTGCAGTTTTCCCATCGCCTTGCCAAGAGAGGGCTGTCAGGCTTTAGAGATTTTTGTGAATCTGATAGATGAGACATCGTATCTCATTCATTTTGTTTCTTTTATTATGAGGGAGATTAAGCATCTTTCTGTGTGCTTTACAGCCCTTTGTGTATCCATTCCTGAGAACTGTGTGTCCCACTTTGCCTTTTGTTCCATCTGATCGTCGGAGCTCTTCTTTCCTTACTCCTCTCTTTGCTCACACAAGGGCCAAATCCCGGCACTCATCCCCGCCCCCAGACTTTGCCTGGGCTCTTCTCACAGGGAGGAGGGGATGGTGGGCACAGGGGCTGGTACTGGGTGGATCAGGGATGGAGACAAAGTCCTGGCCCCTAGGGAGGCCACACCCTCATTTGATGGAGGGCCCAAAGCCCCCAGTCTGGTCAGGTGCTCATTAGATGAGAAAATGCATGTAAATGCTTCACACAATCAGGGCCCACAGTAAATGCTCTGAGGAAGGCTGCTCACTGTTCCCGTGTGTAGGACACACACACCTTCCAGGATCTGAAGCAGAGTCTTCACCTGCTGCCCTGGGTGGGTACAGGATGCCCTGGGCTGGCTAAGGGACCTGGTGCCTCCCTGGGGACGCCCAGGACAGAGAAGAACACACAAGCCGCTGGTTTGGATCTGGTTTCCACCTCTGCTAGGTTTCTTGTTTGTGGAAAGCCCAGTCTTATGAGCAGGGCTGATTGGAGGCAGACTGTGGCTTATGAGGTTTGTGTCTTCACTGCATTTTCCTCTCTCAGATGCAGGTGCATGGCCCCCTGCCCTGGCCCTCCAGCTCCCCTTTCCTCTCCTCCTCCCTCCATCTCTAATCTCCTGGGTTCACAGTCTTCCAAAAGGGCAGGTGATCTGGGCTGATGGGCAAAGGGGATTGCCTCAGACTCTAGGACTCCTGGGAAAGCTGGTCTGGACGCAGGGCCCCATATTTAGGGTCATGGCCATAATGGGAGGTGAGGGAGGAGAATTTCCAGCCAGAGGTATGAGATAAGGAAGAAGGGTTGTGACATTCAAACAATCTATTCCTCTTAACTCCCTCCACCCCATGCCCCATTGGGTCTGATCTACCATTGAGCTTTGTCTCTAGAAAGATTCCCTGTGTCTGAGCCCACTGCACCAGGCTCCATGGCCCCCAGGGCCTTCTGCCCAGCCCAAAACGTGGCCAGCATGGCAGAGAATGGCTGCTGGCTGGTGTGGTGGTCTCCGAGGGAGCCCAGAGTCCCCTCAAAGCTCCATCCACCTGTGCTCTGTGTCTTCTAGCTCTGCAGCAAGATCCTGGAGAAGACGGCCAACCCTCAGTGGAACCAGAGCATCACGGTGCCTGCCATGGTGAGCCTCACCCCCATGAGCCCACCCCAGGAGGCCTGGGCTCCCAGCCTACCCAGTTCCCGCCCGCATCCCAGACTTCTGCTTCTTCAGAAGGACCCCACCCAACCCGTCTCTCTTCCCTCCTTAGTTTCCCTCCATGTGTGAGAAAATGAGGATTCGTGTCATAGACTGGTGAGCTCTGCGTCCCGGGATCTTTAGAGGTGGCTGTTGTCAGGGGTCACTTGGTCCTTCGGTTTCCTTTTGTTCATTCTGAAAGAAGTGGGAGAGTCTGTTTCAGGTGAGGTAGTTTCCTCTGGGGGAGGCCAGAGAAGGAGAGGGTGTGGGCTGTTGGGAAGCTTACAGCCCTGCTCGAGGGCAGCCGGGGGGGCTGGAACAGCTCCAGGAACCAGAGATCCCTGAGGCCAGGAGGGGCCAGGAAGGCTTCCTGGAGGAGGTGAGGTTTTGGGACGTTCAGGATGAAGGCATTCTAATGAAGAGAGGGTCATAAGCAGAGGCATGGAAGCTGGAAAGAGCAAAGCTTCCAGGAGGGTGGGCTGTGATGCTCCAAGTGTTGGTAGGATAAAACGGGTCTCCAGGCTGGGGAAGTGGGTCCGGTTACCCAAGCTGGGGATGCCACTGCCGGCTTGCAGCAGGGGTGGGCAAGAGTCACACGGTCATCTTAGAAAATGAGTATCTAACCCTTGCTGAGCGTCTACGTGCTCCAGGTCCTCCTCCCAGTGAGCGCTTTACATGCGTGTCTCACCTGACGCTCACCTCGACTCCAGGCACCGCCCGACCTTGCAGATGAGGGAGTAGGTTTGAATAGACTGAGTACCGTGTACGAAGTTGGGAAGCAGCCGAGGCCAGGCTCGAACAAGCCTGTGCTCCCTCCGCCTGTGCGCTTAACCACCGGGCCGTGCTGACCCCTCCGCGTTGAGCCTTCTCTCACGCCCGAGGGCTGTTAGGAGTCCCCACGCGCGATCTCCAGGACCTTCCCTACATCAGCCTTTCCCAAAAGAGAGAGTTGTCCTTTCTCTGCCCCCAAAAAGTCTTGGCTGTGCGGTTCCCGGCGTGTTGTCCTTTGGTCTCAGGCCCATGGCACCCCCAGCCAGGAGGATAATGAGAGACTAGGGAAAACCCCCAGGCCACAGAGCCATTAAAGTGTGCGCCAGGTCCCCAGCCCGAGAGAAGACAGCTTGGGAGAATTAGAGGAGAGGAAGGGAGTGCGAGGGGGGCGAGGAGGGAGAGGCCTCTGGGGCCCTGCCCGCCCGTATGCTCTGTGGGAGGTGCTTTGGGGGCAACGTGCTCTACACCCACAGAGCCATCCTTCCCCTCGCTGTGTGTGCGCACCTGCGTGCACGGGGTGCGTGCCTGTGCGTGGCAGTGTGAGTGGATGCACGCGGGCGTGCGAGCGCAAGGGCGCCGCGTCCCCTGTGTTGTGGACGGCCTCGCCCGAGTCCGTGTGAGCTGTGTGAGGCATCGGCATACTGTACAATCCAAACACATTACCGAATCTGGTGGCTGCCTCTCTGGTTTAGGCTGAAGTGGCATTTTTATTGTGAGTCTATTTTCAGACTTGCTGTATTTTCCAAAAGCAACCCCAAGCCCCCAAATCCAACTCTTGGCCAGAAAGCATTCAGTTGCTGCAAGTTCCTATCCAGAAAAGTGCTTTCTTCCCAGAAAACTCAGATAAACTTGTGTTATTACCTGAATCCTAGAAATACGATATGGTCCATATGGCCTTTTCTCTGTAACTTAATCTTCCATTCAGTTCTCAAAGAATTTCTTTCATTAAAAGACAAAATCCCCCAAACTACCCCCTACCCCGCAAAAAAAACCTGACACAAAATCTCTCTCCTCCCATTCTCTTTCCTTCTCACCAGATTCAGGTAAGACCAGAGGTGAGAAATCCTATTCCTCTCCGAGGGCTGGTCTTTTCTAGGGGTTGGTCATGAAGGCAGTTTAAAAGTGTCATCAACTGTCAATTATCTGGTATTGATAACCTTACTGTAAAATGTTTAAGGGAATTTTTACTTTCCAGTTCATCTTAACGTTATTCACCAGGAAAAGGGATACAGATCTGTGCTGACAATTCACTCTTCCTAATGTAGCCCCCGCCCTGAGAGAAAACTTTAAAGCTTAATCACCTCCCTGGGAAATACAGAGAGAAAGGAAGGGAGCAGCAGAGATCTGGTATCTCATGGCTTTAAGATTTAAAAGAAAAATGAAATTGCCATGCCCAGGCGGGTCTTTCACAATGGGGCGCGTGGGTGTCATCTCCTGAAGCCTCCTGTGGCCAAAGGATGCACAGCAGGGAGAGAGGGCCTACTGGGCCCCGAGAGGAGGGAAGATGCACGCGGGGAACCTTCTGGAAGGAGATAGATCCTGCCCCATCCAGCGTTCCTCAGTCTCAGCACTATGACATTTTGGACCGGAAACGTCTTTGCAGTGGGTGACTGTCCTGTGCATTGTAGGATGTTTGGCTGCAACCATGGCCTCTCTCTACCACTCCCCTCCATATCAAAAATGTTTCCAGACGTTGCCAAATGTCCTGGGGTCAAAATCACTGGATTGAGAACTCTAGGTCTAGCCTAGCAAGGAAGCAGCAGGTTGCTGCAAGCATAGCTCTGGTTTCCATGTCAGGCATATTCTGCTCAAATCCCAGCTTTGCCAACCTGCCTACCTCAGCTTCTTCATCTGAAACCAGGGCTAATTGCAGAACCTGCCTCAGGGCCAACATGAGGTTTAAATGAGCCAAGTCACGTGACGGTGTTAGCACGCTGCTTGGCTCTCAGGAGGAGTCCAATAAATGCTGACTATTACTGTATATGGTTGTTAGGGGGGCAGGTGTGGGGCACAGAGGAAGGGTCTGCACAAGACAGTCAGTCCTCAAGCTTCTCCCCATGGTCCCTTATGCTGGCTGGGGAGGGGAGAGGCCTTCTTCTGGGAGGCAGGACAGGCCCCGTATTGTAGACAGAAGCCGCGTGGGCCACGGTGCGAGCACTGGACCTGGAGTCTGGACACTAGGGTTTCAGTTCTGGCTCTGCCCCTCCCTCCCAGGCTGACCTCGGGCAAGGACCTTCTGGCTCTGAGCCTCAGTTTCTTCATCCATGCAAAAGAGATGTTAGTAAGAGTACCTGTTCCTCAAGGCTGCTGTGAGAATCCTTGGAGATAAGGGGGTTTAAAAGTGCTTTGTCACATACAGAATCAGATACAAAAAAGAGCTATGCATTAGCTACCATAAGCTAATTAAGACTGTGGCCTTGGAGGTAGTTTCTTCCTGGTCATCTGGTTTTCTCCTTGGTCCGGGTATGTCTTGGCTCCTAGAGCCTTGCTCTCCCTGGGCCTGGGGGTCTGGCTCCCTGAGCGGCCTCCTGCTCCCCCGCCCTGCCTCCTGCCTCAGGTCTCCTCCCTTTCAACCTGCAGCTGTGCCCGCAGACCTCCAGCATGGCCGATGGGATGCTGATGGTGGGGGGGATGGACTGGGTCCCTCCTAGAGGAGTCTTGAGTGACACTTTCTTGCCTAGGATTACTAGGCCTCCATAACATACCCCGTGTGAAGACTGGGACCCCTAATGATGTATAACCGAGGTCGTTTCCTTCCTGGGTGGGCTGTGGCCTGTGATCCCCCTCCCCTGTTCACGCCCTTTCTGCCCCTTTGCTCTAGGGACCGCCTTACGCACAACGACATTGTGGCCACCACCTACCTGAGTATGTCGAAAATCTCTGCCTCTGGAGGAGAAATAGAAGGTACGTTCCACCTTTGTGCTGCCCTCTGGCCCCCCGTGCTCTCCCCTGTTCCACCCCTACTGTCTTGAGAGTTTGTAGAAAAGGGAAGATTATAAGGTCTTTGCTGCCCATTTCCAAGGGAGAAGGGCTCTGGCCAGTGAGAGAGATGGGTTTGCATTTAGGACTGGCCCACTTCGGATGGTGGGATACACCACCGAATGGCATAGAGAGGATTCATTCCTGCAGACGATATTGGTGGCTGTGGCCACACCATCCACTGGGTTCTGGGTTGGCTGACTGTGTTCTAGCGCTTCTGTTTTGAAAAAGCTTTCATTGGCCTGTGAACAAGTAGTTCATGATCATTTTGTACAATTTAAAAGAGATAGTCTGAAAGAACAATATAAAATTGTCACAAAATTATCCATAAGCCTACCCTCCCAGGCAAGAGGTAAATATTAACATTCTGGGACCTGTTTGTCTGTATGTATGTACATGAAAAACATGGCTTTGAAACAATTTTCCATTGTTTTGAAAATTGCTTTTTGTCACTTGGCAATACAACATAGATGTTTACTCATGTTATTAAGTATTCTTCTACAGTATAATTTTAAATGAATACACACATTCCATTGTGTGAATACACCATAGTCCACATTAACTAAATGTGGAATAGTTAAGTGTTTTCTAATTTTTCCATGTTATAAACAGCTAACTTGATATTGAATATTTTTGTAACTGAATCTTTATGTAATTCATGATTTTTCTTTTGCATAAATACCTAGAAGTGGAATTGCTGTGTTGAAAGATTCGAACATTTTAGGGACTTCCCTGGTGGTCCAGTGGCTAAGACTCCATGCTCCCAATGCAGGGGGCCCAAGGTTCGATCCCTTGTCAGGGAACTAGATCCCACATGCCACAACTAAGCCCTGGCCCAGCCAAATAAATAAAAAAATAAATACTTTTAAAAGATTTGAACATTTTGAATCTTTTGGTATATATCAAAAGTGCCCTACAAAAAGACTGGACTAATTTATACTCTAATCACTCAAGCTTATTTTGCTGCACCCTCATCAACAAAATGCAAAATAATGGTATTTAAAAAGAATTTTGTCAATTTGTTGGGTGAATTTCATTGTTGCCTTAATTTTATTTCATTGATATCTGGTAAAGTTGACCGTTGTAAATTTTAAAATATTTTAATAATTATCTTACATTTACAAATTATATATATTTATATACTTTTAAATTTATTCTGTTGTAAATTGCCTATTCATGCTTTTGTCTATATTTCTGATGGTATGCTTGTCTTTTTCTCATTGTTTTTTTAGGAGTTGTGTATGTATGTGGAGGTTAATTTTCTCCCATCATATATGTTGTAAATAATTTTTGTCAGTCTTATTTTACCATTTAGTAGTTTTTAACATATGGAAATTAAAAAATTTTACACAGCTAAATATATTAATCTTTTCCTTAGTGAATTAGGAAAGGGTTTAACATTACTTTTTTCAAAATTGTTCTGTGGTGATACCAATGCTATATATTGAATAATCTTTTCCCTGCGTTTTGAATTGCCACTTTTATCCCATACTAAATTCCTAAATGTGTTCTTGGGCCTATTTCTTGATTTTCTATTATCTTTAATTGGTATGTCTGCTTATTACTTCTTAGGTTTTGGTATCTGGGCTATGCTGGCTCTGTAAAATTAATTGGAAAGATTTAAAGTCTTTTCTAACATCTGGAACAGTTTATATATCATAAGAATATAGTCTTTTGAGGGTTTGAAAGAATTCACCCATAAAACCATATGGGCTGGGTGCCCTTTTTGAGTGGGTGTTGCACTCGCTCTTTAAAACCTTTTCAGTTTCTCCTGTGATCATTGGTATTTTTAGTTTGTTACTTTTACTATAGTTAATTTTGATAATCTACATTTTCCTAGAAAAACATTCATTACACTGAAGTCTTCTAATTTTTTTACTTACAGTGTTGTGTGGAGTAATCTTTTATAATTTAAACAATTCTCTCTGCTTTCTTACTTCTAATGAAATATGTTTGAATTTTCCTTTTTCTTGACTAGGCTAGTTAGAAGTTTTTTTTTTCTCCCTACTTTATTGGACTTTTCAAAGAATATGCTTTTGGATTTAGATATTAATTCTAATATTTTCTCATTTTTTATTCTCTCATCTTTCTACTCTTTAACTCTTTAGACGTATTTTGTTGTTTCCTTTTTAACTTTCTAGTTAACTTCTTGTGTTTATTTTCAATATTTCTTATTTAAATAATGGAGGTATGGTTTCTGCTCCATATGTCATGCTTTTGGCCTTCAGCAAACCCCAAGGTTATATTTATCTCTATTTTTTACATTTAAATATTTAATCTATTTTGAATTTATTTTGGTGTGTTTTCTGAGACTGATTTGATTCCTTTGTAGGTAATCTTTTCTTTTTTTTCTGACTAGATGCTGTTTGTAGGAATGTCTCTTTTTCCTTGCAGTTTGAAAAATACCTTTGATCTGTCTAGGTGCAGGACTCTTTTCCTTGAGTTTTGTCTGAGACATAGAGAATCCTTAAATCTGAGCTGAGGGATGATTTCATTTACTCTTACATTGTTTACCTGAGCAGCTAAAGGCAGGGTGCGGGAGGGGTAAGAGGGGAGCTCTGGAACCAGGCAGCTTGAGAGAGTTGCTCCAGTCTCCTCCCACCAGTCCCAGCCTTGTAAGGTTCTTGTAAGGATCCAGTGAGATTATAAATGTTACATTCTGGTACATAATAAACCCCAAAGTAATGTCTGTTGTTTAGTATTGCTACTACTGGCTTTCTGCATCCCTAATCTGATTTTTCTTCCCACTGTACCAATTCTGCTTTTTACTGCTTCCCATGTGGTTTAAAATTGACTATTGCATTTTTAGTTTCTTGTCATGCCTTCCTTTCCCTCTGTCTCTCTTTTTATCTTTTCCTTTTCCTCTTTGTTCTCTCCCTCAAGTTTTGTTTTGTTCCACAAAAACTATGTCTTCCTGCACTCTACCGAGGATTCCAAATCGTGTTCTGAGAATTTCAGGTGAACACTCTCTTGAATCTTACAGATGCTATTTCCTCCCTGTTTCCCTATACTGGTTGGCCCCCTGTTTTCCCCCTCCCCCTTTATTTACTCTCACAAGATCTGGTCAGTGTTGGTGTCTTTCCACAGACAGGATGTGTAGGTCTCTGTCCACCCATCTTCTCAGATGTTTATCTGGAGGACAGGTTAGCATGCCCAGTTTCTGGAAGATTCCACCTAGCACTCTTGAAGTTGACCAATCCCTTCTAGATTCTCTGAAACATTAAAAAAAAACAAAAACCACCTTTGAATTATAGAAAATTCAAACATACATAAAAGTAAAGAATTCTACAATGAGCTCCCAGGTGCCCTCACTCAGCTTTAACATCTAGCTGCATTCTGTCATTCTGATTTCATCGTTGATACTTGTAATTGGTGGAATACACAGAAACTCCCTTCCAGAAGTCATTGCTATGTGGGCTCCTCCTGCCCCAGCCCCTCCCCCTCCCAACTGTGGGAACTGCTGGTCCCAGGATGCGGTGCTTCTTCTGTGATTGCTGTTCCGAGAGTTGGATGTAGAGGTAGAAGGATTGGAGGTGGGGGCAGTGTATCATGGGAGTGGGTGGGAGAGAGAGTATTCTAGGCTCCTCGTGGATCAGAACTCCTGGCATGGAAGGAACCTCTTCTCCAGTTTCCTGGCTGGTGCCATCCCTGTCTCTGAGTCCAAGGACAGACGCTGGTACAGCACAAAGTGACCTGACTTTTTCAACAGCTGCCGTTTCATGAGGCTATAGCTGCGCCAGCTGTCAGCCACCTGAGGGAGAGTTTAGATCCCTGTGCCCCCATCAGTCTTCACGTTTGGTGGTGATGTTGACCTTGATCTTTTCCAGGGTCATCATGAATATTTGAATGGGAACGTGAGAAAGCTGTTTATTTGGCCACTAGATGGCGCTCAGGCCATGGGCAACCCCGCGTGGTTCAGGGACCACTGGCTCCCACAGATTGTTTTGGGCTTAAATGAGAATCTTCTTGCCACCAGCTAACCGGTTTTAGATGTGCAGTTAAATAGCTTGATCTATGTAGCAATAAAAGAGTTAGACTTACTGCTCAAACTGGAGCTGTTCTTCCCAAGCTCCCTCTAGGCCTGGAAGGTTAGCCCTTGCCTCTCTCCCTGCCAAGCTTTTCCCACTTGTCTTGAGGCCACCTCAGAATGTCACCCCAACTTTCAGATCTTTGTGTTTTTCTCCACACTGGGGTGTTCTAGAACATCTGGGTGATGCATGGCCCTTGATTTCCCCACTGCTCTCAAAACCCAAACTAAAGCAAACTGTAAAAATGGGTTCTTTCTCTATATTCCCTGGCCTCACAGTTCACCAGCTTATTTGATCCAACCAGGAGTTTTTGTTTTCGTGTTTTGTTTTTATTTCCAGCTAGGACAGGACCTAACACTAACCTCTTAAGCACCTCTGCCCACAAGTTTGCCTGGGCACACTTAAGTATTCCTTGGACCCTGTGCTCCAAAACATTTAGTAAAAAACTGGTTTTTTAATAAGGAGTGCTTTTCTTAGAAGCTGCAGTACTTTCGAAAGGTAACAGGAACATGAGACCCATGAAACCTACACAGATTCTTTTATAACTTTGTACGTACGAAAATCGTGCTACATAAATAGCACTCAGGCCGTTTTTTCCACAGCTACGAAATCCAAAGTTCGTTTCTTTTTGTCTTTGGAACATAGATGATGAGGATTTCCCAGCAGTTCTTGGTTTCTCCTCCTGCCTGGCGCGGGCTGGTGTCAGGCAGCCAAGCCGTGGGCGTGGGAGATGGGCCGAGAGGCAGAGGCAGCGGCAGGGCTGGCCGCAGGTAGTGGCCTCAGCTTCTCCAGGAGACGCGGGGTCCCGGGCTGGGAGGGCCTGCCCTCTGGCTTCCCCAGGTGAGGGAGCTGGGCCGGGCTGCTCAGGCTACAGAACTGGGAGCATTCATCTGTGTTTTGAGGCTTCCCCAGCCCCTATTCCTTGGGCTTAGGGAAAACACACCAGAACACTTGTGTTTTGGCAGAAGAGTGACGAGGATTAAATAGAGGCTTTGTCTTGGTTGGCTTCACTGGTGACGCTGCCCTTGACTTTATGAGCTGTCTGCAGATACAGGGGAAGGACCCAGGATGATCCTCAGCACCCGGAGACCTGGGACCCTGCCCCCAGATTAGGAGCCATTGGCCTCAGTTGTCAGCAGGGCCGTGTCTCAGCATGCCTTACACTGTGCCTGTTAGGTTTGCTGAACAAACGAATGAGTGAGTGAGGGAATTAGTGAAAAGGCGTGGTTGGGAACAAGGCTACTCTGCAGCCCCCTAACTCGGTCCTCCCAGCCACCAGAGGCACGTGTTGTTCAGATGGCTGGTAGGACAGGGGCCGTCTGTGTCTGGACTGGGCACTAGTTTGCAGCCAGGATTCAGAGTTGGTCTGTGGGTGGAAAGCCATGTTTGCTTCTGCAAGAAGCACGTGGGGGTTGGAACTATGACCTCGGCCTCATTAGCCCTAGATAACTGACCGGGCCTGTTTGTAATCATTTGGAAGGAGCTTAAAGTGGAATCTGTTTCCTTCCGGCGGGCCCTGGCCGTGCTCTCCTGGGGCTGCAGCTGTGCCCGTGGCGGTCCTCTGTGGTTGCTGAAACTCCCCTGTGACCAGAGGCCTCGCTCCCCCACTGATGAAAACCTATTCCTGTGGATATGAAAATGGCCATGAATTATGGTTTCTGCAGCTCTGACTTCTGCCAGCTGGCATTCCTAGCTGAGGCCTGCTGTGGAGAGCGGAGTGGGTGGGTCCCAGGGCCTCAGGTCCCCCAGAGCCTCACCTCACTGCCCTCCGTGCTGCCCTCTGGGCTCACTTGGTCAGCCCTGTCCTCGTATCCAGGCTGCACGTTCCCTCTTCTCTTCCCCACACTCTTTCTTTCTGTGTCTCTCCTCATTCTTCCGTCACAATGTTTTACTCAGCTCTTGGCCCTTAACTCTGATCATGGAGCTATAGGAAAATAGCAATAGGTATTGTTTTTTGAAGGAGACCAATAGGTAAATGTGATCAACGAATGAAAATAATTTAGAGTTTCACCAAACACAACCCCAGGTCCATCAGGACCCCAGACTTGGCTACACTTAGATGGTTGGAGGAGGAGACAGGGAAGGTCAGAGTGTGGGAAGAGGCAGAATCGGAGAGGACCGTGGAAGGAGACCGAGGGCTGCCTACTCTTTTGGGGGCATCTTGTACCTGCCTATAAGCGAGGGACGGATTCCAAGAGGCCGAAAGTATGCCAGAGCATCTCCTTTCTTGCTTCTCTTATTTCTAGACACTCCTCACCAGCATTTAGGGTATAGCCAAGAGTAGAACCTTTAGCTAATGGAGGGTGCCTGGCACTGTGGTTCATTTGAAACGGCAGGTGTCAAAAGCCAGATCCCAGTGCCTGCTGTTGTGAAAATGCAACACGCTGCCCTCAGTGGTAATACTGGAAATAACCACTAGGTGGAGATCTTGTGCCTTGAAATGCTTCCACTCAGGGCAGTCAACCTGCCTGTGGCAGGGACCGCTGGGTGTGCCTCACTGCCTAGCTCTGGCCCTTTCACGTTTCCCCCACCCTTTCTTTGCATCTGTACTTTGTTTTCCTCACTTATCTGGGTATAATATGGAAAAGCACATTTTCTTTATTGTGTTATTTCTTTTTTTAACATTAATTAATTGATTTTTGGCTGTGTTGGGTCTTCGTTGCAGTGCGCGGGCTTCATTGCGGTGGCTCCTCTTGTGAGGAAGCACAGGCTCTAGTCACGTGGGCTTCAGCAGTTGTGGCACGTGGGCTCAGTAGCTGTGGCTCGTGGGCTCTAGAGCGCAGGCTCAGCAGTTGTGGCGCACGGGCCTAGTTTCTCCGCAGCACGTGGGATCTTCCCGGACTAGGGATCGAACCTGTGTCCCCTGCATTGGCAGGCTGATTCTTAACCACTGCACCACCAGGGAAGTCCGTGTGTTATTTCTGGAATGTATTGAGTCAAGTTTCTGCTCCAATTTCCAATTGGCAAACAGAACTCACAGCCATGTAGGCAGACACCCGTGGGGAGAGACCCGAGCGCTCACTAGGGCACTGGGGCTATGTCTGGCTGAGGGGGGTGCGCTGTTGACTTAGTGTGTGATAAATTCACAGCTGGGCTGGGGTTGGGGCCTCGGGCCACATCTGTCTCCCCGTCCAGGAGCTGCGTTTCCATCTGTCTGTCTGCCAACTGTCCATCCACATGCGCCATTCACCTAATCTGTCCTCCACCCAGCCATGCCCATCCTAACCCCTTTTCCATTTCTTTACACTTCAGAGGAGTCTGCAGGTGTGGTCACGCCTCCTCCAGCCACAGACCGTACGTGCTTTCACCTCCAGGATGACAAGGGTGTGGGCCTTGAGGTTTTTGCTGGAGGGGCAAGGGCGCTGGTTGCCGGGGAATTTTTTGATTTGCCTGAGGTGGGATTGAGATTCCCCACCACAATCCCAGTTTACCTTTGGCTGTTACCTCTCAAACATGGTTGAATATGTAAATTGCTTGGAATGCTTTAAAGGCAATTCCCTCCCACTCTCTAAACCCTTTCCAGAATCTGCTGGGCCCTGGAGCTCAAAAGAGTTTAGTTCTTCAGCAGGGAAGGGGTAGAGCAGGCAGGGGAGTACATGATGAGGCAGGGGCAGTGTAAGGCCTCTTGGGGCCCAGGAGGAGGAGGCCAGGGTGAGTTGAAAACTCCTGAAGTTGAAATTTACAAGGTAAATTATAATCGAGGTGATTAGTACAGATAATTAGTAATGCTCACAACAGTTCCATCAGGCCTCCCACCCCTGTCCCAAATGCCAGAGCCCAGCATGTGCTGGGGACTGGAGGACGAGTGATGCTGGGTGCAGGGCTCTGGGGGAGGCATGCTCCTGTCTTCTAGTTGGTGATATCTTACTCCTCAGGGATGGGCTCAAGCCCCGGAGCTCACGCCCAGGGTCTGAGCACTCAGAGTTTGCAGTCAGTCCTTGGGTCTGGCTCAAGTACTTCCTTGCTGAGGCCATTTATTTTGTGCCTACCTTGCCCCACCCATGATCGTATGGATTGGAGCATCCCAGATGGTACCTGCTCCTGGGCCCACCTCCCACCTTTGGGAGGCTTCTGGAAATGACCTCTTCCTTCCTCTGGAAGGGGCACCCTGGCTTTTCAAGGTTCTCAGAATCTGGCCAGTGAAGTCCCATCCTGGGAAACTTGGCTGTCAGTTAGAAAGTCATGACATTAACAAAAGAGAGCCTCCAAAAAAGGATGGAAGTGATGTGGAGAAAAGATCTTCCCTCATCACTCGTGTCATTCTCAAACTCTCCTCCAACTTGCTCCACTGAAATATCGTTCTTTGCACAATGTAAGGAAGGGGAGGGATGCCAGGATGAGTCAAGGCTGTTAGATGGTCTGTCTCAACTTCATAAGGACACAAGGGTGGAGGAGACATGTGCCTGGGGGCTGCCCTGTGTGTGAGGTGGCATCAAGCTGGGCCCCCTCCCTGGCACCTGAGAGATGGAGTCTCTGGTCACCAGGCTCCTGGGCCTCCTTTGTGCCTCCCCGCAGGCCAGATGGCCTGAGACACAGATGTAACTGCAGGATGAGGAGGGCATGCAGGACAGGGTATGGCCTGAGAGGGGCAGGGCAGGGGAGGCCCCTGAGCCCCAGCTTTGCACGCTGGCTGAGTGCATGCGCTTTGAGGTTAGATCATGTTGGGTCGTGCCTCTCTGTAGTCATGTATTCCTGCGCATCTCTTGGCTTCAGTTTCCTCATCTGTGAAACGAGACTAATAAAATCAATGCAAATCTCCACATCACAGCATGGTGGTGAGGATTAAAGGGACGTACGGGAGACAGCTCTCATGGGTGTCACTATCCTTTATACATTTATGGGGGCTGCATCCCATGCATGTGCGAGGAACTGAGGGCTGGGGATGGTCTCCGGCCCGAAGGTGGCTGGGTGGAGTGCTAGAAATCTCGGCTGGGCGGCCCCTCTGATCCGCACCTGTGTCTCCCAGTGGATGACCATCTGGGCTTCCTCCCCACCTTCGGGCCCTGCTATGTCAACCTCTACGGCAGCCCCAGGGAGTTCACTGGCTTCCCGGACCCCTATGCAGAGCTCAACACGGGCAAGGTGAGTCAGACAGGAACCCACAGCCCCCAGAGCCCCAGGCCTGCATACGGGGTCTTCCCCCCCTGGCCTGGGCACTATCTGCAGTTGGCCTGGACTCCAAGGGCCTGACGGGACTTGAGTGGGCCCAGGGTCTGGCAGCCACCCCCTCAGAGAACCCTTCTTCCCCCTGACCCCCTCCTGGCCCCTTCTTCCCTCCCACTCCCTTCCCTTTGCCTCTCCTTCAGGGCCAGCCTGACCCCCCCTCCCCTCACCCCCCTAATTTTCCTGGCCTCTGGGGGCCCAGCCTCCATCTGTCTCAGGTTTCATTCTCCCTGGCTAGGTTGGACTCTGGTGCTGACCATCAGGGTGGCATGTCCCATGAACTCTCTGGGCCACCGTTTCCTCACCTGCAGAGTGATGGGGTGTGGCTCAGGGCCCTCCTGGTTGCCGGGGAGGTGATTGACCCCAGGGCCAGACCAGGCTCCTTTCCTTCCCCTCCTCCCCTCCATCGACCGTGCTCCTGGTGACCCAGCCTCCCCTCTCAGGGGGAAGGTGTGGCCTACCGAGGCCGGCTTCTGCTCTCCCTGGAGACCAAGCTGGTGGAGCACAGCGAACAGAAGGTGGAAGATCTCCCTGCGGATGACATCCTTCGGGTGGAGGTAAGGGGCGTGGCCCTGGGAGGGGCCAAGAGGGCGGTGGCCAAGTGGGGCTGGCGGAGGAGGGCTCAGTTCCACCCTCACTCATGTGCCTTCACACCTCTGGGCCTCAGAGTAACCCAACACCTACCCTGCCTCCCTAAGGAATGTTCAGAGGCTCAAAGAAGATAAATGAAGGTTTTTAAAGTCTAGAGCTCAATGCACAATGAGAGGCTATTTTATTAATAATAATAATGTAAGAATAGCTAACCCTTTAATCACTGACTGTGTCACACACTATGCTGGTGACAGTCTTTTTTTTTTTTTTTTTACATCTTTATTGGGGTATAATTGCTTTACAATGGTGTGTTAGTTTCTCCTTTATAACAAAGTGAATCCGTTATACATATACATATGTTCCCATATCTCTTCCCTCTTGCGTCTCTCTCCCTCCCACCCTCCCTAGCTGGTGACACTCTTGATGTCACTGAGTCCTCCCAGCACCTCTAGGTGGCTGCTATGAGTATCTCCATTTTACAGATGAGGAGACTGAGGCTCGAATGTAGCAGAGCAGCAAGTGGTAGAGCTGGGCCTTGTATCCAGGAGACAGCTGTATGGAGTCCTCATGGTTGTGTACACTTTCAGACTCTGTAGTCAGTGCTGGTTTGAGTTCTGACTTGACCACCTATCTGTTGTATCAGTTTCCCTATGTGTAAAGTGGGGGTAATAATTATACTCGCCTCATGAGATTGTTGTGAGAATTAAAGTAATTCATACCTGCATGCAGGAAGCACTCAGTAAGTGTTAGCTGTTAGCACTGTGCACGTTATCTAAAAACCCAGTCGTATAATCCCTCTACTCTCTGCCTTCCACAAAGGGGATCGTAAAGTCATCTTGGTTCAGGCTGGGGTGTGTGGTTGAGTGCCTGCCATGTCCTCAGCCCCGTGCCCGATGCCCGGAGGGGACAATGGTATTCGTTCATCCCACGCACGTGGCAGCATGCACTGCTGCAGAGCTGGCTGGCATGGTGGAGAGCCTCAGTGGTGCAGGGTGGGTGCTCTGGGTGGGGGCATGGTGGCTTAGAGCCTTCGGCCCCTTCTGAACAGCAGATGCGGGAGCAGGCTCCCCGGGGTGGCGGTGCCATCGCTGTTTGTTTGGATTAAGGAGCAGCATGACCTTGGAGGCATGGACCTTATTAGAGGAACATGGCCAAACACACAGGCCTGGAATGTGTTTGCTCAGTTACTAACCAAATCTGGGCTGTGGGGCAGAGCTGGACCACTCGCCACCCATCCGTCCAGCCAGGATTTATTGGGTGCCGGGCATGGCCAGGGCCTGCGAGACACGTGACCCCTCCCCATGCTGGTGTCTTCTTCCCTCCTCCCCCTGACCCCGCTGCTGCCCTCTCTGCCCCCAGAAATACCTCCGGAGGCGCAAATACTCGCTCTTTGCCGCCTTCTACTCGGCCACCATGCTGCAGGACGTTGACGACGCGGTCCAGTTTGAGGTCAGCATCGGGAACTACGGGAACAAGTTCGACACGACCTGCCTGCCACTGGCCTCCACCACCCAGTACAGCCGGGCGGTCTTTGATGGTGAGGCCAGAGACCACGCGCCTGGCTGGGACCCAGACCACTGAGCAGTGGGCTGAGCCCTAAATCCTGCCCCCTGGGGAAAGCTGCTGGAGGCTCGCCCAAAGGCTCTGGCCCTGGGCACACCTGTTTGGGGGACCCCCTGGTTTGCTTCCCCCCACCCCACCCCCGTGCCGCCTTCCCCTGCTCATCTCCAGGTGCATCCCTGCTGGGACCCATAGATTGGGTTCTCGAAACCAGCAGTGGTCAGCATTGATCCTGACTTGTGGCGATCAGTTATCACACGGTGGCTGCGGGCTTGGCATAGAGATTTCGGAGAGTGTGGGATTCCCAGGGCCCTTCTAACAGCCCCTCGGTTTTGATGTGTTAAGGAGCCCTCATGAGGGTGGCAGCTGCCTGTCCCACGTGGGAAGGGAACTCTGGCACCTTGTCTGGGCACTGGGGGATACTGGCCGAGCCACGGCTATCCACGGGCGTTCTCAGTGGGGGAGCAGGTGCTCGCATCCATCCTCCCCTCGGTCCCCGCACCACTCCGCTCCTGGCTCAGCACCAGGCCCTTGGGTCCTTCCAGGATGCCACTACTACTACTTACCCTGGGGCAACGTGAAGCCCGTGGTAGTGCTGTCATCCTACTGGGAGGACATCAGCCACAGAGTCGAGGCTCAGAACAAGCTGCTTAGGATCGCTGACCAGCTGGTGAGTGGAAGCCGGCCCCACCCACAATAACCTGTGCGCGCACCCCTGGCGGGTGTCTTCAGACCTGCTTCCGTGGGTGCTAAGCCTGCAGACCTCATGATGCCTGGGGTCCCCTGAAACCTGACCAGGCCGGGCTTGTGATCCTGTCCTGCCTACTGGGAATAGAGGAGAGGGAGGGAGCACAGCCCTGGGGGTGCCCCCAGTCTGATGTAGGAGATAGCACAGAGAAAAAGCTGAGAGGAACTGAGCTGGGAGCAGAGGACAGAGCCACCGCCCATTCCTTCCTTCCTTCATTCGTTCATCAAGTGCCTTTGACTCTTGCCACAGCAAGAATTGTGCTGGGAACTTCTAGCTAGAGGGTAGACATGAACAGCTGCTGCCCCTGTCTTCACGAGTCAGCCTAGAGTCAGCTTAGTAAAGCAGAGTGTAGGTTCACCCACCCCTCTCCTGCAGAGACTCAAACTCACATTCTGCTCCAGGAGTCCCTAGGGAGGGCGGCTCGGAGGGGAGAGGGACCAAGGAGCATCAGGAAGGCATCGCGTGGCAGCAGGGGGGCCGCGTCCAGTGAGGGGAGTTGGGAGCTCGTTAGGATGTCCTTGCAGGGGTCCAGGGGAGGATGATTGGGCTCTGGGAAGGAGCTGACCTCAGGGAAAAAACTGAAGGACTTGAGCTGCCAGGACTTGGTGGTCTGTTGAATTGGGGGCTGTGAGGAGGGACTCCGGTGACTGGGGAATTGGGAAGCTGGGGAGAAGAACAGGGTCTACGAGGTCAGGTGATGAGTCCTGTCTTGGATGTGGCCGGGGGTTAATGGTGGAGGCTGGGAGTTGCAGGCCTGGTGCTTGGCCAGGGAGCGGAGGAGAATCAGAGTGGGCAGAGGTGTAGAGGCCAGGGTGAGACGATCCTGGTGGTGGTTCCCAGCCCCCTCTGTGTGTGCCTGGGGTGGAGGCTCACCCGCGAGGTGTGTGGCCCGTGGCGACATGGGGAGGCAGGCGTGGCCATGCTGCTGGGGCCTGCGAGGGGCAGCAGGGTGGAGGGAAGGGGGTTGGAGAGGCTTGGGCAGGTGGAGGAGGGAAAGGGAAGCGGGGGTGGGGATTTTAGAGTGGCTGGGGGGGGATGCAGGCCCCAGTCAGGGGCCGTGGTGAACCACACTTTCCCTGAGACCCAGAGCTCTGTGGCAGGGAGGGGACCAGCCCATACCTGGTTTGGGAGAACTCGGAGTCGATGCTGTGCAAGTCCAGCATCTTCTGGGCCAGCTGTTCTCTCCAAGCCGTTCCCTGCGGGCAGGGGTTCACTGATCCTTCCAGGGCCTGTCTGTGCCCAGCATGGTGGTCCCAGGGTGGAGCACACGGCACACGCTCAGGAAGGTTGAGGTGGGGAAGGGTGTGGGGGGCTGAGGGGCAAGTCCTTGGCCTGAGGGGTGTCCCATGAGAGATCTCTGCCTCCCAGCTCAGGCCTGAGGCCCAGGGAGGAGAGCTCCATGGAGGAGACCAGGTGCCACTGGCGTACAACCTGGCCACAGGAGTTTGGAGAGGGCAGCCCCATTACTGCAGGTTGTCTGAGCGCTCCTGAAGGAAGGAGGAGGGACCCAAGCCTGCTTGGGTAGCAGGACTTGGAAAGGAGAGAGGGTGCCGGGGCGGGGGGAAGGGGAGCCGGCTCCAAGGTCACTTACCTATGAGACCTTAGACCTGGCTTGACGGGGACCCGTGGAGAGCCCGTGGGGTGGGCGTCCCAGGCTTGGGAATTTGGATCTGTTTGGTGTGGGGAATCCTGGAAGCTTCTTGAGCCAAGACAGGTGCTGGTTTGTGGGGTCTGGGCTCTGCCTTCTCGGCTCTAACCGTTCTCTCTTTTTGGTGGGACCGGGCTGTGGTGACATTGCCTGGGGTTAAGGGTCTGTCCCACGGTGACCCTCCCAACCCCTGCCCGCCCATTCCACAGGAAGCCGGCCTGGAGCAGGTCCACTTGGCCCTGAAGGCTCAGCACTCTGCCGAGGACGTGGACTCCCTGGTGGCTCAGCTGATGGATGAGCTCATTGCAGGCTGCAGGTACGGGGTGCCTGGCACCCACGCGCCCTCCCTTCCTGGCTCGGCCGGGCCCTTTCCCCGGGAGCGTTCGTGTGTGGCGGTGAGCGACTGCACGTCTCCCCAGCCATGCTTGGCCAGCAGTCCAGCCCATGCTGAGTCCAAAGGTGGTGGAGCCAGCGCGGGGAGTTGAAAAGGTGACATTTAGAGCAGGTCATAAATCTCCCTGCAGCGACGGCAGCTGTGGGCCCGCCGGGGCGGCCAGGCTCACCTGAATGGGGAGCATTGTGTCTCTGATCCCCAGCCTCTTACTTCTCTGATGGAATCTCCAGGAGGAGCTGGCTGGTGGGAGTGACGGCACCCCTCCTTCCCCCAAGGCCATGTTGGGGACCACAGTTTCTGTTTAGCCTTGTATTAACACGGCTGATTGTCACCTTCAGGAAAAGGGGGCGCTGGGGGGTGAAGGAGAATGGGGGTCCTCCGGGTCCCGGGGTCCTGGCAGAAGGGGGAGCGTCTCCTCTACAGCTGGGCGATTTGGAGCTCACCACTCACCTGCTCTGAACCTTGCTTTCCTCATCTTCAACCTGACATTAAGAATAACTGCTTTATAATATCACACAAGCAAAATGCCTGGTCCTTAGGAAGTATTTAATAAACGGTAGCTGTAATTATTATTGAGAAGAAGAAACGTGAGGAGATTTAGATTCTCATCCCATTAACCACCTTTGTGGCTTTGGGCAACTTCACTTCTCTGGACCTCAGTTTTCCCAGCTATTAAATGGACTTAATAATAAACAGGCCTCTTTCTACTTTCTATGGGATTAAGTGTAAATATATGCAAATGTATTCTATGCCCCCTCTAAATCTTATCATCCCAGCCGCTGTCGGGAATGCATGAGAAATGCCTTCATGCTGCAAATCAGGAATCCGTGACCCTGGCTGCCTGCCACAGTGCCGCTCTGGTCCTTTGTACCCCAGTTGGGAAGTGCACCTTTATCAGAAATGACCCTGCCTCAAGCCCTCCTGGGGGTGATGAGGCAGAAGTGAGCAAATGAAAGAAAGTGTGTTAGGGGCTTGAGGCGTGTGCCCTAGTAGCTCAGAGCAGATGCATCTCACGCAAATCAAAATCGGAGACGCTTCCTGGAGGAGGGGACGCCCTACGTGAACTCCGGAGGGGAAGGAGTCAGCCTTTGGAGAGCGGACTGCCGGGCACAGACGCAGGAGCCCAAAATGCCTGCTGCCTCCTGGGGCTGCAAGGGAAACTGCAGTCCCGAGGCGACAGACCTCCAGGGTTTGCTAAGGCAAGCTCAGCCCTGGGGGCTGTTGGGGCACAGGGATCCCCGGGATTCAGACGCTCACTCTTGCTGCAGCGTAAGAGGTGGGCTGGGGGTGGTGATGAGGGGCAACTGGACGAAGCCTTCACCCAAGGCAGGGACGTGGGGACGTGGGGTGAGAGAAGCAGAGGGCAGCGTGGACTCTTCAGGAGGCATCATGGTGGTAACAGCCTCATAAGGAACACTCGCTGTGCCAAGTGCTGTTCTGAGAATTTCACATGTATTAGCTAATCATAAAAATCTCATGAGGTAGGAAGTAGAATGATCCACATTTTACAGATGAGGAAACTGAGGCATGGAGAGGTGAATTGCCCAGATTCATGCCTCTAGTAAGGGGCTGAGCCCCCTCGCTGTGCTGCTCTGTACTAGACAGGCTTTGATGGTGGATTGAGTGTGAGGGCCCAAGGAAGGTCCAGAATGATTCCCTGGCTCTGGCCAGAGCAGGTGGATGGAGAGCAGAGCCGCTTCTGGAGGGAGTCAGCAGGAGAAAAGCAGGTTTGGGGGAGGATGAGGAATTCAGGGCTGGCCGTGTTGAGTGGCAGGTGCCTGTGGGCATCTGTGGTCTGGAGGTCAGAGGTCAGAGCAAGGCTAGAGGGGCACACGGGGGTGTGGTCAGCAGAGGGGGCTGCCGATTGACTGGCTGTGCCCCACTGCCCGGCCTGACAGCCTCGGGTGCAGAGGGTGGGCCCCGGCTCTCGGTTCACTGCGCTCTCCTTGTGACTCACGCGTGGTGTGGGCCTTGGTGGGTCTGAGGTGCCTGAAACATCTGAGATGGGTGGGTCCCAGGTCCTGGGCTGTCACTCCGCTCTCTCAGGGCTCTGTTCTTGGCGGACTTGGCTAAAAATGCTTATGCCAAAGCCTGGTCCCCTTGAATCATTCTCCTGGGGGTAGACGGTGGCCAGGGCCCTCCTGGGGAGCCCGGGTCCCAGGTCAAGGGCTTGTGAGGAGGGTCCCATCCCCTCAGGAGTGCACGCATGGCTCTCTGGGGAGAACGCTGGGCCTCAGGACCAGTTCCTTTGGCACCACCTGAGGCCACTAATGGCCCTGGGGCCGCAGCAAGAGAGCTTCCACCCCCGCCCCTGGCCGGCTCTGTGCTGGGCGTCACAGCTGATAGCAGGGCAGCTGGGCATGGGGGACGTGAGCCAGCTTGCCACAGATGACCTGGCTGCTCACCCATTCCTCCAGCCAGCCCCTGCCCAACATCCAACATCAGTGTCCTTCATTTGGTCAGACCCCTCCCTGCCTCATCTCCCTGGGAGCCCCTCTCCCCCTGGCCAGTGGCGCCCACTCTTTTCTTCCGGATCAGCCTTCTCCTCTCATCTCTCAACCCATGGACCCAACTACCAGCTGCACACCTCCACCTGGGTGTCCACCAGCACATCCAATTCATTCTCTGTGATCTTCCTAAAACGGTGCGGTGCCGCTTCCACTTCAGCCCTGCGGCGGCTCCTGTTGCCTTTAGGAAAAGCTGCAGCTCTCCTCTGATGGATGGGCCTCTCTGTCCCCACTGCCTGCCTTTTGGACCTCAGTAGTCTTACCCTCTAGCCCTTCGGAGCCTCTGTGCTGGCTCACCCCCCAACCCCACCTCCCTCCAACCAACGCCCACCTGCCTCTGAGCCTTTGTCTTGTGCACATACCGCTCCTCTGGCCAGAACACCCTTCCTGCTCTTCTTGGCCTCACTAGCTCCCGCTGGCCCTGCCAGTGCAGCTTGAGGCCACTTCCTCCAGGAAGGGCTCCAGACCCTGAGGCTGCTCAGGGGGATCTAGCTTGCTTGCTTGTCTGTTCCAGGGGCTCCCTGAGGGCAGGCCTGGGTCTCATCCCTGGACCCAGCCTCCAGCCAGGACCAGCAGAGCTGTTGCTCGTGGGGAGTGAAATGAATGAGCCAGCGGCCAGTTTATCTTTCAGGCAGGACACTGCCCGCTCCCAGGCGGCTGTCCCTGTTAAAGGCACCCACTCACCTCAGGGGCAGGCAGCAACCTTGTGAGCAGCCCAGCTCTGCTCCCAGCCTATGCTGAGCCCTGCCTTGGGCCCGCCTGCCATTTCCGAGTCAGCCAGGGTTGGCAGGGCGACTGCCCCTGCTTGGGGTTGGGGCAGTGTCATCCAGCCTCCTCTTCCAGGTCTCCCTTTCTTTCTGTACCCTGTTTTGGGCTTTTTGGGGTGAGAAAGGGCTGAGACATCTTGTTTGTGGCAGTTACAGGTCCCGGCTGTTTCTTGGGGAGTCTTGGCTGGGCTGGTAGCCTCCATGAACATCTCCCTCTGGTGGTCTGCCCGGCAGTCCCTCTCAGCTCCCGACCCAGGCCGGGAGCATAAATCACCCTGGTTGGCTTGCCTCCCCATATCCCATTCCAGACCCGCCTGCCCCCACACTCAGGCCCACTCACGCCTCCTTCCCTGCAGGCCCAGCCCAGGACTCTGGCCCAGGCCCCCCCCTTCACCCACCGAACATGCCCCTCCGCCGCGTTCGAGCGGGCTGGGGATGGAGGCCGCCCCTCTCCTGGCCTGGGGCAGCCCCATCCGAGGCACCCTCGGGGCAGTAAATATTATATTACTACGGGGTGTGCAGTACGTGACCTGAGACAGGCCTCGGGGCTTAAGTTTCCCGAGATGGAGTTTGCGTACTGCTCCCCCCACCCTAAAAATTCAATTAAAAAAAATAACAGGAAAAATGTAGAGCGCCGAGGGCCTGCCAGAGTGGTGTATCTGGCGGCGGCGGTGCCGCTGCACTCGGCGGTAATTGGTTCTGCATAGCTCGGGGAAATTGGCAGAAAAATAAATCAGCCGGGAGCCGGGAGCCGAGACACTGTGGGGCGGGGAGCGTGAGGTGGGGCAGCAGATGTGGCGAGCGAGCGGGCCTGACTGATGTCCTGTTTGGGAGTCAGGGGCTTAGCGGGGTGGGGGTGGGGGTGGGGCAGCCCCCCTACCCTCCAGCAGGGATGATCTAGAGGGTCCTGCCTGGCGAGGAAGAGCACAGACGCCCCCTCCCACCCCACTCCATCCTGTGTGACCCTCGCGTGTGCACTCACTGGCCCTGGGGCTTCGTATGGCCAGGGCCAGCCACATAAAGGGCTTTTAGGGAGCCCGGAGAGGGAGCCCATCCTTTGGATGGGGGTGGTCAGAGCTCTTCGCCTCTAAATGGGGTTGAGTTTAAACCCAACCCCCTGACTGGAGGCTTAAGGCTGTGTTTCTGGGACTGCGTGTACCCCCAGCTCCTCTCCAGAGGCTTCCCAAAGCAGAGGGTTCTGGGAGGGGTGTTGTGCGGCCGCCCTGGGTCGACACATCTGTACTGCTGGCTGCCGGCCTCCCCACAGCGTCTGCAGTGGCTTGTCAGGGCTCCATAAATTTCCTTCTTGAAGAACGTGTGCGTACAACAGAATGGATTCGCTTCAGCCAAAGGCAACTTAGTGCTTGCGCCTCTGCTCTAGGAGGGCGCCGGGGGGAGGGAGGGACCCACTGGGCCTCTGGGGACGTGCACTCAGGTGGGCAGAGGGGACTCACGACTGGAGGCTTGAGGATAGGTTCCAGACAGGCAGCCCCAGAATAAAGGGCTGGGGCGCTTCAGAGTGGGGGGCACACTGGCCAGTGTGGCTGCAGCAGGCTTCCTGGAAGAGATGGCTGGAGGAGGCACCCAGGGCACACGCCGCAGCCAGCAGGCAGGCTGAGGGTGTGAGACCCGTTGGGGGGGGGCCTGTGCACACGTGTGTACGTGCTTGCCTGCACCTGGGCCTGGGCGAGCGCTGGGCTCCTGCTCGTCGGGGACATCCCGTCTGTCTGTCCGTCACAGCCAACCCCTGGGTAATGTTCAAGAGACGCCCTTCGCCACCCACCTGGACCACTACCTGTACCGCCTGCGCACCCGTCACCTGAGCCAGATCACTGAGGCGGCCCAGGCCCTGAAGCTCGGCCACAGTGAACTCCCCACCGCCCTGGAGCAGGCTGAGGACTGGCTCCTGCGTCTCCGTGCCCTGGCAGATGAGGTAGCTGCCCCTGAGAGGTGCCTTCCTTCCTGCCTGGAGTGTCAGAACTGGGAGGGATGTGGGGAATGTCTGGACCATGATCCACACTGGCTCCATTGCTGGGTAACCTTGGGCAGGTGACTTAACCTCTCTGAGCCTCCGTGTCCCCATTCATAGAAGGAGGACAGAGGATGCAATGGGATACTGGGTGTTGTAGGGCCCAGCAGAGCCTGGCGTTTAGTAGGTGCTCGATAAATGCCCCCAAATATGCTCGATAAATGTGCTTAATAAATGCTGCCAAAGTACGTCAGAGACAGAGCTGGGACCAGAACCGGGGCTCCCGGCTCTAGGTTCAGTGCCAGGGGCTGCTCCCCCAGGGGCCCAACTCCTTCTGCCCACCAACCTGTCTACCCCTGGCCTCAAACCTGCCTCTCATGGGACCCTGCATTTCCTGCCCTCCTGGATATCCTTGAGCCCCAGGCCTGAGGAGGCTGCACCTGCAGTAACTCTGCATCTATACCCTGACCCCTCTGCCCCTATCCAGCTCTGCAGGGAAGCAGGCAGGCCGCAGACTTGTCCAGAATGAGGAGGAAGGTCTGCTCATATGTCACAGGTGGACACAGCTGCCACCTACCCTGGCCAGAGCCACCTGGGACCCCCGGGGAGAGGGATGGTGAGGAAGGATCTTCCCAGAAGGAGTGTGCAGAGAAAGGCAGGGCCTGCGAGTGGCTTCTGGAGGAGTGACTTGTTGAAGGGGAGAAGGGAGTCCAGGAGGTGGAAGGGGTGCTCAGGAGGGGAGGCAGCCTGAAATGTTGGTCCCTGAGAGTCAGCTTTGGCTCGTCCCCAAGCGGGGCCTTGGACGTGTGGCCGGTTACCCGGGGGCCACTGTGTTGCTCAGCCCCAGGACGACCCCTGGCAGTGGCTGTGGACCATCCCTTTGGGAGGGTCACAGGCTGTCTTCCATGTCTTGGCCCAGACCCCGGAACTCTCACGCAGATTGTGTTATGGCTGGGAGTGGTTAAGGTGAAACGGGTGCTATGGACTGTGAGGGAGACCGGAGAGAGCCTTTCTCAAATTTGAGTGTGCATCAGAATCCCCCGAAGGCCTTGTTAAAACTGGGTACAAGCCCCACCTGATCCCGCATGTCTGGGACGGGGCCTGAGAATTTGCATCTCCAGTGAGTTTCCAGGTGGTGCTGTGGCTGCTCTGGGGATCACACTTTGAGAACCCTTGGTATCGTGGTTCGAAACACACATTTGGAATCAGAAAACCCTAGTTCCTAACTTCTTTGAGCCTGAATTTCCTCACCTGTGCCTGCCTCTGGGCTTGCTGTAGGGGTGAAGGGACACAGCCCAGGAGGTGTTGAGGGAGTGTGCCAGCCATCAGCTCTCAGCAGGAGCCTGGCTTCGAGACCCAACCCTGCCCCGCTGACCACACTGCTCGGCAACCTTGGGAGAAGATGGACTTAGCCAACTGGCCGCCTCTCCTGAGTGTGGCAGCTGGGAGCAGTTCTCACGCCTAGAGGCTCAGAGGGGCTCAAGGGCCCTGCAGTCTGGGCTAGTCCCCATTTTCAGAGCCCAGTGTCAGCAGGCCCAGAAAAGGGCCAGACCCCCAGGGTCCCCGCTGTTAGAGGGAGGAGGGATCGTGTGTCCTCTGGGAAGGTGCACCCCTTCTGTGGATTCGCTTCTGCTCTCAGGGGTGAGGAAGGGGGCGGCACCTTAAGTGCAATGTCATCTCTAGGGTCAAATCAGATCCTCTGATGTTTCCCCACCGGCAGCCTCTATCTACCCACCCAGTGGAGGGGATCTAAGAACTTGGGGCTCCAGGAAGCAGTGTCTCTTCCTAGAAAACGTGAACGCAGCTTAGTGAATTCCTGGTGGGCTCCTCGTGTGAGCCGGGGGCAGCCTGTCACCCTATCCCTGGGGGCTCAGAGCTACTGAAGACAGGGGTGCCCAGCCAGCCCTGGGAGGTCAAGGGGGTGGCTGGGGGTGGGAGCTGGGAGGAGAGGCCTGGGGAGAGGGGGCTGAGGGTGTGGGCTGGGCGGTACCATCTCCACCCTGACTGCCGCCCTCTCTCCAGCCCCAGAACAGCCTGCCTGACATCGTCATCTGGATGCTGCAGGGTGACAAGCGGGTGGCGTACCAGCGGGTGCCCACCCACGAGGTCCTCTTCTCCCGACGGGGCACCAGCTACTGTGGCAAGAATTGTGGAAAGCTGCAGACGATGTTTCTGAAAGTGGGTTGTTTCTCCTTAAGTCATGGTCATACTTTGTCACCCCCAGGGTGGTCCGCACCCCTTCTGTTTCCCCTCCTGTTCTCTGTCAGACTCCGAGTTTTTAGACTCTGCTCTTGGAAGGGACCGAGGGCTTGCATAAAAAGACTTCCCTTCTCCCCTCTCCCCACAAAGTCCCTAGACCCCATGCACCTGGTCTGGAAAGGGAGCAGGTGAGAATTGGAACCAGGGGTGCTGGGAACGAAGGAGGGGCTGACTCCCGAGGCTGTGCTCCCCTCCAGCCAGCTCCCTGGTGGGCGGCCTCAGCCCTCAGCTCCCACCGCCAGCCTTTGGGAGCCCGGGCACAGACTTGCCTCCCCCCTCCCACCTCCCGAGGGTTTGGCTTCAGGTGGAGTCACACGTGGGTTCAGGTTCCTCCCTGAGGGAAGGCTGGTGTCTGGGCACCGGCTGTGCCTATGGCTCTGCTCCATCAGAGATCTGGGAGCAGGTAATCCTGTCCCTCCAGTCACCCCACTCCACCTCTCCTGCCCTTTGTCCTCCCGCCATCTTGTCTCAGCCTTGGGGGGTGGGTAACAGGGAAGTGAGCAGGTGCCTGGAGGTCCCCGTCCTCCTCTCTGGGTTCATGTGGGGACACAGAGCCCAGGCTGCTTGGTCGGGACAGAATTCGGGGAAATCTGAGCTGTGGCTGTCGCGGCCCAGGGGAGCGTCCCGTGGGGAGGGCCGTCCCTCACCATGCATGGCTGACTCCAGCTGGCTCCGCCGGCATCGTAAACTGCCTGGCCTTCAACCCTCTCTCCCCACGTGTCTCTTCCCATCCACACCAGGACCTCCTTCCATCTCACCTCTTCCACGAAGTCGCTGTGGACTAACCTTAGCCTCGAACCTCTGAGTGGCTATTGGTCGACCCATTCGTACACCGATCAGTCATTCTTGCTGCCCCCTGAGGTGGGCAGAGGAGACAGGTTTCAAAGGCCCGGAGCGTGTGGACAGGTTGCAGGGCTGGCTGGAATCCTGTGTGGTCTTGGGCAGATTGTCTAACCTCTCTGAATGCTTTTTTCCCACCTATAAAACAAAGATCAGGCTGCCCTGATCACAATTTTGAGGATGGAATTAGGTAACACAGGTCAAGGGTCTGACTGGAACTAGGTGATCAATGAATATCAGTTTTTTTCTCCTCTTCTCCCTTTTTCCTTCTGGGGAGAGGAGGCTCTACCAGCACCATGACTGGAGGCCAGCGCAGGGCCAGGGATGATCAGATATCTGCGTCTGGGTCATTGGTACTTCGGAGGAGAGCCGGCTTTGCCTAGAAAGAGGGCGGGGGTGTCAGGCAGCGGGCTGCCCCTCCCACCTCAGGGCATGTTCCTCGTGAGATCCTAACCTCCTAGCATCCTGCTTTCCTCCCTCCCAAGCCAGCTCCTTGCCTGGTAGGGCAGATGGGAAAGGAAGTCAAGGAGCGGTCACATCTGAATGGGGATAACTAGGGAGGGCTGTCAGGCTACAGTGGAGGTGGGGCTGCAGGAGTGGGCCTGGTGGATGCCGGTGAACGGGATCGGTCTCTGACCTCTTGGCCCTGCAGCCTCAGGGAAATGCAAACTGAAAAATTTCCCTGATCCCAAGCAAGGAAAAAAAAAAAGATATAGGATTGTTTCTCGAAGTCTTCCCCACTGAGTTTATGAGCCCCGCCAGTAGCTCCTGAGCAAGCTCTACAAAAATGTTGGCAGCAAGCAGAGACCAAGAAAACATTGGTGTTTCTTAACTTAAACCAAAGTTGGAAAAAATGAGCACCAGCAGAGAGGGAGAGGAGCCCCAAACTAGACATTTCTTTATTTGCTGTTGCTATTTTGGGTCCAGCAGGCTGGCCCTGTCTGGGGGAGGGCAGGGGAGAGACTGGGGGCGGAGGGAGAAGGGGGTGGTCAGGCATTCCTGCCATCTCCCTGGGGCTGGTGGTTTGGAGGGGGAAAGGCTGCTAACCACCCCAAGGGAGAGGACACTGAAGGGAGCAGCCATGGGGAGGTTTCTGGGGGTTGACACTTGGGGTCAGGGGCTCCTCCAGGCTTCACCGAGGATGAACCAAAGGCAGAGAGGCTGGATGAAGGGTGAGACTGTTAATGCCTTGCCATGACACCCCTTCCTGACCCTCTTACCCGGCCTGGGCCCTCCCTCCGGGGATCCGGGCCTCCTCTACCAGTTAGAGAGCCCTTACCTCAGCCTCCCTCTCCTCCTCTGAACCCACCAAGACTTTCTCGTCTCATTCAGCTCCACGTCCCAGAGGAGACACTCCTCTAAGCTCACACACATGAAGCCTGGGTAGTTAATGTATTACTTCCTCTAAGGAACTGTGTGTTATTCTAAAAGTGAGGCATTTCTGCTCTTCAGGCCCATATCTGACCCTTGATTTCAGTCAAATGGTGAAGCAGTTGTGGAGAATAAATTTTTTATGTTGGGTTGTTGTGGTTATTCCATTTTGGCAGAGCTTCTGAAAGTTTCAGGATAAAAAGCAGTTGAAGACCGGTGAATAGTGGTTAACAGACTGATAAGCACTTAAAAGGGTAGGGATATCAGATGATACACTAACATCCAGCCAACCCCCCCCCCCAAAAAAAAACAAACTGAAAACGAAGGGAGAGGCTTTAACCTCCTCCCCTTTCAGACCTTTCTACCTCTCTTTTTTTTAAAAAAATTAATTAATTAATTTATGTTTGGCTGCCTTGGGTCTTCGTTGCTGCACGCAGGCTTTCTTTAGTTGCTGTGAGCGGGGGCTACTCTCATTGCAGCACGCGGGCTTCTCATTGCGGTGGCTTCTCTTGTTGCGGAGCACAGGCTCTAGGTGCACAGGCTTCAGTAATTGTGGCTCGTGGACTCTAGAGCGCAGGCTCAGTAGTTCTGGCGCATGGGCTTAGTTGCTCCGTGGCATGTGGGATCTTCCTGGGCCAGGGCTCGAACCCGTGTCCCCTGCGTTGGCAGGTGGATTCTTAACCATTGTGCCACCAGGGAAGCCCAGACCTTTCTATCTCTTATAAAGACATGTTCTAGAACTGCACCATCGAATATGGTAGCCATATATGGTTATTTAAATTTAAATTAATTAAATAAAACTAAAAATTCAGTTTCTCAGTCACACCAGCTACATTTTAAGGGCTCAGCTGCCACATGGGGTTAGTGCATTGGACTGTGCAGATATAAACCATTTCCACTGTAGCAGAAAGTTCCATTGGACAGTGCTATTCTAGAAGAGAACAGAAATGAGGATGTGGTGGGAGAGGGGAGAATGGGGGCTCCCGGTCTAGACATGGCTCGTCTCTGCAGAGAGCATCTAGATGGGGAGGATGCAGTCTTCTCCTCTGATGGGAAGGAATCTTGGCCGGTGGGGGCGTTTCTTAGTCATACACCCCTCTTCCATGAAATTCTAAGTCCTCCAACAGAGCACATACCTGATGGGGTGTCAGGCTGGTATGCTCAGGCCTGGAGGCTCCCCCAAGTCGAGACATACTGACCCTGAAGGGGACTGTGGGTTTCTCTCCTTCTCTGCTACCCAGTATCCAATGGAGGGGGTGCCCGGAGCCCGGATGCCAGTTCAGATTCGGGTCAGGCTCTGGTTCGGGCTCTCTGTGGATGAAAAGGAGTTCAACCAGTTTGCTGAGGGCAAGCTCTCCGTCTTTGCTGAAACCGTGAGTGCCTGACCGCCTGCCCACCCTACCCCCGGCCCCAAAGCTACCGCAGCCCCACTCACTTCTCTGTTGCTCACTCTCCAGTATGAGAACCAGACCAAGCTGGCTCTGGTCGGGAACTGGGGCACAACGGGCCTCACCTACCCCAAATTTTCTGACGTCACGGGCAAGATCAAGCTACCGAAGGAGAGCTTCCGCCCCTCAGCTGGCTGGGCCTGGGCTGGAGACTGGTTCGTGTGTCCAGAGAAGACGTGAGTTGTGGACAGGGAGGGCTTGGGGACCCCGTCTGCCCCAGCCATTTTTCTGAAAGGGCCTCGGCTCTATTCATCCCTCTGTCTACGGCCGCTGCCCCTACGCTGGTCATAGCGACTTCCATTTGAACTCTCCCGGGACTGGGGGATCACGAGGCAGCATTCTTTTCTGCAAGGGCTCTAATGATTGGAAAGTCCTTTATGATTGAACCGAAGCTGGCCTCCAGTGGGCTTTGCGTCCACTGGTTATGGCCTTTTCCTCCAAGATACCACAGAAAGCCCGCTCCCTTCTCTGCGTGTTAATCCCTCCTTTAGTGCCCCTCAGAACAGCCTCGTTCGTCCTTCTCCATCTGCATCGCCATCTCCACCTCCTTCTCCTCTCTCTTTTTTCCAGTTCGGTTGATATTCAACAACTGTTTGTTTGGTTTTTCTTTTTAAAAATTGAAGAGTAACATATATTGTAGTCATGTACTCAAATCTTAAGTATATAGCTCGATAACATTTTACATTTCTACAACTATCTATTGAGCTTCAACTACCCACCGGGTTTTTGACGTCTTCAGTTGGCTTCCTTTTCTCTTTCTTTATCTTGGTGGTGACTTTCTCTTCTGTCTGCAAGTGTCTCCCTGGGTCTCCCCTTGACTCGCTGCCCCTCCTCTCTCTCCCCTCATCTCTCTTGTTGTTGGTTGGGGTGAGGCTGACACAGGAAGGTTGGCCCAGGCTCTGGGGTGCTCTGCTGGGGGTTGTGGACGGCCCGGGGGGTCTCTTCGGCGGAAGCTCTGACCCGCCCCCGCCCACAGCCTGCTTCATGACACCGACGCGGGCCACCTGAGCTTCGTGGAGGAAGTGTTTGAGAACCAGACCCGGCTCCCCGGAGGCCAGTGGATCTACATGAGCGACAACTACACGGACGTGGTAAGGGGGTGCTCTTGGGGCAGGTGGGCTCTGCTTTCCTGGAGGCCTGGACATTTGGGCCCAAGAGGGGCCTGTGACTGAAAGAAGAGGAATGTTCTCCCCTGCTCCCACGTCCCCAGCATCCATGCCCTGGTTTCCAGGGGGACAGTGTGTGAGATCTGGCAAGGGTAGGACACTGAGCCCGAGTCACACCTGGGGCTTTAGAATATATGTTGTCAGGTTGCATCTTCTCATCTTCCCTGATCACGTCTGTCTCTTCTCATGCTTGCCTGGCCTGTGTTACCCCAGAACGGGGAGAAGGTGCTTCCCAAGGATGACATCGAGTGCCCGCTGGGCTGGAAGTGGGAAGATGAAGAGTGGTCCACGGACCTCAATCGGGCCGTTGACGAACAAGGTGGGCGGCACGTAGAGCCCAGTGAGCACCCGGCAGACTCGCGAGGCATGCCGGAAGGGGGCACGGTTGAGTGCAGGCCCCTTGGGCCTGGGGTTCTGGCCTTCACTGGGCTACTTCATCTGGGGGACTTCCTGGATGAGTCCTCACTATAAACTACAAATTGGGAGTCAGTGGCCACGTGAAAGTCTGTGAACGTTCCCCAAATGGAGAGATGGGGAATAGCCAGGCAGTGAGTGATGGGCCCCTCTCCCCCAGGCTGGGAGTACAGCATCACCATCCCCCCGGACCGGAAGCCGAGGCACTGGGTCCCTGCTGAGAAGATGTACTACACACACCGTCGGCGGCGCTGGGTCCGCCTGCGCAGGAGGGACCTCAGCCAGATGGAGGCGCTGAAGAGGGTGAGCCCAGTCGGTGGGGGGGAGGGTGGGGCATGGGTAGGGGTGAGGCCCTGGGGAGGGGAGGCCAGCTGGGCACAGGTGCACACCTCTGTGCAGGGGACATGTACAAGACACACGGGCTCACTCGAGATGCTCGCAGATCGCACCCAGCACTCACACAGATGCACACGGACAGAAAACACCCAAATGCCCATGACCAAGCAAGGGGATGCACTTGGACTTCACGCACAGACCTGGAAGGTGCAAAGGCATATCTAGAGTGTGTCTATGGCTAGGTGTCCGAGGGGCAGAGTCTGAGACAGGGACTCGGCTGCATGCAGTTTATTGAGGCAGTACTCTCAGAAGTGCCAGGAGCAAGGATGTGGCCTCCGGCAAAGTCAGCTTTGGCTTGAGCTGTGGTTCGGGAAGGGGCTCAGCCTGGAGCGCCACAGAATCCTCCTCACCAGGCAAGGGGGGTGGGCTTAGTACGGTCTTAGCCGTCAGTCATTGGCTGGGGGTTGCTGGGGGCGTGCTGGAGGGAGCCTTTTCCCTCCAGCATGGCCAGTTCCCTGGAGAAGGGCGATGCTGGTCAAGGGGCTTGGGTGGGCTTGGTCAGCATTTACCAGAGGGCATGTACACAGTGTGAGCACACATGCCCACGGCCGTGCCCAGATACTCTTGGGACACAGACAGGTGCAGAGTGAGCTTGTGTGGGCACATGAGTGCCTGTACCTGCTCCTGGGGTCACACAGATGCCTGTGTCGTGCACAGCCTCAGGGCCTGCCTCCCTGGAACCCTCCTGGCCTGCGTCCTTCCTTCCCAAGCGCACGTTGGAATTTTGGCTCGAGAACTAGGCCTCCCCCAGTCCGGGAATAGCCTTTGGCATGACCCGAGTCCCTTCCTCTCTCTCTGGTCACAGTGAATCTAGAGAGGAAGGTCACTGGGTCCCAGGAGAGGCAAGGCTTTTGGGCAGCAGGCTGTTCCTGGTGGCATGAACCAGACTCCACTCTCCCTGTGAGGGCACCCAGGGGACAGAGGCAAAGCCTTGCCAGGCGGTGTGCCTTGCCTGCTCCCTCACCACCAGCATCGTTCCTGGAGAGGGACGCAACTGGCCTCCGGGACTGGGACTGTCACCGAGCTCATGGCCTGGGCCTGACCTGAGGATCATCTCAGGTCACGAGGTGGATGGGAAGGGGCTTCTGGGGCTCCCCCAGGCTGGGAAAGGACCCCTTGAGAAGAAGTGCGGGGGTCTCTCCACACTGACGTAGGCCTAGCCTCGTGGAGAAACAGCCTGGGGCTGGGAAATGGGCTCTTCATTTTGCCTCTGAATTGCAGACCCATTTCCACTTTTATAAGTTGGGATATGAAGAAGAAAAAGGAAATGACAAGAAAACCTTGGATTCGTGAAATCCACCCAGAATCCAAATAAGCAAACAAGCTGAAAGCCCAGTGTTTTCATCACTGCTCAGCCTACCTTCCTTTCTTGGCTCCTTGGACCTCCCCACAGCCTAGGGAGCCTCTTCTCCCCCTGATTTCCTGACCCGGGGCTCTTGTCACTGCAGAAGCTGCTCAGAGCCCCCTCCTCCGGGCGGCCCTCCCAGGTTTTCCCACCTGGAGGGTGATGGTGTGGGGTGTGTGTGGGGGAATCGTGGAGGGCAGGGAGGGCACAGCTGGAGCCCAACCCAGGACTCCCCACCAACCTGCCAAGTGGCCTCTGAGTCTGCCCTGTTCTCCCATGCAGCACAGGCAGGCAGAGGCAGAGGGTGAGGGCTGGGAGTACGCCTCGCTCTTTGGCTGGAAGTTCCACCTGGAGTACCGCAAGACAGACGCCTTTCGCCGCCGCCGCTGGCGCCGCCGCATGGAGCCACTGGAGAAGACGGGGCCTGCAGCTGTGTTTGCCCTCGAGGGGGCCCTGGTACGTGACAGTGGTCATCTTGGGTTGGTGGGGTGCAGCGTGGTCTCCCAGGGCTGTTCAGGGCTGACGCAGGAGAGGTGCAGAGGACCCCGGGACAGGACTTTGGCTTCAGTCCTCTGAGGTTGCGTGTGGGGAAGGTGGACACCAGTCTGGGTGTCCTCCTAAAATAAAATAGCTCATTTCTTGGCACCAGAAGACCCACTGCTTTTTTGGTAATTGAGAAGGGACCAGGGGAGAGGGCCCCAGCCTTTTGATGGTCTGACCTGTGACGGGGGCCAAGGGATCTGGCTCTTCTTGAAGAGGCTGGCTGGCCTGGGGTTGGGTCTGGGAGGCTTTGGCCTGGTCCAAGGGAGTAGCCTGAGAGGTCTAGTGACCCTGAATGTCCTTGTCCTCCTGAGAGGACGCTATCTTGTGCGCATCCTCGGGAATTTGGGGGAGAGATGTGCCTCAGAGACCAAACCCCAGGCTGGCTGTGCTGTCTCAGAGAGTACTTCCCAGAGCCAGTGGAATGGGCGTCAGGTCAAGGTTATCCAGGGTCAGGATGATGTGTTCCGCAGCAGAGATGAGCAGACCCTTCCTGGACAGTCTGAGTGGGGACATTCAGGGCCAGGAGACAGCCTGTCCCCCACTCTGTTGGTTTGGAGACTCCGTCCAAGCATTGGGAGTGAGATGCCTAGGAGGAGACACCTTCTCTGAAATCCAGGTAGGACTGCCTGTCCCCTGAGGGGGCTTTGGGCTGTGACACAGGGGAGCAGGTCCCACCAGCTTCACTGGCTGATGGAATCTGAGTGTGTCCATGTGAGCCAGCTGTGTGTGCGTGCGCGTGCGTGCGTGCGCGTGCGTCCATATGAGCATTTCGTCTGGGTGTGGAGCAGTGTGTCCTAGCCCTCAGCCAGGGAGTACAGTGGGGCAGGCCCCTGACCCGATGGGATGGCTACAGAGAAGGGAGTTGAGGCTGGCAGTGGCTCCGAGGGGTAGTGGGCAGAGCCTGGAGGTTCCATCACTCCCAGGGGTGCCAGTGTGGGAGAGGAAACCCTCCGGGGCCCAGATGATGTCAGAGGCTCTGGAGGGAGCCCCTCCTGGGTCTTGGGGGCCAAGTGGTCAGGAGGCTGGAAGGAGACGGCAGAGCTCTGGGCTCTCTGGGGCCCTGAGCTGGTGCTCAGGTGGGAGTTGGAACTGCCACCCAGGCTGGAGCAGCTGCAGCCGGGAGTCTCCTTGTCCTGTCAGAAGGGGCCTAGCTTGGGCACAGGGCAGTGCCTGGGGGATTTTGTGTGGTTCCAGCTGAGGAGTGGGGAATAAAGACCTCAGCAGGCCTCAGAGGCAGGGCCAGGTCTGAGGGTGCTTGCCCTCTAAGGAGCCAGGACTCGTTTTCATCCGACGGAAACACAACCAAAGTGGGCTGAAGAGAGAAAAAGAGCTTAAGAGCTCAGATTGCTGGGAATCTGATTCACCGAGGTGAATCAGGCATTAGGCCTGGCAGGAACTAGGGGCTCACACAGTGTCCCCGACTCGCTCCTCTGTCTTGGCCCCGTTCTCACACTGGCTCTTTCCATGTCGTTGGCAAAGATGGTGCCTGTGACAGAGGCTGACGCCACCTTTACAGCTAGCACAGCCCGGCGGGCATCCTGTTTCCTCACAGCTGGAGACCCCGGAGCGGAGAGTTGCACTTTCTCAGTAGTGCCAGTACTGCCTCCTGTGCGATTGACTGGCTCTGCTTGGCCCTGTGCCCACACCAGCCCCTGAGCCTGAGGGCGAGGAACGGAATGTTCTGAATGACCGTCCTGGGTCACGCCCCTTTTCTGTGGTTGACAGCCCCACAGGCTGGGGAGAAGAGCATCTGAAAAGGAAAAAACCCCAAATGGTGGTGGACCCAGAGCTATAGATGACGACCACAGGACTCTTCTCTTTTTTTTTTTTTTTGCGGTACGCGGGCCTCTCACTGCTGTGGCCTCTCCCGTTGTGGAGCACAGGACACGCAGGCTCAGCGGCCATGGCTCACGGGCCCAGCTGCTCCGCGGCATGTGGGATCTTCCCGGACTGGGGCACGAACCTGTGTCCCCTGCATCGGCAGGCGGACTCTCTACCACTGAGCCACCAGGGAAGCCCAGGACTCTTCTCTTGAATGAGCAGTAGGAGCAAGTGTGGGTTGTTGAGTGGAGGAGGAGTGCTCTGGTCAGAGCTGGGTTTTAGGGCCATTAATCAAGTAGCTGTGGAGGATGGCTGGGGCCGGAGAGCCTCCCATCAGGAGACCATCAGGAGGCTTGGTTAGAGATCTGGGAAGATGTGACCATCTGGGGTGGGGGCCAAGGGACCGAAGTGGAGGGAGGTGGAGTAGCAGGGCTTGGGGAGGGAAGGGTCCAGTGGGCATCAGACGCTCTGCTGGGTGGACGGTAGGGCCGCTGCCATCGTCAGGCCACGGGGCGGGGTGGGCCTGGGGCTGCGATGAGTTCACGGTTGGCACTGGCAAGTGTGACACACATGGTGAAGTGCTGTATGAGGAAGATGGACCTGGAGGCTGCCTGCCAGGTGGCCCAGGGCAGGGAGGCTGGGGGCGTGGGAGCTGAGCATCAGCTGTGAGGCGAGGGGGCTGAGAGGAGAGAGGGCACAAGGCCGGAGGTGCCCAGAAACCCGTGGATGGAAGCGTGGATGGCTCTGGGGCTGGTCAGGATCTAGGGGAAGAAGACGAGCAAGGCTGGCGGACCCACTGCCAAGCTTTCATGGCTCAGCGACCGGGAGAATGAAGAGGGCCGTTTCCCAGAACACAGAAACCAGGCCGTTTACTCTTTACGTGGGAGAAAAATGTCATGAGGGAGCATTGAAATCAAACGTCAAGTGGGAAAGTGAATGATTGTGATGCAGTTGGGACTCGCCTGTGAAATGTGGAAGAAACCGAAGTAGTGAAGCCCAGAGTCCTGAGGGAACTTTGCTGACATAGGGAGCCGGAGGCAGACAGTGGTTAGAACGGCTGGATCCACAAACCTGGAGTTGGACAGTCTTTAGGTGTGACCAGCGCTTGGACAGGACCACAGGCCCATTGGACAGAAACTGTCTGGACCACTCTACTTGAGCAAATGAGCCCCCATCAGCACGTGTGCTCACACACACACACACACACACACACACATGCACGCACACGCACGCACACACACACGCTCTCCCCTTCCATGGTCACCTTTACATGCTTCCTGCCAGGACCGAGGATGGCCTGGGTTCCCATCCCTAAGTCTGCTGTCCTTCATCCAGGGATGTACTGATGCTCCAGCAAGGCACTGGGGCTAGAGTCCACCCTGCATCATTGGGGCAGATGGTTGGGTTTTCTGGGTGCCAGGACCAATCTATTGTTCTGGGTACTGGCCTCTGCCCGCTGGTCACTGATGCCTGCCGATTCACTTGGCGGGAGTGTGGTGGGGTGGGTGAGGCTTCTGAATGGCACTGGTTTGGTTTGAATTCTGCTTCCTCTGCTTCAGCTGTGGATAGGTCACTTGTCCCTTTAGTGACTCTGTTACTTATGAATGTCATTACATGTATGGGTCCTCGTAAGGATTAAGGACATAACCCAAGTACAGAGGTGCTTCTCAGTTTTAATGAACATAAGACCCATCTGAGGATCTTGTTAAAACGTATGCTCTTGATCTGCTGTCTGGGTGGGGCCCGAGAGTCTCCATTTCTCACAGCCCATGCTGCTGGTCCAAGGACCATCTTTGAGTAACAAGGATGTCGGGTGCACAGTGCATCCCGAAGATGAGGGAGGCAGTCACATCGGCCACTACCGGGGTGCCTCTCTGAGGGAGGCAGGGTGTCTGTTCCTGACTGGAGGTGTGTCACCAGGGCCCTAGAGAGCGAGGCAGGGGCAGGTGACATGTTCTCCCTGCTCCTTGTGGGGAGAAAGTGATCTTTTCTTCCAATGATCCTCCACCTGATAGTGGAGGCCTGGCTCATGGGAAACCCCTGTCTGATTAGGAAGAGGGATATTCACGTGTGAATGCAAATAAACCCAACAGAAGCTGCATCTCCAAAGTGCTGAAGGGCAGACTAAGGGTCATTCCAGAGTGACAGTGCCTAATGAGGGTGGCTTCTCGGAGGAGGACCTGGGGAGGCAGAGCTTGGAGGAGTCCAGGACTGTGGGTGGTGGCCAGGTGGGCTTTCTGGTAATCTGACAGTTCTGGATGTCTGGGTGCAAGGGCCAGGCCTGTGGCGCCCCCTTGCCTCCTACTGCCCGTCCCCTGGCCCATGCGTCCACCAGCAAGCTGGGCCTCACTTGCCAGCTCCCCTCCTGAAGACGTCTCACTGCAAGGCAGGCCCAGTCTGCTCATTAGCACGGGCAGCCTTTCCCTGAAACCTTCTGCCGGGGCCAAGCCTGGCTCCCTCTGCGGAGCGGGAGGCCCTGGCTCTGTCTGCTAATCGTCTGCTGTCTCCATCCCGAGCATTATTTTATTTTCGTATTATTCTTTTTCCAGCTAATATCCTGGCATTCCCAAAGACACCAGGTTTCATAATCTTCCTGGCGTTCCCAGGGAGCTGGGAAGTGGAGCACAAAGCTGCTATTATAGCGTGTTCCATCCAGCCTCCCTCTCTGCCCCACACCCCTCGCTGCCGCCGCCACCGCCACCGCCGGCGTCCACCCAGTCACCCCCTCCTGACGCCACCAGACTCTCTGAGAACGCTGGTGACGGCTGCCGGGGATGAGCTCACAGAATCCATCCTGTGGCCCTTGCCCTGGGCCTGCCCTCCACGCGCGAGGATTTTTCCAGAGCCCTGTCTTTGCGCTTGGCCCGGAGTGTCTGGAAGGGTTTTCTGAGATGCCTGAGCCCGGGCAGGGAGAAGAGGAGATGGAGACTCGGCCGCATGTGCTCCTAGTCTTGGAGATTTTTAGAGCTGGAAGGAACTTTCATGTTCGAAAGCACTCTCCACCTGGCTTTGGTGCTACTTGAAATTGGATGCAGAGTTGTGGGTGTGCATGTGTGATCTGTGTGTGCACGTGTGTCTGACGTGTAAGCACGTGTGTGTATGGATGTATATGACGTGTGCACATGTGTGATATGCGTGTGTGTGCAGTGTGCATGTGTGTGTCTGTGGTGAGTAAATTCTGATGTAAAGTCCATGGTTTTCTCCAATTCTCAAGAAAATCTAGGATCCAAAGAGGGTAAGAATTACAAAAATCTGTTTTACCTTGTGCCGAAGACCAGGCTGAGAGCTGTACGTGCATTGTCTCATTTCATCCTCACAGGGACCCCAGAAGGCTGGATTCTATGATTATACCCATTTTACAGTTGCGGAGACTGAGGTTCCAGAACTGCACTGTCTAACATGAAAGCCACTAGCCAGGTGTGGCTATTTAAATTTACATTTAAAGTGATTAAAATAAGAAAATTCCGTTCCCCAGTCACACCGGCCACATTCGAAGAGCTCGACAGCCACGCCTGGCTAGTGGCTACCATATTGGACAGTGCAGAATAGTTCCATCACTACAGAAAGTTCTCTTGGACAGTGCTGCTCTAGAACAACTCTGAGCCCCTAATGTAGCTCCAGAAGAAACTGAGGCCTGAGAAGGAGTTTGCCCAGCGGCACGGCATGAGTCAGTTCTAGAACCAAGGGCGGAAGAGCGGGCTCTTCTGCTCTCTCTCCCCAGATTCATCTCCCCACTTGCTATGAGGGCATAAAGTCCTTCCCCCATAGAGGGCCCTTGAGTGGGGTCCCAGGGAGCATCATGGGCGCTGGCTGGAGCCCTCAGCTGGATGCATCCCCCTCCTCGTCTTGTAGCCAGGCAGCTTGGCCTCCCTGGAGCAGTTGGGCAGCTAGAGAGGAGTTGGCACCACTGCCCCCAGCCAGGAAGCCTCCAATTGGTTGGCAGGGGCCTGAGTCCTGACCTGAAGTGCCAAGGGCCCACAGAGACAGGCATCCCCAGCCCCAGTCAGGGGGCAGGGAAGGGCAGCTGGGAGTCGGAAGTGCTGGGAAGGGGGTCAGGGAGAAGCCGGTGCCAGAGAGGAGGAATTTGGGAATTTGAACTGGCTGAAAAGGAGGTCAGATGTGGATGGGGAGGGGAGGGGCCATCTCTGGACCTGGATGAAATCCTGCTGTGTGCGGGGGCACCTAGGCATGCTTCCTAGAGTGGCTGCTTTGAGCAGGGGCAGCACCTGGGCGGTGAAAGGGCTTTGCCTTATTAAGTAATCAAGACCCCTGGCTGGGTCTGTGGGCCATTGGAAGGCGGCTCTGTGTCTCTTGAATGTCCTAATCAAGCACCTGTTCCACACCTGGCATTGTGCTACGGGGCAGGTTGAGGGCCACCGGAGGATTACACAGAGTAAATCCTCCAACTATGTGGACTCTGGGTCTATCTCACTCAAGATTTGGACGCTGAAGCCTGCGTGCGTCCACTGAAACTTGTGTGTCTGTGTACCTGAGACACAATGCCAGCACACAGGTAAGCATGGACTGTGTGTGTTACTGCTGGGTGGATGGGACGGCTGCACCCCCTGTGTGTCATTATACGTGCATGAGGGTGTGTCCACAGTGGCTAGGGTGACCTTATAATTTATTGTCTGGTCTGGACACTATTAAAAATCATGTTGGAAAATAGGCATAAGCTAGGCAAACGAGGACATACAGTCGTCCTGATGACGGAGGCACTCTGGCATGGCCTAAAACCTGCCTGAGCGTCCTCTGCAGACTTCAGAGACCTGGAAAGCCTAGAGGGCAGGACACACAGGCACATGCAAACACAGACACTCATGCCAGCCCACACGTGGCATTGTGGATTCTCCAGGTTTCCTAATTCCACTCCCAGGCTCCCCAGGGGCTGGCTGGTAGCTTTGCAAGGAGTTTCGCAGCTGCTCTCAAGCCCTGGCTCCAGCTGTAAATTAAATGGGGTTGCACACTCGCCTGCTATTTCACTTAAGGTTGCAATCAGCCCTGATTAGGAAGGGAGGGCTGTGTGTTCCCAAGTTTTCTCTTTTACAGGGTTCTCCTCTGGCCTGGCCTGTGGGCCTGTGTGGGGTTTCCCTGGAAGCGGAGCCCAGAGCAGTCAGGGCAGTGACATGGGTGGGGGCTCCCCAGGGCCCTGACTTGGCACTTAGTCCTGTCCTGCCTCAGATCCCTGCTCAGGTGCTGAGTTCTGATGGGGAAGCAGGAGCTGGGAAGAGCCCTGCGGGGGTCCTGGGAGATCCCGGGCTCTACCAGCGAATTTCCCATGCACCCTGAAGGAAAACATGAATCTCTGGGTCCCAGTTTTCTCACTTATCAGATGGAGGTGATAACAACACAGCAAAAATAACCCCCTCCCCTTACAGAGCAGGGGTTGGCAAACGATGGCCCACTGGCCAAGTCTGGCCCTCTGCCTTTTTGTGTAAACAGGGCTGTATCAGCACAGCCACGCTCATCCATGTGCACATTGTCTACGGCTGCTGTCCGCTGCTATGGCAGCTGAGTAGTTGCAACAGAGCCTATATGGCTGGCAAAGGTGAAAGTATTTACTCTCAGGCCCTTTATGGAGAAAGTTTGTCAGCTGTTCTAGAGCACATGCTGTGTGTCAGGCAGTGCCCTCTGCCCTGTTCATGTATTATCTCATTTAGGCCTCCCAATAATCCTGAGGTAGATTTTATTAGTGCTCCCATTTTACAGAGAAACAAAGTGAGGCACAGAGAAAACAAGTAATAATTATTTTAGTGGTGTTTCCTTGGTTGAATATTGTGAAAAATCTTATGGATGATGGCTGGGCTGCACAGGTTCATAGCACTCTTCTCTACATTGTCATTTGTTATTTGGGTGTCCCAGCAGAGCTGATGGTGAAGAAGAGATCCTGGCAGGTCACCCGAGGCCTGCCTGTGCTGGTCGACGTTTAACAACTGGCTCTCCGGAAAAAAATCCAGAGAACAAATCCAGCTCTTCTTGTAGCATTTGCTCATACGGTATAGATATCCCTGCCATGGCCAATTGCAAGGTCTCAATGTGAGATCACAGAATGTGCGGATAGGAGGAGATGGGCAGTAGCACACCATTATATAGTGTTTATATAGTACTTCCACCTCACAGATACTCTAGATGTAAATCACCTTGGGAGCAAGATAACAGTAAAAGGTAGTGGAAGAATTTGGAAGTGATGCGTTTGAATATTTATCACCTTTGTTTTAGAAATAATTTCTGAAGTTACAAATTTATCTGATTTAATTTTTACAAGTGACTGTGTTTAACAAATGGCTTGCAAATGGCTGGAAATTTAATGATCTCTCATGAGCCCTGAGAGCCAGCTCCAGCACCTGCTGCTCTCAGGGGTCCTCTGATCTTGTTTACATAAAGAAAGAGATTGGGGCTCCCCATAGTGGCGCCTTTCCTGTCAGCTCTGTCACCTGTGCTCTTTGGATCCATCAGACATAGGAATTGAGTCCTTCCTGTAAGGTGAGGAGGGTGGCTGGCCCCTGAAACCCATATGCTTGACTCCGCTGGGGCAGGGCGTGCCCTGGTGGCCCCTGGAGCTACCTCCGAGGTTCCATTTTTTCCTGACCGCCGTGAGTGTGGCTTCTGTGTTTCTGTCCCCCTCTTACTCAGCCCTGCTGCTCAGCCTGTGTCTTTTTGCTGCGTCCTCCTCTGCTCTGGCCCCTTCTGTCTCCTCCGTGCCTCTGCTTTATAGATCCTGAACCAGACCTCTGGGCCCCGTGTGGGAGTGCCAGAGGGAGGAGGCATGTGTGTGAGAGCCTGTGTGCGACAGCCTGTGTGCAGAAAGAATCTCAGAAACGCCAGGGGTCTGCTGCTCGGTCTTGGATCCACTTTAGGTGGGTCGAGGAGTCCCCTTCACAGACTCCTTGTTTTCCCAGAACCTGCCCACCTCCTCCCTGTGTGGCGGCCAGGGTCCCGGGATGTCAGCCCTCAGCAGAAAAGGTGGGCTTGGTCACTGGCTCAGGGGACCCCTGGGGAGCCCTGGCATCTGGGAAGGAGAGTTCCTCACCCTCCTGAGCTCGGGCATCTCCAGGGAGCCGTGGCTGCCAGCGGGGCAACAGCGGGTTGGAGGCCCCCCAGTCCCCTTGGGCGAGCAGCAGGGTCCCTCCCACAGCTAGCCACAAGACCAAGTGCGTGGCCACAGACTGCGTGGCTGCCAGCCCCAGCCTGGGAGTCACATCGGCATGAGCTATGGAGGTAGGAATGTGACTGTGGGAAACTCAATGCCCCGAGCCTGGCCTGGGGCTGGGGAAGAGTGTGAGTGCGGAGTGGGGGTGAAGGGTGGGTGGGTGGAAACCAGACCGTTAGCTACCCCTGCAGCCTGGTTCTGCTCAGGGCTCCAAGTGAGAGCAGAAGGAAGCCAGCCCCACTGCTCCCGGCCTCGCCCTGCCCCAGCCTTGGCCCTCTAGCCAAGCCTTCCCTAAGCTCTGGGGGGACAGGCCTCCAGCGTGTCACTGCTGCCCCTGTTCCAGCACCCCTCTTATTTCCCCTCCTCCGGGAAACCTTCCTGAATGGGACCTTCCAAGGGCCCACCATGTTCCATTCCACCCCACAAATGGCCCCATCCTGGGGTGTAAGTGAGCCCACATCACTCTCTCTTTCTCTGGTGGCATCTGACCCTGAGCCCCAGGGTCAGATGCTGTCTGATGCACACTTTCCTGTCCCTTTCCCTGGGACCTTAGGCCTGAGTGCTGTGCACATGCCTTAGGGCGGGGATGCTGGTGATTCATTCCATGCGATAAATCTTCACTGAATGCCTACTAAGTGCCAGACACTGGGGTCAGGTGCAGGGGATAAAGGAACGTGCATGCCTTACCTATACACATGGAAAGATGGATGCAGGAGAGATGCTAGGAGAGGCTGGGTAGGGGCTGCTGATAAAGGCAGGGCAGTCAAGGAAGTGTCCAAGCCTCAGTGATGACTGAGTTGAGGGAAGAGCTCAAGTTAGCTTGTCTGGAGGGCATTCCAGGTGGTGAGGACAGCCAGTGCAAAGGTCCTGTGGCAGAGGGATGGTGATGAATTCCAAACTTAAAGCCAGAGGGCAGGGATTAAGGCGGGGGAAGGTATTGTTCAGCATGAAACTGGTGAGATGAAAGAATGAAACTGGCACCACTGAATGCTGATTATGTGCAGGGACCTGTCAAGGGCTGTGGGTACGTTTCCTTTAATTTCCACCTGTGGTTCTCAGCTGGGGACAATTTCTATCCCCCACCCCATCCCCCAAGGGACATTTGACAATGTCTGGAGATATTTTTGGTGGTCACAGCAGAGGGAGGGGGGCAGCTATGGACATCTAATGGGTAGAGGCCAGGGATACTGCTAAACATCCAGCAATGCACAGGGCAGCTCCCACAGCAGAGTTATGTAGCCCCAAATGTCAATAGTGCCAAGGCTGAAACCCCCTGCATTTTCCTCAGTAGCCCATCGGGGTGAGTGTTACCACGATGGCCACTTTACAGTGAGGAATCTGAGTTTCAGGCTTCCCCGAGGCACCCCCAGCTACCCTCCTCCGACCCACACTGTGAGCTCCAGGCACCTGCCCCCCACCCCACTTCCTGGTGCCTGACATGGAGCCCGATTCCCCGGGGACTGACAGCCTGATGTTCTCTATGTCGGAGCTTCAGGGTCTGTAAAATGAATGAGTCGCTCTGATCGTCTACTCTATGCACATGCTGTGCAATGTCAGGGAGTTGCAGGCCGCTCTTCTTCCGTGCAGTCGTTAAGTGGCTTGGCCTTTGTGTGCCATAGTTTGCCCGTCTGGAGAACAAAGGCAGTAACAGTCCCTGTTGTAAGGTGGTAAGGTGTCGGCAGGATTCTGCTGTGAGGATAGATGCTAAGGGCAGCATCTCTGCTGCGTCTCCACTGACCCCCTCTTCTCCCCTCTGCCAACATCATCGCTTTCTCAGGGGGTGCTTCCCTCAAGTCAGGCTCGGCCCAGAAAGTTCCTTTAGCCCCAGACAGTTCCCTCCAGAAAATGGGTGATTATGTGACAGGAGAGGCACCTACAGAGACTGGGGCTCAACTTGGATTTTTTTCCTTGATCAGTAAGTATTTGCCAAGGGCTTCTGTGTGCCAGGCATCGTAGCGGGTTCTGGGGACACAGCAGTGCCCTTATGGAGCCAGAGAGACAATGAACAAAAACGTTAATATAGCAAATGTGTGGGGTAATACGTGCTATGAGGAACAGTAAAGCTGAATAAGAGAGTAGACAGGGCTATTATGTGGGGTTGGGGTGTGTGGGGTGGGATATGTGACGGTGTGGATGTGAACATGATTTTTGACCTTTGGTCAGGGAAGGCCTCTCTGGGGAGGTGACATTTTATGTCTCCACAAGCAGCAATACCTATTTTCCAACTCGAATATGGGAAAGGCCTGGCACAAAGTAGGTGTTCAATAAACACAAGTGGCATGTCAGAGGGACGGGCTGACGGGAGGGAGATGCTTCCCAGAAGCTCCCAAATCATCTTTTCATGAGACTTCATTGTTTGCTTTGAGAGAAATTCCCAAACGTGAGCCATGTATGTCCACGTGTGAAAGCCAAAAATATGCTTCAGAGTGGAAAAAGCGTGACATTGGATTATCTGTGTTAACGCACAGGCTGATCCCCTGACCTGGCGATGGGCTGGTCTTTGTCATCAGCTCTTCCCAGAAAGTTGTGTGCTCATTCATTCATTCACTCATTCTCTAATTATTAATGGGGCACCCGCTGTGTGTGAGGGGTTCTGCTGGATGCTGGGTGCATGGGGGGAACCTCACAAAGCTCTGTGGGAGGGGCAGACAGTGAACAGGTATTTACAATGGAGGGTGATATATGCAGTAAGGGGGGAAATCTGGGGCTCTGTGGGAGCACACGGGAGGCGTACCTAACTCATCCTTGCAGGGTGACCCTGAAGGTGAGACTGGATGTCTGAGGAAAAAGCCAGGGAAAGAGCAGGGCAGAGAGAACTACGTGCAGGAGGCCTGAGGGCGAGAAAGGGGACCCTGGGGGTTCAGCTGGTTTGAGTGTGGAAGCAGCAGGCTGTGGTGTTTGGGGGTGAGCAACCTGACTGCTGGAGACTCAACGCAGGGGCTACCACCGGGCTGGGAGAGGGGCCGGCCTCCGCTCTGCTCCTAAGGTCTGAATGGGATTCGTGGAGAGCCCAGGTCCCCCCCGGGAAGGTCAGTGGGCCAGAGGATGTAAAGGCACTGGCCTGCTGTGTGGGTGGAATTCTGCCCAGCCTGGGAACCTGGCTGACTGCAGGGCTGAGGCTCCTCTGGCGGGACTGAACTTACTGGGGACTCTAGGTGCGTGTGTCGTCCTGGTTCTCCTAGCTTCTTCCCAGCAACCCCTGTCTGTCTCCTTGAGCAGGGAGGGAAGGGAGGCGGAGGCAAGGCCACGCAAGGGTGGCGGATGGGAGTGGGGGCGGACAGAGGCCCTGTGGACCAGGGGGAGCGGCTGTGGGCCCCTCCTCTGGAGACAGGGCAGGTGGAAGAGCCTTGGCAGCCCCTTAGGGCCATTCCAAGGGAGCGCTGGTTCTGCCTCTGAAGGGTGTCATTCTCGGTGCCAGGGCCTGCTGTGGGCCAGGACTGAGCCGGGCCTGAGGTACCTGGCCCCAGCCTTGTGGAAATCCCAGGGAGGGGGACACCTTTTTTTATCACAGGCAGGCGGCCCTGCCTTTGGACAGAGACCCAGAAAGTGCTGCCAAAGCCCTGGACAGAGGCCATTGGGTGGCACCGCTGCTGACGGGACGCGGCTGGGGGGGCCACCTGGAGCAGGTGCGCGCTGAGTGGGGATGTGCCCTGGAGGCAGCCCGCAAGCGTGGAGGTCCCTGCAGGCACCTGGTGGGAGAGAGAAATCACGGGGCCCATGGGAGCTGGAGGCGGCTTCCCTCCCCGCACTCACCTCAGTGCCCTACTTGCTGGCGTGGGGCATATGTGTGGCCAGGGTGAGGTGGAGGGGCTACAGAGCCTGCCCTCCCCCCGACCAAGGCGCACTGAGCTGCCTGCGCTAAGCCTCGTGGCACCTGGGGGCTGGCCGAACCCTGGTTCCAGCATCCTGACCTGCTTTCCTTGGCGTCCCTGTACCTCACGCCTGGGGTGGCCTGCTGGGCCCCCAGCTCCGGCTCTACGTGCGGCCTCGTAGACCCTGCGGCCAGAGCTACTAGCTGCTGGGCTTGGTGTGGGTGGTGGCAGGGCCAGAGCTGTGAGGCTGGGCCCAGCGCCTCTCCTGGCGGGAACCCAGGATGCCCGGGACCCACGCCTGCCGGGAGGGAAGATTGCTGTGGCCTTTGGGTTCTCACCTGTCTGTAGTATGGCATCCCTCCCTGTTGTCCTGCTCTTCTGTGTGGGTGTATGTGTGTGTGCGTGCGTGCATGTGTGTATGCGCGTGTGTGCCCGCGCGTGTGTGTGCATGCGTGTGTGTGCGTGTGTGTGTGTGTGTGTGTGTGGAGAGAGGTTGATTGCTTGATTGACTGATTTTAATTTCTGCCCAGGACTGTGACTTTGCACTGAAATGTCCACTTTTCCAGCTCCTGGAACAATTTTGAACAAATATGGGGTGTATGAATACCACCCCTGAGCACAATTAGTAACTTCATGGTTTATGACCTCCCCAGGTGGTGTGCTAACACAACATGTGATTTATCTTCCTAAGAGTCCCAGCAACTCTCTGAGATAGATACTGGAGAATTATCCCACATTTATAGAGACTTGTGCAGAGAGGTTAAGCGACCTGCCCAAAGTCACACAGCTAGTAAATGGTAGCTGGAGCCCAAGGAATCTGATTCTAGAGCTTGTGTTGAAATTGTGGCCAAAGGGGGGGGCTCACCGTATCTTCCTGTCAGAAAGTGGGGTGTCCTGTGCTAGGAGCCAGAGCCCACCCAGTTGTAGCCAGACCTCAGTGGGTCCCCTGGGAGAGCAGATGCACATGTCTTTTCCCCGTATATGTTTTATGGGCTCTTTTGTGGGATGGAGCAGAGGATGACTGCCTACCTTTAGGTTGCATTTCCTTGTTGACCCAGAGTGACCAGGGCAGGCCTTCCCTGGGTGTCCTAAGATGAGCTGATTTGGGGGAGGACCAGCATTCTTGGCAGGGAACGGTAGGAGCTTGCATTGGGAGCAGGTGCATGTCTGGGCCAGCTTTGGGGAGCGTGGCCTGCCCGATTGGATTTGGGGGAAGTAAGCCCTGGTGTTGGAGGGGGAAGGTGGAGCAGGTCACTGGGGGTCTGACCAGGACCCTTCAGGTGGCGAGAGCCATGGAGGGCTTCAGGCCGGGAGCCGGGTGCTGAGTGTGGGTAATGCAGCTGGTTCTGGTCCTGGGTTCGGGCGGATCGGAAGCCAGCGGGCGGGCACCCAGGGAAGCTTCTTGGACTGGAGGTCTGGGGCTAGGCCCTGAGGGTGGGCATGGTTTGGAGAGAAGGAGCACCTAGGTGGCCGTACATCTAGGGGGGTGGGGCCACGATGTAGCTGCAGGGCCTGGGGAGAGGTCGAGACTCCTGGGAAATGGCTGCCGCCAGGTGGGGGGCATGGTGGCCTTGGGAAGTGGCTGCTCTGGGTGGGCCTGGGCGGGGTGAAAATGCCACGGGAGGGGAGGCCGGGGTTTTCTTTCAAGGGTGTGCGTGCTTGTGTGTTGGGAAGAGGGACTGGCGAGGGACTGGGGCAGGTGACAGTGTGGGGAGGGGGGAGGGCTTGCAGAGGAAGCGGGCAGTCTCTCTGTTGGGCTTCTGCCGTGGGAGGCTGGTGGAGCTGATATCACAGAAAGCCAGGTCTGGAAGGACGGGCTGCCATGTGACTGGCACATTTTCAATTTCTGTGGGGGCCTTGAGATCCCCGCTGGGGCTCATCCCTGATGAGGGGCTGCGGTGTGGCAGAGGTGGTGGTGGAGGGAAGCAGTGCACCAAGGAGGTGGGCATCTGGTCCAAGGAGGCTGTTTATGGCCCAGTGGTTAGAGCCCAGCGCTAACAAGGGCAAGGTTTACACACAGCTTCTGAGGCCGTGTGTAGACCCACCCTGTCTCGACTCCTGTCCCCTGTCCTCAGGCTGAGACCTCCTCTGACCGTCAGCACGGTGGGAGCTGATGAGAGACAGTGGAGGATGCAGTGCAACTTCTCCCCAGAGCTGGGGGCCCAGCTAAGTGCCTGTGTGTCCCTGGCACCAGCACCGTGTCCAGACATGTCTTGGGTGGGACAGAGATGCTAGACAGGGCCCTCCAGACTCGGGCTCCCCTAAACTCATCAGCCCGGGCAGATCCCCACTGGATTCCCTCTCAGAGAGCCCCTTCAAGTCCTTCCTTCTAGCAAACTCTAACCTCTTAGGCTGGAACAGCTCAAAATCCCATCCTGGCTTGTCTGGTCTCCACTAGAGAGGGAGAATTTCCCTGTGGACTTAACACTGGGGTCTGGGGAGGCGCTGCCCTGGAGTGAAATCAGAGCTTTGGGCAGGTGAGGGGCCTTGTCTAAAGGACTCTGGGGACCTGACTCTCCGAACCAGCCTCCCTGCCACCCCCAGGCTCTGGGGTCAGAGTCTGCGGTGACCAGCTCTCCATCTCCAGGGCGGCGTGGTGGACGACAGGAGTGAAGATTCCAAGTCTGTCTCCACCTTGAGCTTTGGCGTGAACAGACCCACGATTTCCTGCATCTTTGACTGTAAGTGACGTTTGGAGGTGCCTACCGGGGTGACACGGTTGAGTGTCAGCCTGACGTTCCTGTTTGTGTGGGTCACATGGTCGGGTGTATGCGTGGGGGCTGAGGAGGACTGAGTCTGGGTGTTTTGTTAGTGGGTCAGTGTCTCTTGGTGTGTGTGTATGTGAGCTCTAAGCCTGAAATCCAGCATTCAAGGCGCCGTGCATTCTCACTGCCCCCATCATCTGGGACCGCTCCACTCCTTCCCCCTCCTCCGCCACCTCCCCAGCTGTCACCAGGCCCAAGGACACATCACTTGGGGGTCCACCTTTGGGCTGTGGTCTGCTCTCCTGATCTTGAGAGCAGCTAACTCCAGCATCGCGTACACATGTCGTTTCTACCATCCAGCCCCTCTGTGCACTGTCCCCTCTAGGGACACCCTCTGTCCTCCCCTGTAGCCCCAGATCTTGGTCACCCCCAGCCCCTCAGCTGGCATCTGCTTCTTCCTTGGTGCAGACGGGAACCGCTACCATCTACGCTGCTACATGTACCAGGCCCGGGATCTGCCTGCGATGGACAAGGACTCCTTTTCTGGTAGGTGGGAGGAGGGAGGAGAGCCAGGGACCAGGGACTGAGGGCTGGGAACAGAGTCATCGGGCCTTCAGACCACAGGGAACATGGCCCAGGCTTCTCCTATGGTGGATCGGGGGGCGCTGTGTTTGTTGGGTTTGTGGAGGTGAGGGCTGCAGTCAGGTCACCGTGTCCTCCTGGTTGTCAGGTGGCCTGCTTGACCCCTCTGCAGGTTTTGGTTTTACTGACCATCCCCTCCTCCTGAAAGCCCCTCTGGCCTTGGCCCCTGGGACACCCCTCTCTCCTGGTCTCCTGCAGCTTCCTGCTGCCCTACCTGCTCCTACTGAGCTACTACCCTCTAAGCCTGATGCTTCCGAGAGTTCTGTGTGTGTTCTCTTCTCTGGGCACTGGGGTCCCCCAGGCAGCCCAGTAGCCACTCCTGTGGGGGAAGCTTCCAGGTCTTTAGTTCCTTTATGTCCAGCCACATTTTCGATGTCTCCCCTAGAAGCCTCAGAGGCACCTCAGTTCATCTTGTCCAAGCTGAACTCCTTGGGACCCCTCCCCCAGATCCAGGCCCCCCTTTACATCCCACCTTAGTCTTAGTATCATGTCAATGCGCTTCTACTACCCATCAGGTTGGTTAACAGTCAGGTGCCCAGTTCTGTTGATTCTGGCTCCTGAATCTGTCTTGGAGATTGTTCCCTCCTATTCTGCATCGTGGCTGCCGTCTCACACTGGCCTTGCCCCTTTTATCTGAATGCTCCAGTCATCTCCTGGCCTCCCTGTGACCTTCCACACAACCCCAGACACAGCTGCTCATGTCACTCCCCTGATTTCAGACATAGACACTAACAGGTAAATCCCCAACTCTTTAGCCTGGCAGACAACCCCTTCGTGATCTGACCCCTTTGGATCTCACCAGTTTCATCTTTCCCTAATTCCCCTCTATCTGCTAGCTCTGGCTGCACCAACTTTCGTCAACGTTTGTCTAGTTCTTCCACATTTCTGGCCTTTGTGCTCAGTGCCTAGAATGCCTTCCCTCCCTATTTTTAATACAGTGAACTCCTACTCATCCTTCAAGACCCAGCCCAGATGCTCTCTGACTCTTCCCCAAGCTGAGCTGGTTGTTGCTTCCTCAGCACCTGGCCAGGACCTCACCAGCACCTCTCTCAGAGTCCTTACCCACTGCATAGATCACTTGCCCTCTACCTCTGTCATATTCTTCCCGCCATGACTCTGAGCTCCTCCAGGAAGGGACCTTGACTTACCCTTGAGCCTGCAGCAGGTTCTAAAGAACTAGCACTTACTAAGTGCTCACTATGAGCCTAGGCGCTTTGCTGACGTTTTTTCATGTATCCCTTACAACTGTCCTGTGAAGCAGGCATTGAACATCCCCATTTTACAGATGAAGAAACTAAACTGCTTGAGTTAAAATAGCTGACAAGTGATGTACCCCACTCCAAGTGCTTGCTACTTACTTGAGTAGACCTGAGTTCTTCTATGGGAGTGACCTCCTGTTCACAGGATGGCACTCAGCTCACGGCCAGGCGCCCGTCCTCCTTTCTGGACCCTGCTCCTCCCCGACCCGGGGACAGCTGTGCTTCCTCGTGTTCCTCTCCTCTCAGTGACTGTTTCTCTAGCCCCACGCAGCCAGGCTCAGGGTGGATGGAGCAACAAGCACATGGGGATTGGCAGGTGGCGGGGTGTGGGGGGTTGTGGGAGTGCGGGGGAGATCTCTGCAGCTGCAACTTCCTGGGAACCTTGGCCAGGATGCTTTCTGACAATCAGCACCTACCCCAAGGAGAAGAGAAGTGACCTAATTCACAGTCTTGCTTCCTCTTCCTTCGGGGGAGGGTGTGAGAGGTCGGGGTGCAGGCGGCAGGTTTGTGTGTGTGGGGTGGGTAAGTGGGGTGCAGGTCGAGGGCCCCTTGTCCTCCACTGGCCGGGCTGGGGGTGGACCCTGCAGGGAGGGTGCTCCTCCGGGGGACCCGCACCTCTGGGGACTGCAGGCAGGGTCAGCCTGGTACCGGGGCCGAAGGAGACGTCACACTTTCCATCCTAGCTCCACCCCCTCCCCCAAATAAACATCCCTTGAGCTTTGAGGGCACTGCCCAGGGCTTCCTCAGAGGCCGCTGGCTTCTGAATGAAAGGCCTGATTGAGCGGCTGCTGGAAAGGAAAACAGCAGCCAACACGGGTGAACCTATAAAACCCAGAGTGTTTATTTTCACTCCCAAACCCTAAACCGAAGCAGTTTCTCCCCTGGAACTGACCCTGAGGTGGCTGGAGGCTGTGCGTGGCCACTGGCTGGCATTTCTCAGAGGAAACTCCTGTGTGAATCAGGAATGTCTGGGGTCTGGGGAGGGTCCGGCACAGAGTCTGTCGCTGGTGTCGTCTTCCAGCCTGCTTGCTGGCGTCTGCAGCCCAGAGGGCTCTCCTTGGGAAGCGCTCTGACCTTGCTGCCCTGGGCTTTTCCCCAGCGGGGCCCCCATGACCCTGTGCTGTGCCCTCTGCTAGTCCCTTGTGTGGTGGGCCTTGGGGCTGCCACAAGGCCAGTGCTCTCTCTATTTCTTCTCCTTGGCTGAAGGTGTGGGGGACACAGGAATTGTCCAGGAAACACTTGTTGAATAACACTGAACTCGGTCGGGGAGGGAGGCTTGTGGAGACACTGCCATCCAGGCTGCCTGAGGATTTTGCCTTGGGTGGGGTTTGAGTGGAGGCCCGGCATCAATTCTCTGGACCACTGGAAGGGCGAGTGTGGCCTGTGCTTGTGTGCTTATGAGTGTGTGTGGCCAGCATAGTGATTAGGTATAAAAAATGTGAAATGATGCTTAATTCAAATGGCTTCTCTTACATTGGGATAGGGTTGCCACTGCTGGGTGAGCATCTGGAATACAAACTGGATCTACTTTGAACAGAAAAGACAGGACTCCAGAGGACTTAGAAATCACTTGTCCTCAGTGCCGTACCTACTGGGCAGCATTGTGGCTGTGAACAGCGGTCAGAGCTGAGTTGCTCTTCCCTGTAGACGGATATTTCTCAAAGGGGATCGGGGAGTGTGCTGTCTCCTTTGCCCTGTTATACTCCAGGGAATTCTGCTTTGCCTCGACCCCCAGCCGGCGACCGCCGGTGTGGTTTGAGGGAGCCATAAGCTCTGCTTACAGAGCTGCCGCCAGGAGGGAGGACCCTTGGGCAGCTCACATTCCAGGGCATGGCCCTTAGCTTGAGGCACCCAGAAACTCCTCCTTGAGAGTCTCATGGGTCAGTGGGCTCAGGGGCCCCACTTGGTTAACGAAGGAGATGAGAGAAGGCTAGTAGGTCAGATGCCAAGTTATTCATTTATGGGGGTAGAGTGTCTGCCAAGAAAGCAGAAGGTCCTGTGCCCTCTTTGCCGGCCTCATGGTTCCAGGGAGGTCAAAGCTGTGTGCTAGTTGGGTGGTCCTGAGGGGCGTTGCTGCCAGGCCAGGCCACAGTGAGGTCTGGTGAACCATGGTTGGCCCACAGCTGAAGTCACCTCCGTGGGGACCAGTGCTTTCGTCTACCCCAGATCCAGACTCTGGCTTGGGTGGGGCTGGGGAGCCCTTGCTTGTGGGCTTCCTCTGTCTGGACTCCAGTCCGAGCCCACCCCCTCTTCTGAAGCACAGCTTTCTGTTAAGTTTGGCTTTGGCTGGGGGAATTCTCCCAATGAGCTTAAGAAGCTGTTTTCCAAGGTGTGCTGGAGGCTTGTGAAATGCTCCACTTAAAAAGGGTTCCTGAGCGAGAGAGACTGGGAAACACTGCACGCTTAGCGATTTACGAATCACGGTGGCATTGAAGGCTGGGGTGGCTGCAGGAAAGGAGCCTGTTGAACGTGTTTAGCGTTCCTTCATTCCCCAAGAACTCGCCTTGCGAAGAACACATTTTGGGGAACTCTGATGGACAGGATTCAGCCCAACTCGCTGAGCGCGAGTCCAGGACCGTTTGTGATCTGCCCGCCTGCGTCCTCCTCCCTGGGGCCCCGGGGCGCTACCTTCCTCCCCTCAGACAGACTTGCTGTTCCCTGAGTGCTCTTTAGTGCTTTTGCCAGTGCTGTGCTGCATGCCTGGCCACCCTCTTCTCTTTGGTCCACCTCGGTTACCTCCTTATTCTTGAGACTTGGGGTTGGAGACCGCTTTGGGGGTACTGACTTGACGCCACCAGACTCCAGGGCGTACCCCCACCCCTAGCGCCCTGAACGCTCCCCCGTGAAGCTGCACATCGCTTTGTATTGTAACTGATGTTTAGTTAACACTTCCAAGCAGCAGTCATGATCTTCAGAGCCCGGACCGTGTCTCGTACACCTTCATATTCAGAGCACTGTGCCTACCTACCATATGCGGGTCAGTCAATAACTGTATGGTGGGCGAATGACGGATTGCAGGTAATGCTGGAGCGAGCATCTTTGTTCATATAGCTTTATGGTTCATTTGGATGATTCCCAGAAATATGGGAAACAGGGTGTAAACAGTTTTATGTTTTTCAGGTCATACTGCCTGATTGCTTTTCTAAAGGGTTGCTGAATTGCTTCCAGCAATAAAGGAGAGTACCTATTTCGTCAAATATTTGCCAACACCGGGTTTTATAAATCTAAACAATTTTTCTTAATTTTATAGGAAAAATACTGCTGTATTGCAGTTTTTGTTTGCAATGCCTTGATTACCGGCAGTCTACTCCACCCTGTCTTAAGGGCCCTTTTCCCATGTTCGTGGCAGGTAGAAAGAGCACTGACCAGGAGTCAGGGAGTCTGGCCCCAGGCACCTGTGAGTAGGGGCTGGTGGTCTTTCTGGGGCAAAGCTCCCTCTTCTGACGAGGGGTATGATGACAGCTGCCCTGTGGTCTGAGCATTTGGAGGGAGGGCCCATGAGGGAAGCTTAGCGTATTATGACTGCAGAAGGGTCCTTCTTGGAGCTCCGGGAAGGCCTGAACAGCAGAGATCAGGCACAGGGCTGCCGGTCCAGCAATCACCTGCCTGGGGCCTCCTGTGGTGATGGAGTCCAGTAGAAGAACCCTTGTGTGTTCTTGGCTGGAGCTCCCAGGGCAGCCTGTGGTCCTCACAGAGCTCCGATCCAGCTTCAGTGCCGGGGGTGCTCCGTGTGGCTTGGCAGGTGAGGCCGGAGGGCTGAAGCTGGCCCTCCCCTACTGGAGTGGCTCTGGGAAGAGCTGGCCTCTCCCCTCCCCTCCACCTCTCCTTGGGATCTGCCTCTCCATCCTCCTGGCTTTCCTGGAAGAGGCTTGTGTCTGTGGGTCCGTCTGGCTCCCCTTCATCTGACCACCTTGCTTCAGCAACACCCCACCCCCCTTGTTTCTCTTTTTTTGAGGGGCTGGGCCTTGTGCGGGGAGAGGCCAGGCCCCAGCACACAGTAGCCCAGTGTCTGAGGCCCCAGGCCTCCAGGCCTGCTCCTTACAATGCCTTTGTTGTGTGTTTTCCCCCCCCCGCCCCGGCGGGCGGGGCGAGCGTGTGGGTCTGGGTGATTTTTGTTTGAAAGCCACCCCCTCCCTTTCCCCCAGTGCTGAGCTCATTGCCTGCGCTGATGGGGCTGCTGGAAGGAGTCGCCTGCTCGGGGGCCAGCGTGGGGGGCGCTGCCAACACCAATACAGCGTGCATGGCCGCCACAATGTGCAATTGTGATCTTTGTGTAAATGCGGTCGGTCTGGGGCCCGCGCGCTTATAAAAATAAAGCCTTGGGAAGCACAGGGGGCGGGAACAAAAGGGGCTTTTTCGCTGGCTCTCGAATATGGTTTTATTTATCGGAACGCGCCCTCTTTTTCTTACTGGAACCGGGGAGAGGTTCTCTGCCGAGCTTGGAGCTGATGGTATCACAGCCAGACGGTTTCATTAAATGCACAGACGCCGCTGGGCCCTGCCAGGGCCAGGAAGGGAACGGCTTGGGCCAGCCCTGCCAGGCTGGTGCATGGGAAGGGAGAGCCCCATGCCAGGGAGGCTCCCACCTGGTGGGCGTGGCAAGATGTGGTGGGCATGTCTCCCCTGCCCCTTCTTCTGCCAAGGGCCCCCCATTACCCTCTTCTACCTCCAGAATCAGGTTCAAAACCAGTTTCCTACAGGAAGCCCTCCCAGATTGACCCCAGTTCGTTTTTGTGCCTGAAGGCTGGCAAGCTGGTCCTAGCCTGGTGGCGGCCTCCTGTTGGGCAAACCCAGCATTGTTCGGCCAGTGAGTGCCCGTAGCTTCTGTTTCCTAACATGAATCCCGCCCCCCCCCCCCCCCCCTTAAAACAAGCCCTTTGGGCAATAGCCAGAATCCTGGACCCTGTCCCCCACTCCATCTCTTGGTGGAAGTCCTCCTGTTGCCCACTCCAACTTTCCCACCTCTTCAATAGCCACTCTGCCACCTCCTGTGCAGTGGCTGTGGCATGCCACTTGGACTCTTGATGGCCAGGGAGAGACTGGCCTGCTCCCCTCCCCTCTGTGGGGAAGAGCTATCTCCCCATCTCAGCCCCAGGACTGCAGTTGGACACCCCGGCTCTAGATGTCTGGCGCTGAGGCCCTCTTGAGTCACGTGGGGGCTGCCCTGGAGGGTGCAGAGGATACAAGGTGCTACAGGATGGAGAAGCTGCCAAGGGTATAGGGCATGTGATAGAGCATTTGGGCTCAGCCCTGCCGGACATCTAGCATCCAGCTGCCAGCCTCCTGCATCCCCAGACTTCCCTGTCCACATGCCTGCAGCATCTGGCACGTCGAGTCTTACAAAATGGCAGCAAACTGGACCCTGCCCCCTAATGAGAGAAGTTGGAGGAGCCCCCTCCTCCGAGCCCTTTGCTCTTGTCCCAAATTACATGCACTCAGTCCCATGGGACCTTCTCTGGCATTGGTTTCCAAGTGTAGTCCTGAAAGGCAGCATTAGCAACACCTGGGAACTTGTTAGAAATGTCAGTTCTCAGGCCCCACCCCAGACCCGATGAAGGAGTCTCTGAGGGTGGGACCCAGCAGTCTCTGCCAGCCTTCCAGACGACTCTGCTGCATGCTCACATTTGAGAACCACTGCCCTAGAATCTTCTCTAGTGATGCTTTGGGACCAGGCAGAGGGAATGCCTCCTGGGTGGGTCCCAGGCTAGCATGGCTGGGGCCGATAGGCTGGAAAGTAGTTTGGGGGCATCAGGGAGCTGCAGGGATCTTAGGGTTCCCCTCACACCCCCCCCACCGCTCAATAGCCCTTGAATCCCTTTGTTTCTCTCTAGTGCCCCCACCCATCTAAGCCACCACCCTCCCTGCCTGAACCCCTGCAGTAGTTTCATAACTGGTCTCCCTGCACCCACTTCTGCCCCCTCCAGTCTCTTCTCCAGGTGGCGGCCAGAGTTAGCTTGCTGAAATGCAGACTCAGCCATGCCAGATCCCTCTCTCACACGCCACTGCACCTCATATGCGTTCTTCAAAGCATGATCGAAATTGTAATTTTATGTTTGTTTGTACAGATTACCGTTTTGCTCCAAATGTATCCTCAGCCCCTAGCACCTAGCCCCCGGCCTGTCATGCAGAAGGCACTCAGTCAGTAAGTGCTTGTTGGATGAATGAATGAATGAATGAATGAATGAATGAATGAATGCACAATCTATTCATTTTGCCTCCAGCAACCAGCCCAGGAAAGAGCCCAGAAGGGAAGCTCTCTGGATCTTTGCGCCCACTCTCCGGGACCTCGGTCCCATCTCCCCATGGTGGCCACCGGCTGGCCACACGGAAGATGGAGGTGGGGGGGTACCCCCAGGATAGGGCTCCAGCCTGGACGTCGGTGCTCCTGAGTGGCAGCCACAGCTCTGCTCCAGCTTTGTGGCTGCATGACTCCTGAACGGGCGACTCTCACGGTCTCTGTTGTGTCCCGTCTCCCTTTGTGCCTGGCCCACACAGATCCCTATGCAATCGTATCCTTCATGCACCAGAGCCAGAAGACGGTGGTGGTGAAGAACACCCTGAACCCCACCTGGGACCAGACACTCATCTTCTACGAGATCGAGATCTTCGGTGAGCTGGCCAGCATCGCCGAGCAGCCGGCCAGCATCGTGGTGGAGCTGTACGACCACGACACCTATGTGAGTGTGCCCACCTTCCTCCCCCGAGCCCTCACTGTCCACCCTCTCCAGGGCCCAGGGGAGATGCTGCTGTGAGGGATGGGTCCCCAACGAGATGGGAGTTCCCCAAGGCTGGGGCTGATGGCCTCTCCCCCAACCCCACAGGCAGTGGTGAAAACTGTTTTAGAGTAATTAAAAATGAATTGCCACCATGTGTGCTGTGCCCACGGCAGAGAGAGGGTACAGATCTGGCAAGGGTGCTTGGCTGTGGGTCAGGAGCCTGGGTTTTCTCTGTCTCTAACTTGCTTATAAGACCCCAGGTCGGTCCCTTCTCCCCATCCGAGGGCTGCTTTGACTCCACACACGGTTATCAAGCACTTGTGCTGGGCTGGGTGGACCCTCACATGGGGTTCCCCGGCCAGGTGGGAGCCGGGGCTCAGGAACCACCAGGCAGGGACTCCTCCAGGGAGCCAGTGTGAGGTGCAGGCGGGGCCCTCTCTGCAGGGCTGTCGCACAGCACAGAACCGCTTGTGCTGGCGGGAAGGCTCTGTGGTCGTGCCCCCCAAACGAGGGCCACTTGCCGTGTGTGCTGAGAAACCGAATTTTCATTGTGTTTTAGTTTTAATCCATTAAACTTTAAGTAGCCACAGGCGGCCGGTGGCTCCAGTATTGGACAGCACAGCTCTGAAAGGTTCCCGGGAGGGAGAGCGCTGTGGGCTGGAATGTGAGGGGCTGTGGGAAGACCCAGGCCCTGGTGGAAATGGGAGATTGGGGTGTTGGGATGAGGCAGGGGTGTTAGCACAGCACGGGGGGCCAGTGGGAGATGGAAGGACGGGGAAGGCAGGCAGGGAAGGAGGAGAAAGGAGTACGAGGCCAGGGGAGCGGAGAGAGTGGCGGGGTCAGGGCGACATGTTACAAAGGAGGGGTGGGATGCTGTTGGAAGAGAGAGACTGTGTCGGCCGAGGGCTGTGTGGCCAAGAGGCCCTACCTGGGTTGGGGGTGGCAGTAGATGAAAGGGGGAGGGGATAGGGCTTCACAGATGCTTCCAGAAAGAGTTGCCATGACTGGAAGGGAGAGTGTGGTGACCAGGGGTTGGGGGAAGGTGAGGCTGGTTAGGGTGCCCCACTGGCTGGCGGTGGGCAATGCGGGCCTGGGCTGGGGAGGCTGACCTGTAAGCTCTGCCCTTAGAAGGAAGAGCTGGCTCCGTGGGGGCCGAGCAGCTGGAGGAAGGGTCTTTTGGGGATTTGCGGGGGAAGAGCTCAGGACCTGGAGCTTTTGGGGCAGGAAGAGGCGGGAGGTGGCAGGACCTGGAGGGGGGCCAGGGCCAGGAGACTTTGCAGAAGCAGGTGTGACTGCTGGTGCAGGGCGAGCGGGAGGCCGGCAGGACACAGCCTCTCTCTCCCAGTGGCACCTCACCTCCTCGTTCACAAATGGTACTCTGTCCCCTTTGGGCCAGTGCCCGGGAGGGATCCCGGGGGAGAAAGCCATGGCCTCTTCTGGGTGGGTGGGCCCCAGGGTCCTGGGGGAGAGCAGAGCTGTGCTCACTGATAATGTAGTCAAACGGGGCTGTACCATTGCCCTGAGCTCCTGTTGTCCTGGCGGCCTGGGCTCTGTGAGGACTCCCCTCCCCGAGCCTCTCCAGGACCCAGCGACTAGAGGGCAACAATGGGCCCAGAGGAGCCTCCAGGACCCCTGCCAGTGCCGTGGCTGGTGAGCACTCTGAGTGGCCTCTGCTGGGCTGCCACCCGCTGGCGTGGGCATTTATGCAGAAGCTGGTGGCCACTCCAGAATGGCTCTTGGCAATGTCCCCAGCAGTGATGTGACTGCAGGTAGGGATGCCTCCCAGTCCTGGCCTGGGTTTCTCCAGATGAGTGCCTTGGGCAAGCCACCAAGGCTTGCAACAGCTGTGGCATCATCTGGCTGAGACCCAGGTTCTGTCTGCGGCCCCCGCCCTTGGGAGAGCTAACCACAAGGTCGGAGTTCACCGGTCTGCAAGCTCACTCTATCCTCTAGTCAGTGGGGAGCCATGGAAGGCTCATGAGTAAAGGGAATGATAAGATGAAAACATCATTTTAACAAGACTCATTTAATTTGATGAGCATGATCACAGTCTCCCCATGTGGAAACTGGGGGGATTTGAAGGTGAAATGAACAGGAGATACAAATTCCTGGGAAATGTCAAACACCTCTCCTGCTGAGGGCATTGAAGAAATGCTAGGAGGCTGTCACTCTCGTGTCCAATGGGCTTAGAGCTTGATTACATTAAGGCAAGGTGAACGCTAGTTGGACATACAAAGGGACTTGTGGAACATGATGGGAATTCAGCATTAACAACAGTGGCAGGAGGCCACTCTCATGCTGCCCTCGCATCCCCCTACGGGAAGCAGAGCTCACCGTCTGCACCAGGGACTGCCCTGACTTCTGAAGCCCTTCCGAGTTTGGGAGGCCAGATGGAGGTCTGGTGACTGCTCTGAGGCTGCCAGAACCCTGGGCTGGGGGACGCTGACTTTTCTTTCTCTATGCTCGGTCTAGGGTGCAGATGAGTTTATGGGACGCTGCATCTGTCAGCCGAGTCTGGAACGGATGCCCCGGCTGGCCTGGTTCCCGCTGACCAGGGGCAACCAGCCGGCGGGTGAGCTGCTGGCCTCTTTTGAGCTCATCCAGAGAGAGAAGGTGAGGCTGGTCCACGTCCAGATCCAGGAGGCCCGGCAGGGAGCTCCTGGTGGTGGAGGGTGAGGGCCCAGGTAGGGGATGGTCTGATAGAGGGGAGGGGGCCTAGATACATTCTTCTTCCCCCACCAAGGGCCTGCACTTAGTGGAGAGCACTGAAGGGCCACCTCTGCATGTGGGGCCCTCCTGCTGGAACCGGTCTTGCCCATCTTTTCTGAGCCCCAAATCAGGACACAATCGAAAATTTCTGGGGCAGAAATCTGAACTGTGTTACTATGTCTGAGTCCTCTGGCCATTGGACGTATTTTTCTCTGGGTTATATCCTGACGTGGTTTCTGGAAGGGGGACCTCTGTGATCTGGCTAGGGTGCTTGATTGTCCGGGGCAGGGGACTCCAGGGACAGGTGAGGGCAGGACCCCTGTTGCAGTGCTGGTTCTGCCATAGCCTCAGCCAACCAATTCCCTGCCGTAAAATAAGGGGTTTGGATTAGAGCCCCATCTTCAAACTTGCTCTTAGTGTGATGTGAACCCTAATATGGAAGCCAGCTAGAAGTGAGGCTACTCTGGCCGAAGTGTCTGGAGGGGACACGGCATACTGCCAACCTGGCTTCCCCTGCACTCGCTTACCAGGCACCTCCCAGGAGTCCCTAGTCCGCCAAGGAAGAGTCTGCAAATCCCTGGACTGTCTGATCACAGACATATTCCATGAGTGTCATTTTGTGGTTGGAGATGTGTTTACCTGGCCAGGGCAGAAAGGTGGTGGGGCCTTGGGTGACGGGCACCTAACCAAAGCTCTTTTTCTTCACCCAGCCGGCCATCCACCATATCCCTGGTTTTGAGGTAAGTCTCGCTCTCACCTTTGCTTCTTCAAACTTGCCCCCTCCCGGTGTCTGCAGCCCCCTCCCAGGCTAGGAAGGGGAGCAGGCGCACACCAGCACCATCCTGCCTTCAAGCCAAGCAAGGCTCGGTTGGGGCCGCAGGGGCAGGGTGGGTAGGGGCTGGGGTCCCTGCCCAGCTCTGGCTTCCCTGCCCTTCTCCCCTGAGAAGTCCAAGAATCACAGACTCAGATGGAAGGGACCTCATGGTCATCCAGCCCAGTGGCTCTCAGCTGGGCTGCATGTTGGAATCCCTTGGGCAGCTTTAAAAATCAGCAGTGCTCAGGCCCCACCCTAGACCAAGTGAAATCCCATCTTTCAGGGTGTGGCTCAGGCCTTCGTATCTTTCAAAGCTGCCCAGGAGGTTTGAATGTGCAGCCTGGGCTGAGAACCATCGACTTAGGCTAGTGGTTCTCAGCGTGGCATCACCCGAGGTATTGTTAGAAATGCCAAACTTGGGTCCCACTTCAACCTGTGAAGCCAACTCTGAGGGCAGCACAGAAACCTGGGCATTGTCGAGCCCTGCAGGGGATTCGGACGCGCGCTCACGTTTCAGAGGCTCTGATTTAGACCGTAGTTCCCAACTCAGTGTTCCCACTAATATCCGGTTTTATTTCCTGTACTAGTTATGGAGACTTCATTCCCTTTGCCCTGCTCCCCTTCCTTCTCCTGGGGGTCATGAAAAATGTAAACCTTTTACTGGTACCCAGGCTAATTTGATTCAGGAATCCTCAGCCCGGCCAGGCTCAGCCGCAGCCTTGAGAAGTGGTCGTTTGGGCTGTTTGGGTGCTTCTCCCCTTACGAGGCAGGGAGCCCAGGCAACCTGCAGACAGTCCTTACAGCACAAGCCCTCCTTGCCCCCTGCCCCCACTCCACCCTCTGCCTCTCCTCCCACCCCTTCTAGTCTCTCTCCCTCTCCCTTTCCTGCTCCCTGTGTGCTCCAAGCTTCTGCTCTCAGCTCTGCCAGCCCTGGGCATGTAGGTTGCTTCTCCTTGGTTCTCCAAGTCTACATCTCCAGCAGTGGCTCCAGGGATTCAGGCCTGACTGCCTCCTGGGGCTGTTACACAGGGTCTGGGACCTTCCCAGCACCTGTCTGTTAGTCATTCTCCTCTCTCCTGTCACTTCTAGAGATGCCTGGGCTCCAGGTTTATGCTTTGGCCTCTCCCACCACTCCCTCTGCATCAACGTTTGTTGTACCTTCTTTCTCAGGGACCACGTAGAGGGCGCGTCTGGGAAGCACATCACCCTCACCCTAGATGGGAAGTGGTTTCTGTTTGCTCCTTGTAGGGAGACATCTGGCATGTTGATCTCTGCCCCAGCCTAGTTGTCCTTGTCACTAACGGTAAACTTTTACCCTCCTTCCTCTCCTCCCTCCACCGTCTCCTGGATGTGGACTGTCCCATGGTGTGGTCCAGGTGCAGGATACATCAGGGATCCTGGAAGAGGTGAGCTGGCCCCTCACAGCTGTGGCCTGTGGCTGGGGATAGGTGGGCAGAGGCAGAGGGAAGATGAAGGCCATGCCCTGGAGTCTTCCTGGTTCCTGGTACTCCAGTGTGCCTCTGTCACGTGGACCCCTGTCTGGATTTAATTTCCCACACTCTGCGTGGATCCAGGGCTGCCTGGGGTGTGTCCTGGTGTGAATCTGGCTCTTAGGTGGATTGCTGCTATGTTGGAAGCCACATTTGCCCAGACCCCTGGGACAGCAGGGGTCTCAACTGGCTGAGTACCAAGTGGCATGTTTTCAAGAATAAAATGTTCATAAGGGGCCAGAGTAGTCAAGGAAGCCTTGCTGGTGGAGGTGGCGTTAGCCGAACATTGTCGTAGCGCTTAGGAAGAAGGTGGGGAACGTGCCTCTGGCCCAAGGGGCCAAGCACCAGGTTGGGGCCTGGCTGCTTTAGGGAATGGGGCAGGCTGGGGATTCCTAGCTTCTGGGAGAAGTTTGGGGTTTGCATCCAAATGGAGCAAGGCTATGCCCTTTGCTCTGCGGGATGAGAAGCCCATTTCCTTATGGCCTCCTGCACATCTGTGAGCAGGTCCTCAAGAGTGAGCAGAGGCAAAGGCCTGGGCAGAGAGACAGGAAGGAGAGCCCTGGTCAGATGGGGGTGGGAAAAGGGCAGCCACTTCCTGCCGTCAGGGAATCCCCAGGCTGCGAGCGAACGCCATTTGACATTTTCAGTGCAATTTGGACTTGAAGTGCAGGGTCAGGATGTGGGATCCGCCGGCCCCGCGCCCCTTACCTCACTTCCTTCAGCTCCCAGACCGAGGTGGGGTCCGCCAAGTGAGCTGGCCGCAATTGGCCCTGACAGGCAGCCTCCTGCTTCTGGCTGCAGTTGCGAAAGACTGCCGATTTGGAAAGGGGACCAGAGTCCTGTCCAGGGAAGCAGCACGGAGCCCTCTCTCTTGATTGAGAGCATTCTGTGGCCAAAACCCACAGCCTGCTCTGAAGAAGACCCAGCCCAGGGATGAGTTATTAAAAAAAGTTAAAATCCTTAATAACTGGATTTGTAATATATAACAGTGAAGGCTCAGATTCCAAGAGCAGGGATCTGGCTGTGGTCTTGTTGTCAGGAAGCAAATCAAAATCTGCAGCTTTGGGGCCAGAGCCTGACGAGGGCCAAGTGCCCTGCTGCAGGGCCAGCCGGCCACAGGCTGAGGCGGGTGTGGGTCAGCAGGGCCAGAGGAGAGCAAGTCCTGGGGGTCTGCTGGGCACAGGGCTGGGCCAGCACATTCAAAGGGTCCCAGGCCCAGTAGGATGGATGGAGGATCAGCTGGTCCAGGGAACCGCCCCAGAAGGTGACCTGGTGACCCCTTCATCCCCAGAGGGCTCCCGCCCAGGCCCTGGGGCCCATAGCTCAGCCTCTTTCTTCCCCTGCACTTGAAGGCTAAGACTCATGCCGAGGTCCTGCGTCCTATTTGGTTTTAAGAATCCCCAGGGGCGGGGTGGAGGCAGGTTAGTCTTGCTGCTGCTGCCGCTGGTCCTGCTGGAAGCCTGACGCCTTAGCAAGATTTTTCTGTCTTCTTTGCTGCGGCCGAGCTCCTGCCTGGTATCCCTCATTCAGCCCCCTCCAGACTCCCGGCCTGATCCCTGTGAAGGGCGCCCCAGCCATCCTGGAGGGCTTTGAAAAGCCATGCCGGGAGCTTAGCTTCTGGGCCACTGGCCACAGGGGCCCTCAAAAGTCTGGGAGCAGAGAGGACAGATGGGTGTGTTAGGAAGCCGTCTGGCTGCAGAGAGGTGTGGAGTGGGGAGAGAGGGGCAGGAGAGACCAGCTAGGAGGCCTTTGAGACAGATGTGGTGATGGGGGCCTAGGCTAGAGAGGGAATGGAGAGGGGCGAGTGACTCTGAAGCATGGTGCAAGGACGGCCTCTTCGGTGGGGACTGCCTTCCGGCCAGCACACAGCCCACGCCTGTGTGGGAGACAGTGTCATGAATGAGGTGAAAGGCATCTACCCGGGCTGAGCTCTCCTAGAGCAGATGGAGGACAGTAGGGATGGCTTCCTGGAAGAGGTGACTCTGAGCTCTCTTTGGGGGTCCAGGTGGCAGTGCCTCGGGCTGGGGGTGCGTGTCACCGCGTGGGGCCAGTTTGGTGGGCAACAAGATTTCCCCTCCCCCAGGCTGTTTGCCCACCTGGAGCATCCCTCTCCAGGGGCTCTTGGTTGGGAAGGGGGACTGTTGCATTGTGTCTTTGAGGCTTTGGTGTCTGGGAGACCTGGGTCCTAAACGGGTGGAGGGGAGGGTTTCTTTCCAGCTCCCAGCCTGTCTTTCTGTCTGTCACTTGCTGTTTCCCCTCTTCCTGAGCCTTTCTCTTCCCCTTGTCCAGCTCTCCCTTCGCATTTCCCTTTTCCTCTGTTTGCTCCTTGGCCCAGGCTCCCCCTCTCCCTCCTTCTCCCCGCCTCTTCTGAGCCCTCTGTCTCGTTTCTTTTCCTTTTTGTCTGGAGAACAAAGGCGATCTGCGCTGCCAAGGGGAATGAGTTCAAAGAAACTGCAATTTTAGATTTCCTGAGAAATGGAGAGTGCACAGGCATGTGTGAGTGTGTGCAAATATGTACACTCACGAGAGCATGCACACGTGCACACACACACGCACAAACGGCAGAAGAGATGATGGCAGATTCCTTAATAATTGAGGGCTCCTAGGATGTGGAGCCTGTGCAGAGGAAGACCCCATCTGGGAACCCTTTAGGTGGGAGCAGGGGCTTGTGGTCCTGAACACCTAAGGGGGCGTGGTTCGGAGTATCACCCTTGGTTCTGATGCTCCTGTCATGCTCCGTGGAGTCATGCCCTGGTTGAAAGGAGAGCGTCCTCCGTGGCTTTTGTGCTGTGAGTTGGGGGCCAACCAGATGTCACTCCATCCCCTTCCTAATCCAGGCAACAGGCTATGGCTTTTAGTCTGAGATGTACATGAGGTACTCTCCTGCACCCCCAAATCCTCCAGAAGGAAAAATTTGGTGTTTTGCAATCAGGAGAATAAGCCCAGTGGTCCCCCATCCCCCTATCCCTCCCCCAAGGCTTTAATTTAAAACACTGTTTTTCCTGGGAAGTGTAATTAGAGCAGCATGCTGTTCCTAACGAGCTGGGTGGGGCAGGCAGACAGTGGAGCCCTCCCAGCCCGCCCGGCTGCGCCCACATGGAGCTCCCCGCGGAGCTAGGATCTGAGTGTCCAGAGGGTCACCTGACTGTGCCCTGCTGTGTGAGGAGGGGGTCTGTGGGCTACTGGTGGCAACACTGACCTAGGTGGCTGGAGGGGCCTGCCCACACTTGCCCCAGTCCTGGGAATGCACGTCTGTCTAGTGTGGTGGCCCCTGGGACTGGGAGAGGAAGCCCCCCTCATGGCTCAGGGGCCTCAGTTCCCTGTGCTGAACTGGCCAGCAGGATGGATAGATGAAAGGAGGCAGGAGGTGGATTCTGCTTAAAGTGGGGAGAGAGCCTCATTTGTCCTTGTGTCCTTGTCCTCTTGGTCTGAGCTGTCTCGGTAAGCACCCTGCACACCTGTAGAACCCCATCAGTGTAGAAGCCCCACGTCTGCCCTGCATTCAGGGTGGGTGGGGAGGAACATGGAAGGCATGGACCCCACCATGGAAGGGGTCATCTTATTAGCCTTCTATTGTGTGGCTGCCCCTGAGGTCTGTGGTCCTCGGAGTCCCCCGGCACACACGGGACAGTGAATCAGGATGTCCTGGCGGTGCTTTCAGTCTACACCCACCCCCTCCCAGCCTGGCAGTGCTGATAGGGGTCGCTGCAGCCCACCCCACTGAGGGTCACTGTCCTGGAAGGAGATATCATGCCTCTCAGATGGGCTGGACCAGAAAAAATTGAGAAACTTGGGCACAGGAGTGGCCATCGGGCTGGTGTCACAGGACTCCCAAGCATGACATGTGGGATACCAGTCAGGACCTTGGGCAACCAGAGCCCAGGGTTGCTTAATTAGAGGTAAAAGAAGTCAGAGAGTAGGGTTGTAAAGAGTTTCTGGAGTGGTTGGGGAAATTTTCTGGAGGATGTAGAGTTTGACCTAGGCCCTGAAAGATGTGGTAGATTCTGGAAGATGGCAAAGGAAGCCCATTCAAACAGGGAGGAATGAGCGGGCACGGGGAAAGGAGGGGCTGGTGAGGATGCAAGACTGACACAGGCAAGAGCGTTGGGAAGGATGGGAGAGTGTTGGAGTCGGTTCTTTGTCCCCCATCCCCCTGTCCATTCGCCCTCTGCCATCCCTCCCTCCCTGCCTTCAATAATCTGTTCGTAAGCCTTTATTTATTGGACAGGGGATATAGCTGTTGTCCCCGTGTGCAGAATTGCTGGTTTCACAAGGGACACAGACAAATGAACATACAGGAATGACCCAGCGTGATGTGTCTTTCAATGGGACAAGTTGCTCTGGGAACCGTGGGGTGCTTAACTTAAACCTGGGGCTCCAAGGAACACTTAAGTGGACATGAAGTCCACGTAGGAGGTAGCCAGATGAAGTGGGCAGAAGAGCCAGACAGAGGGACCAGTGAGCTCCAACCTCACAGGTAAAGAGAGTGTGGTGCCTTCTGCAACCTGCTGGCGTTCAGAAGTGGGGGTGCTGTTGAGCGTGGCTGGGGAGGTGGCCCATCACTGCCTGGGGTCCCGGAGGGGAAAGTTGGTGGTGAGAGGCGAGACCAGAGAGGTCAACAGGAGCTAGAAGATGAGGGGCCTTGGAGGCTGCGTCACGGAGTTTGGACTTCATCCTGAGCGGGTGGGTTTTAAACAGAGTGGCATTCTTAGAAAGCCTTCCCTGGTTGCAGAGCACAGCATACATTCATTGGACGGGGATGTGCAAAACCAGATGCAAGAGATCACTTAGGATGAAGCTGGTGAATCCAGGCAAGAGATGGTGGTGACCCAGACCCAGGAAAGAAGATGGGTGGGTGGGCCTGGGAGACGTTTAGGAGACAGAGCCCTAAGGCTTGGGGATCAATCCAGGGGAAGGAGAGTCAAGGGTGGTGTGGCGTTTTTGGCTTGGAGATCTGGGTGGATGGTGGGGCTGGATTCTGAGATGACATTTGAAGAGAGCAGGTTTTTGGCGGGGGTGGGGGGGGGTGGGATCTTAGAGAATCCAGTTTGGGACAAGCTCGGTGTGGGAGGCCAGGAGGACACATGGATGAAGTAGCGGTAAGGTTGGAATGTGAGTGTGGGGCTTAGGAGAGATGTTTGGGAGCGGAAAGCCTAGGGGAGGGCTGGGCAGAGGAGCAGCGGGGAGGCTGCCAGGGAGACACAGCCAGCGGAGGGTAGAGAGGGTGGAGGGGCCAGCGGTAAGGAGCTAGACAGACGGCTTTAGGAAGGAGGACGAGGTCAGCTGGCCAGATGCTGCTGAGGTAGGGAGAGAGATAGGCGCCTGTGAGTTTCCTCTGTGTTGGGCTACAAGCAGGTTGTTGTTAATTTTGGAGAGAGAAGTTTCCAGGGAGGGGGTGCAAGGGGCGGAGCGAGTGCACTGGGCAGAGGGCTGTGTGGAAGCGGGGGAGAGGCGGGGGAGAGGCAGGGAATGGAGGCAGCCTTTTTCAGGAAGAGAGAGAGGGGAGGGTGGCGACTGCAGGAGAGGACACAGAGAGAAGGTGTGGATGAGATACCGTCTTGAGACTGTCTTTAAATGCAAGGAAAAAATCCAGCAGATAGGTGGAAAATTGCGCACTGGATGAGACCGGGTTAGGGAGCCAGAGCACGTGGCAGCGTAGATGCGCAGTGATAATGAGAGGTCCTACAGGCGGGGCGGTGCGCACAGTGGGGAGGGGACAGAGGACTTGGTGGCAGCTGGCAGGTGTAGGGGAGCCCCTGCAGAGGCAGGGATTCTGGGGAATGGCAACAAGGTGCAGGGAGCAAGGATGTCCTGGGACCCCTGAGGACGGCATGGTGGATGGAGGTGGCCTTGGGATGAGACTGGGGGCCTTGTGCCTCATAAGCTGCCCTGCGGATGCGCCTCTAACCGCTGTCTCTGCTTGTCTCTCCCTCCTGCCGGCCGGGCCTGGCGCTCCACAGCTGTGTGCACCCGCCGTCTTCCTCCAGGGCCTCCTGCAAACGGTACTGGAGCCCAGTCTTCTCCAGTTTCTTGGTCCCTGTCTTCCTCTGTAAGCAGGTTCCTGTGGTGGGGAGCCTGCGCGTCTGCACAGAGAGAGGAATATCCTCACAGGGGACCTGGAGGAGCCCAGAGGGAAAGCGGGACGTGGAAGTGAGGGACAAAAAGGAACCAAAGGGACACTGCCCAGAGTCTGGGGACCTGGAGAGGAATGTTCTGGGGGAAGTATATTCATGAATTTTCCTGGGTGATTTCAGGACAACATTGCAGCCCTATGAGAAAGGCTTGGTCTTTCTGCCTCCCCACCCAGGAGCCCGGGGCTGTTCCCTCCCTGACCTCTTCTATTTGTCCCTTTCGTCATGGGCTTTTGGCCCTGGGTCCACTGTGGGTTGGGCATCAGCCTTGAGCAGGCCACCAGCAGGCCTTCAGGCATAACCTTTTTCAAAAAGAGGCGACCCCTGCTGCACAGCTGTTGCAGTAGGTGGCCTTGGAGTGCCAAGTTTGGACGCCAAGCCAGGCGTCCCCAGAGCAGCCAGGCCACCGCGGGCTCTGCCTCCAGCCTCCAGGGGCACCATTCATGTGGATTGTGACGTGCACAGCACCCCCTGGAGTTGTGCCCGTGGCAGCCCTGCTCATCACTCTTTCTCCTGATGGCTCCCGCTGCTCAGCCAGTCTAAAGATATCATGTCACCTGCATTGTGGGTCTGGAGGAAGACGATGAATTCCTTCACTCTGTGCTCTGGGGACGTAGGGATAGTTCTGAAGCCAGCGTTGTTTTGAGAGGTGCCTCTGATGGCTCAGCTCTGCTCAAGTCCCTGGGGGATCACCAACAACATGAGTGATGGAAACAGTGGCACCACCAACAATACAGTGATCATTTTAGTCACTGCTGTTTATTAAGCACCTTCTATGTGCCAGAAACTCTTTATATTTGTTCTCTTGTTAAATTCTCAGACCAATTCTGTAAGAGTTTCGTTATCCCGGATTTTCATGTGAGGGTACTGAGTCACAGAGGTTGAATAATTTGCCCAAGGTCAAATAGCTCAGGAGCTGCAGGGTTAAGACTAGGACCAGGGTCTGGTTTGATTCTAGAAATGAGCTTCTTACCACCACAGGTCACGAAGCGTAGCATCATCAGTGTGTCGTTGGCAGGAGTGACAGCTGGGATTGGCTGTGAAGTGGTGAGGCGGGAGGAAGCTGGTGTGTTTCAGTCCTCCAGCTGCTCCCACCATCTGCGTCAGAGCATCTGTAGATGGATGCACCATCCTTTGAGAAGGAACCCAGAGCAAGTCACTTGGAGAATGAATCCAATGATTCCATTGCTTATTAATGCAATTACCTGAGGCAAGCTCTGTAAAGCACACAGCACAGCCCTTCTATTTATAGTTAACATTTCCTGAGTGTCAGGGCCTCCATGTATGGATGTGCAGGTTGTGCACTGCGGAAGAGCACTGGGTCTAAGGGGGTGCGATTTCCAGTGCAGACATCATGTATTTTAATTTATTATAACAATTTCCAGTAGGTGGCAGTAAAGTGTCTTGTTCTAATAAACTAGTAAACTATGATGATTTTCTGACGTGGAAGTTAAGAGTTTTAAGAAAGGGTCCTCCTTCTCTAGTTGTCACAGAGGTGCCATGTGGGCTCCTATTGAGAGTTTACATGAACCAGACACTCTTCTAAATGTTGTATTAACTTCTCCAAGCCTCACACTAACCTTTAGAGGTTGATAGTTTTGATAATTACTTTATAGATGAAGAAAATTGAGCCACAGAGAAGTGAAATAACTTATTTTACTCAGTAAGTAGTGGAGTCAGGATCCATACCCAGAGCCCGTGTTTCTAACCACTGTCAGACTTGGTAGTTGTCTAATCCACAGTAAAACCTGCCTCCATTGCCCCGCCTGCTTCCCTACGTATTTCTTCAGGACTCTTGCCCAAGTCTTTTTGGCAAACCCATAGCAGGTAGGGTTGACACAGGCCACGCTCATCTCTGGTCCGTGGTGTGAAGGAGCCTCCCCAGTAGGCCCTTTGGTGCCCGTGGTTGGTGGGCCTTGCTGTCCCCTTCTCCTATTTGTAAATACCCCTTCTGGCCCACAGTGCAAGCATTCTGTTCAGATGTGTCACACCTCAGGACAGGTGTGAGTTTGGGGCTGGAGATGGAACACCAGGGCGGTGGTAAGTTGGGAGGGTCTGAGCCAGGAGGCAGGAGAACCAGGCTAGCAGGAGGGCACGTGGTCCTCTCGGGGCTGAGAGGGGCTGAAGTAGACGTGTCAGGTTGGACGGGGCAGTGCATGTGTGTGCACGTGTGTGCACAAGTGTATGTGTGACAGGGACGGGGTCACCCTGAGTAGCTCGTTGGTGGGAGGAGGGGTGCCCCAGGGCTCATTTGAAACAGGATCACCTGAACCCTGGGCCAAGGTGCTATAATTGTGATCCTGGAGAAGATGGTGCTTGAGAAACTGACTTTGCTCTCTCATTTCTGTCTGCCCGGTTGCCCACTTTTGTGTCCTCGCTGCTCTGTTTCTGTGTCTCTCCACACGTCCTTCTTTCCATCCCGTCTGTCCTCCTTTCTTGTCTTTCCACCTTGGTCTCCCTCCTGCCTTTGCCTCCATTCTACCTGCTGCCCTGCAGTCGGAGGACACGGACCTACCCTATCCGCCACCCCAGAGGGAGGCCAACATCTACATGGTCCCCCAGAACATCAAGCCTGTTCTCCAGCGAACCGCCATCGAGGTGAGCCCGCCCCCGTGGTGGGGTGGGAACTGTGGGCAGCCGGGCCCTTCCTCTTCCTGGCCCAGCCTTTCTGGGGCCTGGGGCCTTCCCAGCTGCTGTCCTCACTCCGTGCCCCCAGATCCTGGCGTGGGGCCTTCGGAACATGAAGAGCTACCAGCTGGCCAGCGTGTCCTCCCCCAGCCTGGTGGTGGAGTGCGGGGGCCAGACCGTGCAGTCCTGTGTCATCAAGAACCTCCGGAAGAACCCCAACTTTGACATCTGCACCCTCTTCATGGAAGTGGTGAGCCCGACCTCCCCGCCGTCCCCTTCCGGAGTCCTGGTGGTTAGAATTTCCTTGCGGCCCCAGGCGGCCTGGGGTCTGGCTCCCTGCGGGATTCTGAGGGGGTCATGGCATCGCTCCCACCTCACTGGAGAATGGGAGGAAATGCTCTCTCCTCCCTGGAGGAGTTGAAGCCTGCGAGCAGTGCAGAGGGGGCCAGCTCGGCCCCTCCTCCTCAGATCCTGAGTCCACGGAACTCCCAAGGACCCATCCGTGGCTGTTTCCCCTCTCAGGGCCGGCCTCAGCCCCCTGGTGCTCCCTGCCAGGGCTCTGAGCTTCCAGGATTCCTCCAAACCTTCCAGGACCTGGTCCTCCCCCAGCCTGGGCCCCCACAGAGGGGCTCACCCCCGCGGCCCTCAGGCCTCAGCTCCCTCCAGCAACCTGGGTTGCCTGGGCCTAGTGACCAGAGTAAGGCAAGTCTGAGGAAAGGAAAATGGTTTGCAAGATGAAAGTACTATAGAAATTCCAGGCCCAGTGGCTGTCAACAGGAGCCTCCTCTTGGCTGAGCCAAAGCCGCCACCGAAGGAGAGCATATAAATTATTTCAAGTTGTGTTCAAAGTGCTTTTAGGGTTGGGGGGAGAAGAATCTGGGTCTGGAAGCCAACTCTTGAGTATCCACTTGGGGGGGGTCTGTCTGCGAGTAACGTTGAGTCCCGGGCCAACTTCTCCCTTCTTCCCTTCCCCGGCCAGTGAGGGTTCAGGGAAAGTAGACTTGTTTTAACTTTAGGCTGAGCTGCATGTGTTTGGAAGGTAAAACTGTGAGGGAAAAGTCGGCCTCTGCATACAGCATTTAAGAGGCAGACAGAAGGGGCGTGTGGCTTCTGCTCCACTGGCCAGCTCCTGGGCTTGGCAAACCACCCGTTTGGATCGCTGGCTCTTGGGGGTTATGTGTGGGTTGAGAGCATTTTCTGCACCTTGGACTTGCCCTGGGAAGAAGGGCTCGCCTTCCTCTGAGACCTCCCAGAGATGGGGTCAGGCTGCTGCCCAGAGCTTCCCTCCCCCTCCACCCAGATGCTGCCCAGGGAGGAGCTCTACTGTCCCCCCGTCGTGATCAAGGTAATTGATAATCGCCAGTTTGGCCGCCGGCCTGTGGTGGGCCAGTGTACCATCCGCTCCCTGGAGAGCTTCCTGTGCGACCCTTACTCAGAGGAGAGTCCGTCCCCACAGGGCGGCCCAGGTAGGGGAGGGGCTGTTGACGGGGGGGCGGGGAGGCAGAGGGGGCTGGGACAGGTGGACTTCCCAGCTTACCGGGCCCTGAATGAGATGACCTGAGATGACCGGAAGGACGGGTGGGAATCTCGTCTCCCTCAGGGCACCATCTGGCCCTGGGCTGGGCCCACCAGGAGAGGTTGTGGGGGTGGATGCTGGGGTGGGGTGTGGTGCGGAAAAGGCCGAGGGAGAGGGAGATTCAGGGATCAGTGGGATGAGGAGGGAGCTAGAGGGAGAACTGGGGAGACGGGGAGCGTGACGGGATCCGGGAGAGGGAAGGATGGCTGGGAGGAAGAGGGAGACACGGAGTGAAAAGTGTGGCAAGACAGAGGGCCGAGTCTTGTGTCTCAGGAGGGGTGAGCCCCTGAGGGAGCCCCCTCTCAGGCCTGGACACTGCTCCCCCTACAGATGACGTGAGCTTACTCAGTCCTGGGGAAGATGTGTTGATTGACATCGACGACAAGGAGCCCCTCATCCCCAGCCAGGTACGATGGGTCCCCGGGGACAGACACTGGCTCCTTCCAAGAGCTGGCTTGCTTGCCCTCTCCCTGCCCCTTGCCCTCCCTTCCTTATCACACGGCCTCCATAGGACACTCTCTGCAGCCTGGTGGCTGGACACCTTACAGATGGACGGCCCCAGTTAGGAACTTTCATTCTGGTTGGGAGCAGGTTGGGGGTTGCAGGGGAGACTGTGTGTGGTCTTCTGGTCAAGACCCAATCATTTCCCCCAAAGCATATGAGAAAAATGGCCCCACTACCTGGAGGGCTCTCTCCTGGAAATCACCCAGGAAATCAGGGTGGAAGGAGCGAACGAGAGAGAAGGAGGACAGGGTGGGGAGTGACCGGTAGCCTCTGGGGTGCCCCAGCCCCATCGCCTTACCCAGCTAGGGCCCTCCTTGGGGGGAGATTCATCTATGGGCTTGTGCTCTGTGGCACCTGGCAGGCAGCTTGAAGGAGGGGTGTGTGTCCAAGCCAGTGGTCCCTCTCACCCCATTCCCTCCACCTGCAGGAGAGGAAGGGGGCCAGGAGAGGGGCCTTACTGCAAGGGTGTCCAACCCTGTCGGCAGGTAAGAGGCAGCCCCTGGCTATGTGCTCCACAACAGGGCGAGCTGGTGACCCAGACACCAGTGCCAAACAGCATGGCAAGAGGTCTGTGGCATCTCTTATTGAGGGGGAAAGCGCTCTCTTCACCTTGGGCCCTGGGGTGGCTCAGGGTCCTGTACGGCTGAGACCAGCCAGTCCTTCCTGCAGTGGAGATGGAAAGAGACCTCACTGTGGGCACCAGCCTTGAATAGCTCTGTTCCAAGTTGTCACCCTCTGTTCCAGGTTGTCACCCTCCTCTCAGCTTCTCTTGATTCTGGCCGCGCCCCTGGCACTTGGGGCTCCCAGAGCTTCTGGGCTGCCCGGAGGCAGAGCCTCCCAGCCTGTGTAGACAGTACTTGTGCTCAGGCTCACAACCTGTTTGTTCACTGGGGAGGGGGTGGCATTTTGGGAGGGTTTTATTTTTTTCTAAACCATCAGTCAAATATTAGCCTTGAGAGCAAGAGAACAAACTTGGGTGTTGGGTTGGGCTCGGGATCCTCGAGACTCTCCCCGAGATGTGCTTGCAGGGGCTTCCCTCTGACATTTAGGGCTGATTTCTGCTTCTTTCTCACGCGCTCATCTCTTTCACCTTTCTGCCACTTCCATGGGGACGTTTCTGGTGTTCAGTCCTGGGCCTTGCTGCTGCTGAGACGAGAGCTTCATAGCTGCTTTATAGTTCTCTGGTGCTAAGCGTCCTCAGAAGCCCCCAGCTCTCCGTTTCTCCCGCCTCTATGGCTCTCCAGGGCCCCACCCCAGCACGCTTTCTGCTGGGAGCACCTTCTGGCCAGCTCCCAGTCATTCTTTAAGACTCAGCCCAGGTGTGGTCACCTCCTTCCAGGATTCTGCCTGGCTCCTCCACTTCTTCTGCAAGTCCTGTCTCTATCTTGGTCACTGCGCTTGCCTTAAGTCGTGCAGCATCTTTCCTAGACTAGGCTCAGGGAAGTGACTAGGGCTCATTCCTCTTTGTGTCCCCAGTGACCAGCACAGGGCCTGACTTAGAGGAGGCGTTCGAAGAAAGTCTGCCTGGGTGGATGGGTAGATGGATGGATGGGTGGATGGATGGATGGATGGATGGGTGGATGGATGGATGGATGGATGAGTGGATGGATGCATAAGTAGATGGGTGGCTGGGTCGATTACCTGCCTACTCTCTGTAGGGGTCTAAGGAGGAGCTTCTCTTGACTGGGGAAACCCAAATGGAAATTGCAAGTACACAGAATTCAGCTACACTCAAGGCTAGTACCTTCTGGCCTGGGTGGGTGTTCGTAGCTGAATCAGGCAGCTAATTAGCCCCAAGCTCCGGGCGCCCAGTGCTGGCTCCCGCTTCCCCCACCCCCGTCAGCGGGCCGTCTGAGTCTGTGCAGGGAAGCGTAGAGCTGGCCCAGCAGGATTTCCGTTCTGTGTGTGCTGCCCTCAAAATGTCTACAGACTCAGATGGGGAGGGACTCTCTTGGGTCCTGCTGGCTACAAGCACAACCAGAGGCAGACGGTGAGGAGGCCCAGGCTGGACGTCCTTACAGCGTTGACATGAGTGAACCGGGGCCCGGGGTCTGAGCCAGAGCAGGGGCTGCACTCTTGGTGGGAGCATGCGGCTAGAGCTGCTGGCTGGGCAGAGGGCGGGGAGCTGAGGTTCGGGCTGGTGGAGGCATGCCCGCGCGGGGAGGGCCTGGGCTCACAGGACCTCGGAGGTCGGTAGGGAGAGGAGGAAGTGAGATCCGCCTGCTCTGGTGGGGGAGGTTTGGACCCTGCCCTCATCGAGCTCCCCGTCTGATGGAGGAGACATAACCCTATTCTCAAGGAGCCCCGAGGCCCGCAGGGAGATCAGTCCCAGTCTTCGGGAAACCCTGTCCTGATGGGGTCTTCTGGGGGCTTGGGGAAAAAGCAATTTTGTATTGTGCTTTTCTCTGAGATCGTTGATCCGATCTGGCTGGCTCAGGAGATCCTTCCCTCACTCTGTCTTGCACATCTCCTGTGCAGGACTTGGGAGGACCGGGTATCTTGGGGCTGATCCAGGAGGCTGTGGGTTCCAGATCCAGTGGTTTTCCAGATAGTTCTGGCTGGGCTCTTGTCCCCTCGCCCCTTCCCCAGTGCAGATAGGATAGGGATGAGAAGGAGGGATGAGAAGTCTGGGAGAACTTGGATTTTGCTGGCTCCTGTTTGTGCAGCCCGTGTCTCTAGGCCGCCCGTATTGTTCCCCCCCCCATCATGCGGCCCCTATCGCTGTGCTCACCAGCTCTGGCTGTGGACCCAGCAGAAGGCTCCTCCCCAGCTCCAAATGCTCTCGTGCCACATTCGGCTTCTGTTTAAGTCCCTCCCGTCTCCTTGCTCAGTTGCCTCTTCTCTGCTGAAGAACCTTCTCACCATCGTCCGCCAGTTTCTGGGATGAGCTGCCACACACTAGAAAAAGATACCCCAGACTTTCCTGATGCTTGTGCCATTGGCTGACAACCACGGCCAAGCATTTCTCAGGTTTCTAGAAATGTTTCAGTGTCTGTCAAGAGTGGCCAGTTCTAGAGCTGATCTGAAATGGATGTATGAGGCAGAACTGTCCACTTGGCCTTTTAGGGCTTGTAGGTGGGCACCTGTCTCTGGGAGTAGAGAGATGCCTGGCCTCCTGGACTCTTCTCTGTGGCGGGGGGCTGGGATGAGATCAACTCTCGCATAGCAACCCCACAGTGTATTCTTGGTCTGTGTGGCTGTCTTTGTGTAGATTTTAGAGCCGTAGTCTGGGGATGGTGGTAGTGTGGGTGTGTGTGGTGTGTGTGCACATGGGTGTGCGTGAGAAGTGGGGTGGGGGGCTGGGAGCAGATATGTGTGCAAGCGTAGTGGTGGTGCTGCAAGCATCGTGGGCTTGACACCTAACTTGCTGAGGGCAGGCTGGGGGTTTCCTCTGAGAGGGGCACAGAGGTGTTTCCTTCCGTCTAGTGCTCTGCTTGAGATAAAGGATATATTCATTTTTCTCTGATTATAAATTGTCCATTATATAAAGTTTGGAAAATATAGGAAAATAATGAACAGATAGGTGTTGCCTCCAGCCAGGAGCACGCTGTGAATGAACTGCTCCCAACGTGGCCTCCTCTGTCCTTCCCTTCCCCCCCTGCTGCTCTCTCTGTCTCTGATTCTGCCTCTGAGTATGAATCAGGCTCTACTTTTATGTTTCAAACAAACTTGGGGTCTTTGTCGACTAGTCTGCTGGTTCTTGGTGTTCTCATGATGGAAATGGGAAGAGAAGCAGTGCAGGAACACACCCAGAGTGGGCTTCCCACCATTTCCTAGGGGGTCTTGAGGCTCATGTAGAGGTGGCACCCCCTGCCCATCCCACACATCACCTACCTTCAGGTCAAGGGTGATGCTTGCCTATCATTCTGAGAGATCACCCTGGGTAGGGGTCTCCTCTTGAAGTCAGGCCGTGGGGTGGAGAACATGTGTGTGTTGAGGAGGGATAAAGAGGAAGAGCGCTCTCGGGAAGTCTTCCCTCTGGCTGACAGAGGAGGGCTATGTTGCAGATCCAAATGAGATGAACAGAGTGATAGCAAAGCAATGAATGCTTGATTAGCAAGGACACCAAGATCTTGGACTCTGGGCCCTACAAGGTCAGCGTGGGCTAAGTCATCAGGAAAGCTTCTCCCAGGGGGCCGGCGAGAGGGGTTAGAACAGCAGAGGGGAGAGGAGGCCTTTCCTGGTGGGCAGAGGAGCTGGGGCAAAGGCTTGGTGGTGGGAGGTGTGAGTGTGTGTGTGTGTGTGTGTGTGTGTGTGTTGACAGCATGTGTGTTGATTGCATGTGTTTGATGGTGTAATGTGTGTGTGTTGACAGCATGTATGTTGATTGCATGTGTTTGATGGTATATTGTGTGTGTGTGTTGACAGCATGTATGTTGATCGCATGTGTTTCATGGTATAATGTGTATGTGTGTGTTGACAGCATGTGTGTTGATCGCATGTGTTTGATGGTGTAATGTGTGTGTGTGTTGACAGCATGTGTGTTGATCGCATGTGTTTGATGGTGTAATGTGTGTGTGTGTTGACAGCATGTGTGTTGATCGCATGTGTTTGATGGTGTACTGTGTGTGTGTGTTGACAGCATGTGTGTTGATCGCATGTGTTTGATGGTGTACTGTGTGTGTGTGTTGACAGCATGTGTGTTGATCGCATGTGTTTGATGGTGTAATGTGTGTGTGTGTTGACAGCATGTGTGTTGATCGCATGTGTTTGATGGTGTAATGTGTGTGTGTGTTGACAGCATGTGTGTTGATCGCATGTGTTTGATGGTATAATGTGTATGTGTGTGTTGACAGCATGTGTGTTGATCGCATGTGTTTGATGGTGCACCGAGTGTGTGTGTGTGTGTGTGTGTGTGTCTGATGGGCCTGGGAGGCTGTAGGGGAAACTCAGGCTAGCGTGCAGGAGGCATCAGGAGGCCTGCTCCCCACACCCGTGGGGTGGGGTGGGGTGGGGTGCTGGGGCCAGCTGCTCCCCGGCTCCCAGCTCGGGCTAATTTTGAGCCACCTGCTCCAGTTTTAGTCTCTGGGACGCCGTGAAGGTGGGAACGTGCTCCCAGAACTGGAGCGGCAAATTATGTCCAAATCCCAAAGGGGAACATGTAATTTCGGAAGCTGGCCCAGACCTTTGGAGCACTATGTTTAGCTTTATTTTTTCTCCCTCTTGCACTGGTGAACTGCCGGTTTCCCTCTCACCTTTCTAAAAACGAACTGTATTAAAAATAACAATAAGGCTTCTGTGAGGTTCAGGATGAGAACAAGAGGGGCAGAGCTACTGCCTGGCTGGGCCAGTCTCTGGGCAGCTGGGGGCTTCACGTGGAGTTCATCTGGTCGATTCCAAGGGCTTGGCCTCCTGGGGAGTCTCCCAGAGCCCCCTGCCCCAGACTCAAAGGAAGAGAGGGTCCCGCTGGTCTGCTCATGCCTCCACCATATCCCCCAAGCCTGCCTTCCTGGACCGTTTGCTCTCTCTTAAACTGGCAGTGCTGCCTTATTCCTCTACCCTTCACACTTGCTGTCTCTCTGCCTAGAAGGCATCTCCTGGCCTCATCCACCTAGACTGGTACTCGTCCACCCACAGCTCCATCACCACCTCTGGCACTATTGTAGTGGCCCTGAAAAAGTCACCCTACCTTCAGTCCTGACCCCAACAAGGCCCTCCTGGACCCTGCACCCTATAAATTATGGATTCACTGTACTAGGAGATTGCAGGCAAGGATCTGATGCCAGAAAAGAATGCAACAAGGTTTCTGTAGTATAGGGGTGGTGTGTTTATGAGACTCTTAAAGCTCCCCTGGTTTTGGGGAAGCCACATGATGCCCTGGTTTTTGTCCTTGAGGACAGAAGACTCAGAAACCTGCATTGGTTTAGGAATAGTGCCCAAGCAGGGGTTTGTGTGACTCAGTTGTTAGAAGAAACCACCAGGGATGATGGGGAGCTTGGAGTATGTCTGAGGTCAGGAAGTTTGAAAGGCAGGGAGGGCATGTGAGAGTGGCATGGAGTCAGTGGTGCCAAGGGCAGTGAGAAAGCAGGCATGAGACAGGTATTGGCTGAGCCCCTCCCACGTGCCTCACCTTGTCCTAGGTGTGCATGGCCTTCACGTCATCCATACTCGCTGCTGCTCTGTGACAACACACGGCTTTGTTCCCATTCTCCAGATGGAGATGCTGACTCAGAGAGGTCAGGGGGCTTGTCCAAGGTCACATAGCTGGTAAAGCAATGAGGCCAGGATTTGGAGCCACACTTGTCCAACTCCAAAGCACACGTTTCTCCCACAACTTTTGCAGCCTCCCTGGAGAGAGAGCACAGGGTGCCTGGTTGGAGAGCTCTACTTCCTCGGGATCATGCAGTTTTCCCTGGTTTCTCTAATCCTGTTGCTAACCAGCGTGTTTAATTTGTAGCTTGCAGATGGTCTGTCGGGCTTCGCCCCCACTAACATGGCGTCTTCTCCATCCAGTCGTCATGTATGTATTGTTTACCTATTTGTGGGCACCTTGATTTTCCCGGGGGGGCTGAGTGGGGGTAAGGAGTTAGGAAGGGAACAGAGGAGGTGGGGATGGGAGGGGAAGAAAGGAGTTTTCTGAGCCCTGGCAGAAAACAGTTACCTGTCCTGTGTGGTGATGGAGGGGTAGGGAGAAAACTGAGGGAAGATTTGCAGAAACAGACATCCCTGAATTATCTCTCAGTGCATCCTGGGATTTACCTTAATCCTGTTTCCCTGCATGGGGTAGCATGGGCCAGTGGAAACAGGGAAGTCTCTAGACCCTGACCGCTGGGACGTGGGACACAAGAGGCCTCTGTGGGCAAAGGCAGATTGATTTTCTCTACTCCTCCCAGAGACATGAAACGTGTGTGACTGCGGAAACCTGGCTGTCCCCAGCAGATTCTGAGAGCTCTGCTGGGGCCCACAGTTCACTCCTGCATTTGCCAGGAGGGATACTTCTGTCCTCCTGGGCTGATTCCTTAGGTATTATCTTTATGGGTCGAGGGTCCTTCAACATGCACTCATGAAGTCAAGGGGAGCCCCAGACTTGTAGGGGGGACATAAGAGATAGGACTTGCTGAAAGTTAAACTCCATTCATGGTGCCAAGAGGAGGCATTGCTGTGTTGGGTGTTTTATGGCTTCTAGGCAGAGGCACTCTACATTTTAAATGTTTTCTGATTTATCTATTGTAGAAAATATAGAAAACACAAAAAAGTGTAAGGCAGAAAGTTAAAACCACCTGTGTTCCTACCAGTTGGAGATAAGCACTGTTAAGACTTTGATGTGCCTACATTTTTAGATATCTCTTATGCACATGTGCATACTTTTATTTTTTTACAAAATCAAGATCTTATTGTACTTTTTAAAAAATCTGCATTTTCTTGTACTTAAAATGTAGTATAAATGTTTTTCCATGTCTTTATATTCTTTAAAAAATGGTTGCATGTCATGCTGTTGTATGGACATCCATAAACTATCCCCCTATCATTGGACATTTTATTTCTTAATTTCCACTATTGTCTTATTTTTTGTCCCTTAGAGGAGTTATTTTTAGTTTACTTTAAATAGGTCTAGTCCATTTCTTGTTAAGTTTATTCCTAGGCATTTTATAGTGTTTGTTGCTGTCTGAATGGAATATCTTTTTTTTTCTTAGGACTTTGTATAACTAGCTATTGCTAGAATATAGAAAATGAATATTTTTGTATATTTACTTTGAAACAGACTCTTTGTTAAGTACCTTTATTACTTCTGACAGTGGTTAATTGATTCGGTTGAGTTTTTCAGGTAGATAAGATTGTCTTCTTCAAACAATAATAAACATGTCATTTTCTAATAGCTATACCTTATTCCTTTTTCCAGAATGACATTTGATAACGGAGTTGCTAGCGAGCAAACTTATTTAGTTACTGATTCTAATGAGAAGGTCTCTGTCATTTTTCCATTATGATAATGGTTGGTAGTTTCAGATAGATATTCTTGATTTTGTCAGGTTGTGTCCTGTATTATTAGTTTATTAATAACTTAAAAATTAGATATGGAAGTTTAATATTGGGCTGGCCAGAAAGTTCGTTCGGGTTTTCCCATAACATCTTATGGCCAGCCGATATTATCCAATGGCATTTGGCATTTATCAAGATGATCATTTTGTTTTCCATTGTCCGTTTTATATATATATATTATATTATATATATATATATATATATATATACACACACACACACACACACACACACACTTATATATATGTATGTATACTTGTCCTGCATTCCTGGGGTAAACCCAAATGAGTCAATTGGTCATGGTATTATAGTTGACTACAATTGAAGTCCTCTTATGCAGTCCATCAAGATAGGTAGTTGGTTGGCTAATTAAAGTCGGTTAAATAGGGACTCACTAAAAGTCAAATATAAGTACCACGAACATTTCTTTTTAATCATATCCATGTATCTTCATTTGACAATCATTTGACATGTGCCAAGACCTCTTTGAATTTGGATCTGCTATTCAAATGTCATGTTGTCTTTCCAGTATAAACCACATTCATAATGCATTAGGTATGATTTTTCCTTTAGGTTTATTAAAGTTTGATGAGCTCTTAATGATAGCTGCAAAAGACTCTGAACATGGAGTTCTTTTTAACATTTCAGATCCCCCTCACCTTTTTGTCCACCTCACTCATACTTAATTTTCATAATTAAAAAAAATCAACATTTTCATTTTCATAGATAAAATGCCCTTTCTTTTTAAATTCAAATTTTATATATTTTTATAATATTTACTTATTGATCTAATTACTGTATTAGTACAACTGGCATAAACAGATTTGGGAACAAACAATTAACTCTTGGTAAACATACAGCTCATCTGCTGGGAGCTGCAGTGGATAAATTAGATTAGCTGCAGGCTTGCATCTGCTCTGGACCTTAGATCGTTAGCAGAGAGAATGGGTAGCATTTGTTAATCCTGGTTAAGGGGAAGTTTGTAAGGATAACTTCTAGTATATATTACTGAGTTAGATTTGTTATTATTTATATGGGATTTTTGCATCTTTATTAATAAGTATTACTTTTAGGTTGTCTTTGTTAGGTTTTGATATCAAGGTTATAATAGTTTTATAAAATATTTTTTGAAGTGTACTCTCATTTCCTGTGCTCTTGAACAGTCTCTGTGGCAGGAGAATGATTGTTTAAAGGTTTGAAAATACATGAGAGCCATTCTTTATGAATATGAATTATGCAAGTTGAAAATTACATGATATAAACATTTTAATAGTCTTGCTTTATGTATAAAATGTGTAATACTGTGAATCAATCTACATTTAAAAAATGATTAACAGTCATGAAATTTAAAAGGTGGTGGCCAAATGAATTGTATTTATGATTTAGCTGGTAAACAGGATACCCATCATCTTTTTTTGAAAATGGTGTTATATGATGTAAGTTTTGAATTTTAGAAGATCTTCAGGAATGCATACCTTATACAATTGTATAAGATGCATCTGCTCTGTACTCATTTGTAAGACTGGGCCTAGCACCATCTTTGGGAGGGGATTCTTTGATCATTTTCTACTTCTTCAATCAATTTAGTGCCTTAGATGTCTTCAGATATTGCTTATTACATTAGTATATATTTATACATATTCCTATAATAAAAGAAAATCCTTCTGTATCTGTTCTGTTTTTTATCCTCATTTCTAATTTTGTAATTTATGTTTATTGTTTGTTTGTTTTTTTAACTTCATTAGGCTTAATAGCATTTCATCAATTTTATGGTTGTTTTTCATCCAAAGAACCAGCTCTTTAAATTTTTTTGATTCTTCTGTGTACTTTTTTTCCGTGTTTTTTTTTTTTTTTTTTTTTTGGCGGTACGCGGGCCTCTCACTGCTGTGGCCTCTCCCGCCGTGGAGCACAAACTCCGGACATGCAGGCCCAGTGGCTATGGCTCACGAATGCAGCTGCTCTGCGGCATGCGGGATCCTCCCAGATCGGGACACGAATCCGCGTCCTCCACACCGGCAGGTAGACTCCCAACCACTGCGCCGCCACCAGGGAAGCCCTTCTGTGTACTTTTAATTTCTTTTTCTTTTTTATTATTTCCTTTTCTTGTCTGATTGCACTGACTGGGACCACAAGTTTAATATTCCATGTAACTGATAATAGTATTCTTATCTGCTCTAATTTAAAATGGAATATATTTTTTGAATTTTATTTTATTTATTTTATACAGCAGGTTCTTATTAGTTATCTATTTTATATATATTAGTGTATATATTTCAGTCCTAATCTCCCAATTCATCCCACCACCACCACCTCCCCGCCCCCCCCAACTTTCCTCCCTTGGTGTCCATGTTTGTTCTCTACATCTGTGTCTCTATTTCTGCCCTGCAAACTGGTTCATCTGTACCATTTTTCTGGATTCCACATGTATGCGTTAATATACAATATTTGTTTTTCTCTTTCTGACTTAGTTCACTGTGTATGACAGTCTCTAGGTCCATCCACATCTCTACAAATGATCCAATTTCATTCCTTTTTATGGCTGAGTAATGTTCCATTGTATATATGTACCACATCTTCTTTATCCATAAAAAGAATATTTTTATGTTCCACCACTGAGTATGAAATTTATCAGGTGAGTGATTACTAGCTAGCTAGGAGTTTTTATCATGAATGATGTTAAATTTTATTCAGTGTTCTTTATGGATCTGTTGAGGTGATCATATGATTTTTCTCCTTTAATCTGTTAATGTGGTAAATTACATTAATAGATTTTTTTTTTTTTAGATGTTGGGGGTAGGAGGTTATTAATTATTTATTTTTGCTGTATTGGGTCTTCGTTTCTGTGTGAGGGCTTTCTCTAGTTGTGGCAAGCGGGGGCCACTCTTCATCGCGGTGCGTGGGTCTCTCACTATCGCGGCCTCTTTTGTTGTGGAGCACAGGCTCCAGACGCGCAGGCTCAGTAGTTGTGGCTCACGGGCCTAGTCGCTCCGCGGCATGTGGGATCCTCCCAGACCAGGGCTCGAACCCATGTCCCCCACATTAGCGGCAGATTCTCAACCACTGCGCAACCAGGGAAGCCCCCATTAATAGATTTTTTAAAATGCTGAAACAACTTTGCAGTTCTGAAACTATCTATCCTGGTCATGTTACATTGTCTTTTTTCTGCATTGTTGGGTTCAGTTTGCAAGTGTTTACTTTCGGAATTTTTTTACATCAATCTTTATGAGTGATAATGGCCTGGAGTTTCTTTTTCTGATACTGTTCTTTTCAGGTTTTGGTATCTAGGTAATATTAATCTTATAAAATGACTTGGGGCATATTTTCTCTTTTTGTAGTCTCTGAATAAATGATAAAAGCTTGACATTATCTGTTGCCTGAAGGTTTGGTAGATTCATTTGTAAAACTGTCTAGACTTAGCATTCTTCTTGGGGATATTTTAAACTGCTGATAAAAATGTTAAAAATGTTTATAGGACCTTTGAGATTTTCTGTTTTTACGTGAGTCGTTTTTGGTGATTTATATTTTATAGGAATTTATTCATTTCTTGCTAAAAATTATTGACATAGTGTTTTTCATAATAACCTCTTACTGTTTTGAAAAATTTTCTTCTTCTATTTATGTTCCCTTTCATTCCTAAGGTTATATTTTATTATTCTTGCCAAAATTTGTCAGATCTGTAAAAGTCTTTTCAGAGAACCAAGTTTTATGTCTGTTGATTTAGCTCTATTGTTTCCGTGTTTTCTAGTTTCTAGTTCTTTTCTTTATTATCTTCCTTCGAGTTTTAGAGAGCTTGTTATATTTTTAACCTCTTAAGAGCTATGCCTAGTTCATCAATTTTCAAACTTTCCTCTTTTCTGATGTAAGCATTTAAGGCTATAGAATTCCCTCGAAGTACTGCTTTATGCATCCCACAGGTTTTGGTAAGTGGTATTTTTGTTGTTTTTTAGTCCTGAGTATTTTCTGATTTCTGTCATATTTCTTTTTGACACCTGACTTGTTTAAAAGTATGTTTTAGAAATTCCTAACTTATGTTTTAAGTTATCTTTTTATCGGTTTCTAGCTTAACAGTACTATGGTTCAGAGAATGTGGTCTGTGTGCAATATTTCTTGACACTTGCTTTATGGCCTAGTACAGGGTCAATTTTTGTAATGATCTTGTGTGTGCTTGAAAAGAATGTGTATTCTCCCAATGTGTTTTACATATAGCATGTCCATTTAGATCAGACTTGTTAATTGTGTTATTCAAATCTATTTTCTTGTGATTTTGTTTTGTGTAGTTTATCAATTTTTGAGATATTAAAACATCCTGCTTTGATGTGATGTTTGTTCTTCCTTGTTATTTCTGCCTACTTTTCCTTTATATATTTGAGGCTGTGTTATTAGGCACAAACAACTGTAGATTTCTTATATCTTCCTAGAGAATTGAATCTTTTAATGATATGTCGTAAACCCCTGCTCCTTGCCTTTTAAAATCTCTACTAATGAGTTTTGCCTTAAAGTCTGTTTTGTCTCATGTTAACATAGCTATACCATATTCTCTTGCTTGATGTTTTCCTAGTATATCTTTTTCTTTTTACTTTCAACTTTTCTGTGATTTTATGTTTTAGGTGTCTCTCTGATGAACAGCAAATAGATGGAGTCTGGTTTTTTTTAATACATTCTGACATAAGCTCTTAATTAGAGAGTTGGACAGTCTAATATATTAATTGTGTCTTACTGATATATTTGGATTTATTTCTGCCATTTTATTCTACTGTCCAGCCCTTTTCTTTTTTTCCTCTTTTTAAAATTTTTTTGGATTGAAAGATTCACCTGCCCCCACCCCCTGCCCCCGTCTTTTCATTCCTTTTTCCCTTTTCAGTTTCAAAGCTATACATTGTTTCTATTCCTTCAGGGATTAGTATAGAAACTTTAACATGTATATTCAATTTAGCAAAGTCTAAATTTAATTGGTATTTATAGCCTCCTCCAAAATATTACAAGGAACTTTGGATGCTTTAATTCCAGTCATTTAGCAATTTACAAACTTTTGTTCAATATTTTAGCTCTACCTCTATAAATGACACTTTTAAAGCAATATTATTTTTTAAGTAATTGATTTTTCTTTTAGCTATGCCCACGTTGACTGTTTTGTTTTGTAGACCAGTCTTCCTTCTCCTGAGATCATCTTTATTCCTGAAGTAGAGCCTATAGAAATTCCTGTAATTGGGATCAATTCATTATAAACATTCTCACTTATTTTTTCTATTAAATTTTTTTTTATTGCAGTATAGTTGCTTTACAACGTTGTGTTAGTTTCTGCTGTACAGCAAAGTGAATCATTTATATATATACATGTGTCCCCTCTTTTTTAGATTTCCTTCCCATTTAGGTCACCATAGAGCTTTTTTTTTTTTTTTTTTTGCGGGTACACGGGCCTCTCACTGTTGTGGCCTCTCCCGTTGCGGAGCACAGGCTCCGGACGTGCAGGCTCAGCAGCCATGGCTCATGGGCCCAGCCGCTCCGCGGCATGTGGGATCTTCCCGGACCGGGGCACGAACCCGTGTCCCCTGCATCGGCAGGTGGACTCTCAACCACTGCGCCACCAGGGAAGCCCCACCATAGAGCTTTGAGTAGAGTTCCCTGTGCTATATAGTAGGTTCTCATTAGTTGTCTGTTTTATATATAGAAGTGTGTATATGTCATTCCCAATCTCCCAGTTCATCCCACCCCCCCCTTCCCCCTTTGATATCCATAAATTTGTTCTCTACATCTGTGTCTCTGTTTCTGCTTTGCAAATAAGTTCATATGTACCATTTTTCTAGCAGTATTATATGATACTTGTTTTTCTCTTTCTGACTTACTTCACTCTGTATGAAAATCTCTAGGTCTATCCACATCTCTGCAAATGACACTATTTCATTCCTTTTATGGCTGAATAATATTCCATTGTATAAATGTACCACATCTTTTTTTTAAGGTATGTACATTGTTTATTTAGACATAATGTTATTTCACACTTCATATACTACAACATAGTGTAAACATAACTTTTATATGCATTTGGAGACCAAAAAATTCATGTGACTCTCTTTATTACGATATTTGGTTTATAGAGATGGTCTGGAACCAAACTCGCAATATGTTCATATGCCTGGATTTAGAAAGAGAATGTTCTATTGTTTCACTAGTTTGTTCATCATTTCTGAAAGGTTACCTTAGGATGCAAATAACCCATTAATTCAGTCAATCAAACAATATTTATTAAACACCAAATATACACAGGTACCATTCTGGGCATGAAATACTAAAGTGTGTAAAACAGAGTCTATGTCTTCAATGAGGCTTTAATCTCTTGGAATTTCAAGAAGTGATAGCGCTAAGAAGAAGATAAAATGTGGAAACGCCATTCAGAGTGAGTGAGGGGGTTGCTTTAACTAAGGTAGTCACTTTGCCGTTACATTTTGGTTGTTACTTGAATGATGAGTAGGAGGCAGATATGTGGATAAGGAAAAGCTGATGTCAAAATCCTGAGATGGAAAGGAGCTGACTGTCTAAGAGGCAGAAAAGCCAACATGGCTCAGAGTAGGGAACGAAGGGGAGAGTGGGGAGCAGGGGAATGAGTGCATGGGCACTTCAAGGACAGTGGATTTTTTTTCTGGTTATAAAGAGAAGGCCTTGGGTGACTTTAAACTGAGGTATGGCCGGGTCTGAGTCACACTTTACAAAGTCCACTTTGGCTTCTGTATGCAGGGTGGACTATAAAGGAGGCAAGAGTTCTCAGGAGCACCTGACGTCCTTACTTAAAGATATGTTCTTCTAGAAGACCAATTTAGAGGCTGTTGCCATAGTTGGGGTAAAAAATGATAGTTGAACAGTATTAGTGGCAGGATATGTTTTAGAGATAGAACTTGTAGATCCTACCGATGAATTAGATGAATTAGAAGAAATCAAGGATGGTTCTTTAAGTTTGAAGCCTGAGCAACTGGATGGATAGGATGATACCATAACTGAGATTGGGAAAATCTGTGGGGAAGTGAATTAGGAGGGCAGGCAGAGAAATTCAAAGCTCTATTTTGTCCAGTCCAGTTTAAGATGCCTGTTAGACTTCAAAAAGATATATCAAGAAGGCAGTTGGATATCTGCAGTGAGAAATGTCAGTTGAGTTGTTCAGTGCTTTGCATTTCAATCTCATTCCTGCCACTCAGAAGCTAGATATCTTTGGTTGACTTAGTTAACTTTCTGAGCTTCTATTCCTTCATTTAAAATTGGCATAATGATAATAAATAAAGTAATATTTAATCCCAAATCTCCCAAATCCTAGTCCAAGACTCTTCACTCCACGATTCCCTTATTCTCCAGCTACTCATTTGCTGCCATTGTTTGGACATTCTTAGATCGTGTAACAGTCGGCAATGTCGTCACTTTGTTTAATTTTTTTCCAATTTTTTCCCACATCTTCTTTATCCATTCCTCTGTTGATGGACATTTTGCTTCCATGTCCTGGCTGTTGTAAATAGTGCTGCAATGAACATTGGCGTGCATGTATCTTTTTGAATTATGGTTTTCTCCAGGTATATGCCCAGGAGTGGGATTACTGGGTCATATGGTGGCTCTATTTTTAGTTTTTTGAGTGCCTCTATACTGTTCTCCATAGTGGCTGTATCAGTTTACATTCCCACCAATAGTGTAGGAGGGTTCCCTTTTCTCCACACCCTTTCCAGCATTTACTGTTTGTAGATTTTTTGATGATGGCCATTCCTATTGCCCGGCAGGTGCATGAGGGTCAGCCCCAGTGTGTGTGTGTGTGTGTGTGTGTGTGTGTGTGTGGCTTTCCAGGTGTTTGGCAGCAGGCGTGTCTCACTTTTTAATTATTGTTTGAAAATATTTTTATTTCACTCTTATTTTAGAAATACTAGTTTCGCTGACACTTATTTCCAGTCATCACTTTGAAGATACTATCTCACTAATCTCACTACCTTCTGGCTTCCATTGTGCTGTTGTCTTCCTAAATCTGAGGACTGTTTTTTTGCCTTTTTACTTTTAATTAGTTCTGGATGGTCAACCATTATCTCTTCAAATATTACATATTCCCCATTCTCTCATTTCCTTCTAAAATCCTGATTAGATCTTCAATGGACCTGCTCTATTCTCCATGTCGGTTCAACTTTCTTTCATATTTCGTGTTTCTTTGTGTTACACACTGGCTAATTTCTGAAGATATGTCTTCTAGTTCACTAAGTCTTGTTTCTAAAGGTTATGTAACCCTGTCTATTGAGTTTCTAGTCCTAAGTATTAATATTTTTATCTCTAAAAGTTCTCTTTTTTTCCAAATTTCTTGTTTATTTTTGAAAGTGTCTTGTTCTTTTGCCATATTGTTAATGCCTTTATTTTTTAAACGGTTTTTTTCTTAAAAGGCCTATTTCTGTTAATTCTGCTTTCTGTTGTCCTGACAGGTCTGATCTGCAGTTGGTGTTTCTAGCTGACTCTCACTCATGGTGCCTTGTTTCTTATGTGTTTCACTATTTTCAATTGTGAACTCATGTTCCTTGGAACTTTATCTGAGAGTTCTTTGAGGCCTGGATGAAAGTCACATTCTTTCAGAGAGGACACAAGTTTACTTTTACCAGATGCCTGGAAACACTACAAACTCAGATTCACTTAAAACTAAATGTTTGGCTTGGGCTTTTTGGGCCCCACCGTTAGTTTGCATTTTGGCTCCTTATTTCTCTGGATTTTTGATTTTTCATTTGCCTCCAAGGATCTTCTTTACATTCCTATCAGCTCAGTCATGCATTTAAAAAGAATTTTAAAGATATCTTATTAATTAATTTAGGTGTTCTTACCTAAATTAGGTGTTCTGGTCCTCTAGTTTGCCATTTTTCTGGGAATCAGTGTCTTTGTTATAGTTTTCAATTTGACAGTCATGATGTCTTCATGAAGATTCTAGTTCCTTCAGGACCACATGCTCTAACTTCTCGTTTATGGGATCCTCTTGAGACTTCCTGTGACCATAAATTGGTCACTTGTTTTCTTTCGTTTTTACTCAACCCTTTAACAGAACACTTATCTTAGTATGTGTCCTTAAATATGAGGATATTGTCCCCCTTCTTTGGAACCTTAATCTTTTCTTTCTGTCCTCACAGAGGGAAGTCCTTGCTTGTCAAGAACCAGGAGCTCCAATGGCTCTTGCATTAGTGCATAGGCCCCCTTCTAATCTCAAACTCAGGTAAAAGGAAGAAGGAAACAGTCTAAGGTTGTTGTAAATTTAACTTGCCAGTTAGGAATCCAGCAGGGTGGGAGAATTAAGAAGGAAAACAGGATCAGAGGCTTTTCTACTGGGCTGAAGAGTTTGTTTTCTATGTTTGTTGGGGCAGTCAGATGCTGGCTGGCTAGGTCCGAGCCACAGTTCTTGCCTATGGAACCCTATATAGGAGTTTCTTAAATAAAGGAGAGCTGGCTGCAGACAGGGGTGTTAGTCTAGGGAAGTTTCTACAGTCTTGGCTGTGTGGACCCTCAACCTTGTGAGCTCAGACACCTGATGGGTCAACTTTCTTAGGGCTAGATGCATATTTTTCAAGTTTCTAGACCAAGGTTACCAATGTATGAGTTTACAGTGAGAAATACTTCTGCCTGGGGTATGTGATCTTGGATAGTGGTCCAGCCTGTGGTCTCTCTATAGGCTCAGCAGTTGGGAAGCCAAGTTGTGACTGGAGATGAGTGAAGAATCAGAATGAGGAGAGAGGAGTTCTGGCATTTGAAATTGAGTATCACCTGTCCAAAAAGGAATGATACCTCCATCTCCAAAGAAAGGGACAGCTTTAGTCCCTAACCCTGGGATCCTGCCTCTGATGATGCTGGTGTGAACGGTCAACTCTTAACTCCTCTTCTCTTACACTTCCAGGACTGATCAGTTCCTTTGTTTCCTGACATAGCCTTTCTCTAGATGTATTAGTACAGTTTACCCACTTACGGTTAAGGCTCAGTGTAGAAGCTGCCCTTCCCTTTGAGATGATTTTGCCTCTCCTTGCTCTGAACCCCTCTGCATTGATTTCATGGTCTGATTCTCCGAGGGCAGCCCTATTTCTCTTAATTCCAAGTTTTGGGGGGAGTGCTTCACTGCAGCTTATGGGTACTGACAACAATTTATCAAAAGACTTGGAAGCAAAGGTTTTCTGAGCAAAGGAATCAATGACAGGGTGTGTCTCCCAAGTGAGGAAGTATTTCCAGAAGGTGCCCAAGGCAATTTGTCTCAGTGCATCGTGCTTGCACCTCTGGCCTTGAGAGTTTCAGGGGCAGTGTTTTCACCTTAATAACATGAATGGTTTTTACCTGTACTTTTGTACATATCAGATGTGCTAACGAGGAAGGTACTTATCTTCTCCTTAAAACAGGTTTCCTAAGGACATGTATTTGGCACTATTGGTTTAGCAAGAATTATTGTATGCGCTTGAAAGTAACAAAACTGTACTTCTTTAAAAATATCTCTGGTTCAGATGTGTTGCCAGTGCAGCCTGGCCTCCCCCCACTCCCATTAGTTCTGATTAGGGAGGTTTGATGCCTGTCACTGTGTGTAATCTGGACCTTCCTTTGTGAGTCATTCCTTCTCTCATTTTCTCAGAGCAAATACAAATCGCCCATCCAATGACAAGTGAAGGCACAGGGGAGGCAAGGGGAGGGAAATCAGAGCCGAAATCTGTTAGCTATTTGGAGTAATTGGTTATTTGCTGTGTTTGCTGGTTGGGAAGCAGAGCACATACTTTACGGTCTCTCCTGTTACGGGGGCTGGAGTCACCCGCCGATATTGGATCCTCGTTGCCGGAGCCCTTGGCTCCGGGCGCCTTTCCCCTGCTTGGCATTCCTGTGGTCTCCTCGGGGGTGCACCCCTCCTCCCTCGATGCGCACTGCAGGGGGGACAGCCCAGGGTGAGACTTGTCTGGCGAACTCCAGGGCCTCATCAGGGAGGAAGAGGCCCCAGCCCCCACCTAGCAGCCCTCCCTGCCTGTGCCCCGTACTCCCCTCTTCCCAAGAGGTCTTTCCCCTGGTCCACAAGGAAGAAGCTTCATCTCTTCCCAGAGGGAAATTCTCGGCTTTCCTTGAAAATCTACAGGACAGGAAGTTCTCTCTGAGGTCTAATTTAATGACTTCCTACCCCTGATGGTCCTGTCATCATCCCTGTCCCCTCCCGTTCCCCAGCCTGGGTCAAGACAGTGCTTGGAACTTGGTTCAGCTCTCACTGCTGAGTACAGGTTCCCCCTGAGGATGCTCAGTGGAGCTTATCAACCTGCCCCGTGACGTGAGCACCTCTCTTACGTTCACGGAGGCATGGGAAACCAGCCTGAATTAGCAGCAAGTTCAAAATATAGAATATTTGAAAAGTAATATGACTTTGTGTATGAAAACTCACACAGTAACTAGAAAGTAGGTTGACTTTGGCACATAGTAGGCTCCCCCAAAATACTTCTAAAATTGAATTTAAGATAGCTAAGATTAGTGTCTGTAGTTTGATGAATGCTTCTGCAGCCTTGGGAAGGCCTTCAAAAATAGTTTTTCTCTTAAGTAGATGGCTGGAACTCCTGTCAAACAAAACTGCCTACATAAGCATAACGAAGGTAAGGCAAGTTTTTGCCCAGGCCCTACTGGAATCATCACAGATTTTGAGTAGCAATGTCTCATTGCTTTCTTCATAGGTTTGAACACTCTTCTTTCATTCACCCTGCTGGATAGATTCCATTCGTGTGGACTTTCTGCATAGGTTATGGGGTCATGCTGTCCTCAGGGGACCAAGTCATGGGGCCCCCATACATACCTTAGGCTTCTGAGTTTGGAAGAGATTTTCCACAGGTCCCCCACCTCACTTGCGCCCTCCATCTGGATCAGGCCAGTAGTCAAATTGTCAGGTCCTGACCCTTCTCTGCTCACCATCTGCTTGACTTTGCCAGATTTCAGGCACACTGATTCACGGGGCCTTTTGGAAGCAATTCAGCATTTTGGTTAAAGGTCTTCCTTTTCCTCCCACCTCTGCTGGTCCAGCTGGAAGTCAGAGTAAACAGAGTAGTGATCCCTTCCACAGACATGGAGGCAGAACTGCAGGGAGTGTCCACACGAGACTGAAAGCCCAGTGTTCCACTCGTGGGAATAATTAAGTGGGTTTTTTTGTCATTAGTGTGTAGAGTTCTGCTGAATCAACATGGTAGCTGACTGTGGGTGTAAGTCTGTGTGGTTTGGGGGGCGCATGAAACTTTTAGTATGCATGGGGTGGGATAGGTTCAGAGTCGGGGTGTTGCATGTCTAGGGGATTGTCTGGTTTACATGGAGGTGTGAGTACTTGCATGTTATGTCTGTGTTTGTATTGATGTGTGTGTGAGCAAACAGACTCAGTTTTTAAATCTCAAGACATTAATTAAAGAACTAGAGAATCATCACGTCATTATTCCAGTTCTGCAGGTGTTGAGCTATAGGGCAGCAGCATTGGGGGTCAAACTGGTGATGTTGACAACATCACCAAGAGCGTTTATCATGGTAAACTTTATAGGTCACAAAATATCTTCACAGACACCAACTCGAAGCCTATACTAATCCCAGTGTTGGGTTCTAATATTACGATCTTGATGATGCTGATTTGTGCTAAGACAGAAATTACTTTCAACACAGTCTAGGATGGCTACCTTCTGGTTGACATAGGCAATGAAGGCCTGCTTAAAATTAGTTTTAATAAATGGAGGTGGGTGTATAGTTCCCTATAGTGACTCCAAGGTTTAACATTGTAACCTTGGTGATAAAGGAGTTTGACCATGAACTTTTCTCTTTGATTCAAGAGTTCATCCTGGGGAGAGAACACAAGCGATACTCCCTGCCTTCCCCAACTTTCCTAACTTCACAGAAAGTCAGGCTTGGAATGATTGTTGTCAATTTTGCCATCCATATTCATGAAATGCGTCAGGCTTACTGAATGAAAATGGGAGATTAAATGGTCTGAATGTGCCGTGCTGATTTGGGTCTTCAGAGGGATTAGGGTGCCCATTAGACTGGATCAAGCCTGGAGAAGCATGTCTGTGTTACATGGCTCTGGTTGCTCAGGAACTGAATGTTGGCTATTAGCTGAAATTGGAGAGGCTGCCAGTCCGTGCCTTGATCAGACTTACTTGCTTGGCTGGCTGAATGGTGAGGGACCTTGAACCTTGGGCACAGGGAAATAAAGCTTTAATGGCCAGACTTCTTGCTAAAGCCTGAGGTGACACTTCAACAATCAAGACATTTGCATTTGTTTCTCCTCTTTGTCGTGTTCCAAGACTAGATGCTTAGCTATTACACAATGAGGTCAAGAGCACACTTCGAATTAGAGAGTGTGTACGACCATTTTTCTTTTGGAGCTTTGGATTATCGGATTCCACTAACACCAGAGGGTGGCTTGGCTTTGGCACACCTGGGATAAGGCATGGGAGGACCGTCCTGTTTCTGTGGGGCTCATTCTCATGGGGGGCTAACTTATTCTTGGGCTTCTTGAGGAAGGGAAGGAAGAAGTGGGCATGAAGTAACTCCATCAGAAGCCAGGTTAGTGAAATAGCAGGAATGATATTTTCAAGTCACATCTGTGAACGTGTTGAAAATATAACTTTATTTTTCTGTAATTCAACTTAATCTCTCTTTTGAGCTCACATTTTTCCTGGCAGAAAAGTCCTGGTAACTTCAACCATTTAGGTTTAAGCTTTAGTTAGTTTTGGATTTTTCTTTCTTGTCCTCATGCCTGGGAGGCAGCTGAATTCTGGGTTGGGCTTCCATAAGGTCATGACCTCCACAGGAAGGGACCCCCGGTCACTAGTGTGTGCGCACCCCGGATCTATTGGGCACGCAGACCAAACAGACTATATCTCATTATCTCGACCAGAAGGCCCTTTCAGGTGTCCTGGCTCTCTCTCTCGACTACCTTTCAAGCCTTTCTGGGGAGCACGGTACAATTTGGCAGCTCCTTTGTGACACTCCGGGGTCTACAGGAAATGACGAGGACTCCCTCAGGCTCTCTGTCCCATGACACCCATGCAGCCGTCTTCTGTCAAGTGCCATACGCCCCAAACTGTCTGGCAATTTCTGGATGGCTGCTGCTTACCGGATCTCCAAGGTTACAGAGGGGTCTATGCCATGTACACTTCGGGGCTAACCTGTGGCAGAGGGTGTGGGGCTGCCTCACCAGAAACCCTCACAGACTCTGGTTCTTGCTTCCTCTCCCACTCTACTCTTTCATGTCCTCTGTAAATAGCGGGAGAAGGGCTGGAAAGAACATCCTCTTAAACCTCTTTTTTTAATGGCATATTATCTGCTTTAGGAAATTTAAAAGCCAGGGATCCTGCCTCCCCACCCCCCTGCTGTCTAGGCATTCATATATCCGTTAGATATTGACTGGCCTCCAAAAATGCGCCAGGCAATGTTCTAAGGATTGGATGGAGGTATTGCGTTAAAAAAGATAAACATCTGTGCCATCATGGGACATAATAAACAAGTACCTAAATAAAATATATGGAGTGTCTGATGGTGATAATTGCTAGGGAGAAAAAGCAAGGAAGGGGGAATGAGAATTGCTGGGACGGGGATAGTGATTTAAAATATGGTGAATAAGGAGGGGAAAACAGATCGTAGTTAGTCAAGACTTGAAGGAGGTGATGAAGTGACCCAGGGGAGGAATAGAGTTCCTGCCGTGGGAGGAGCATGAAGGCTCTGGAGATGTTCGCGGACTGGGAAGGCCACGGGGTGGGAGCCGCGTGAGTGAGGAAGCAGTGGAAGGACGTGAGGTGGGGGAGGTGTGAGGGCCTGATCATGAGAGACTTTAGCTTGCTGTTGTTGTAAGGGCTTTGGCCTTATTCCAAGCGAGTTGGCAAATCACTGGATTTGCACAGAGAGGCGATGTGTTCCGATGTGTGTGGCTGTCGTATTGAGAATAGATTTGGGGGCAAGGGTGAAGGCAGGGAGGCCAGTTAGAAGACTGGTGCAATTCAGAATGAGAGAAAATATTTGCAAACAAAGCAACTGACAAAGGATTAATCTCCAAAATTTACAAGCAGCTCATGCAGCTCAATATTAAAAAAACAAACAACCCAATCCAAAAATGGGCAGAAGACCTAAGTAGCCATTTCTCCAAAGAAGACATGCAGATTGCCAACAAACACATGAAAGGATGCTCAACATCAGTAATCGTTAGAGAAATGCACATCAAATGTACAATGAGATGTCACCTCAGACGGGTCAGAATGGCCATCATCAAAAAATCTACAAACTATAAATGCTGGAGAGGGTGTGGAGAGAAGGGAACCCTCTTGCACTGTTGGTGGGAATGTAAATTGATACAGCCACTATGGAGAACAGTATGGAGATTCCTTAAAAAACTAAAAATAGAACTACCATACGACCCAGCAATCCCACTGCTGGGCATATGCCCTGAGAAAACCATAATTCAAGAAGAGTCATGTACCAAAATGTTCACTGCAGCTCTATTTTTACAATAGCCAGGACATGGAAGCAACCTAAGTGTCCATCAACAGATGAATGGATAAAGAAGATGTGGCGCATATATACAGTGGAATATTACTCAGCCATAAAAAGAAACGAAATTGAGTTATTTGTAGTGAGGTGGATGGACCTAGAGTCTGTCATACAGAGTGAAGTAAGTCAGAAAGAGAAAAACAAATACCGTATGCTAACACATATATATGGAATCTAAACAAAACAAAACAAAACAAAACAAAAAAAGTTCTGAAGAACCTAGGGGCCGGACAGGAATAAAGACACAGATGTAGAGAATGGACTTGAGGACATGGGGAGGAGGAAGGATAAGCTGGGACAAAGTGAGAGTGGCATGGACATATGTACACTACCAAACGTAAAATAGCTAGCTAGTGGGAAGCAGCCGCATAGCACAGGGAGATCAGCTCGGTGCTTTGTGACCACCTAGAGGGGTGGGATAGGGAGGGTGGGTGGGAGGGAGACGCAAGAGGGAGGAGATATGGGGATATGTGTATATGTATGGCTGATTCACTTTATTATAAAGCAGAAACTAACACACCATTGTAGAGCAATTATACTCCAATAAAGATGTTTAAAAAAAAAACAAAACCCCCAAAACAATCCAGATGATGGGGACCAGGCCCGTGGTGATAGGGGAGAATCGGTCTGATTCTGAGTATGTACTGAAGGTGGCGCCAACAGGATTCGCCGATGGATGGAATGTGGGGCATGAGGAAGAGTCCAAAGTGACTGCAGGGGTTTTGACGTGAGCATCTGGAAGGAAGGAGTTGCACTTGCTTATGAGAGGAAGACTGTGGAAGGAGCAGGTGGGCGGGTGGGAGGTGTGATTAGGAATTGGATTCTGGAGATGGCACATTCGAGAAGCTTATTAGATGTCTAGTCGGAGATGTTAAACAGGCAGCTGGAGTTCAGAGGAATCATGCAGGTTGGAGAGAGCTCCACGTGGGGTTCCTCAGTGTATATGTTATTTAAAGACATCAGACTCGAGGGGAACCCCAAGGGAGTAAGAGTGGATGGGGAGGAGAAGGAGTCTGAGCCTGGAGCCCCAGGCTACTCAGATGATCAAAGCACAGGTGACAAGGAGGAATCAGCAGAGACTGGGAAGGCGTGACCAGTAGGGTGGGAGGACCACAACCATGATGCTCTGTAAGGCAAGGGGGATGTTTCAAAGACAGGAAGTGACTGCCTCTATCAAATACTGCTCTTGGTTGATTTTTGAGGCCTGAGTCCTCAGTGACCTTGACAGGCAAGTTTCGGTGGAGCAGAGAGAATGGAAAGACAAGAATTAGAGACAAGTGTAGACAACTCTAGACGTTTTTCTGCAAAAGGAAGAAAGAAAGTAGGTGGGAGCCAAAAGTGCGGTTTGAGGGTTTTCTTTTTAAATGATGGGGGACTAGTGTCACATGTTTGAACGCCGATGGGAATGATCCAGTAGAGAGGGAAGTGTGATGACACAGGAGAGGGGGAAGAGGATCACGTCCTTGAATGGGTCAGAGGGCATGAGTGCAGGGGTGGCCTTGGGTCGGGGCGCAAGCAGAGCACCTTTGTAACAGGAGGGTGGGCGGGTGTGGTGCCAGTGCTGGTGGGCTTGCAGGGGGTGGGGTCTCTTCTGATTGCTTCTGTTCTAAGAGAAAGAGGAAGCAGGGTCACTGGCCCAGAGTGACGACAGGGAGGAGGTGTTAGAGGGCTGAGAGGAAAGGAGAAGGTGTGGGATGCTCGTGTCCGGCGGGGGGAGAGCAGAGGACCAGGGAGTTGAGATGGAGTGGTTGACAGCAATGGACCCACTTGAGGCTGTGACATGAACTTGGTGTGAGACCGGCCTCTGGTTTGCTGTTGTTCAGCCACATTGGATGTGATGGGGAAGAGCTGGGTTTAAACCTAGGTTTGGTTGGCCAGAAATACAATGGAGCAAGAGAGGGCCAAGGGAATTTAGAAGTGGGGAACGGCAAAGAGGCCAAATATGAACTAGCTAGGATGTAAATTATGATTCTGCTGCATGTATCATTTCTGTCAAGAATGAGGACGATTAGAAGAGGACTTACCTGCAGGATGCAGGGAGAAAAGAGGGACTGAAATCACTGAGCAGCCGGCTAGCTGGGGTTACCAGGGGTTAGGAAAGTCACCAGCCCTGCTCCTCACCAGGGTGCCTGCTTAAGGAGGACCAGCCATAGAAATCACCTGGAACTTGGAGGGAGGAGGAAATTACAGCTGAGAGTTCTCGGGCAGAGTTGAGTGTGGTAAGACTTAAGTCCTGTTTGGTGGTCAATTGCTAGTTCTTTAAAAAAAAAAATACAAAAAAAATCTTAACTCTAATTTCCTTAAAATAAATACTTGAGATTTCTGCTTTTGTTCTTCTGTTAGAGGTTATATGCTTGTATTTTATCATCTGTTCTTTTTTATTTTAACACCTTTTTTTTTGCGATAATCCACAAAAATACAAGCCCCTACTTAAAGTATACAATTCAGTGGCATTTAGTTTATCAACAGAGTTGTGCAACCATCATCCATCATCAACTTTTTATATTCATCATTCCAAAAAGAAATCCTGTACCCCAACAGCAGTTGTCCCCCATTTCCTCCCAACCACTAATCTATTTTTTGTCTCTATGGGTTTGCTTATTCTGGACATTTCATATAAATGAAATCATGCAATGTGATCTTTTGTGACCACACATGAACTTCTTTCATTTAGCATAATGTTTCCAAGGTTCATCCAAGTTGTAACATGTATCAGTTCTTTGCTGCTTTTTATTATCAAATAATGTGCCATGATATGGGTACGTCACATTTTCTTTATCCATTGATGGACATTTGGATTGTTTCTACTTTGGGGCTATTATGAATAATGCTGCTATGAACATTCATGTACAAGTTTTTGTGAGGACCTAAGTTTTCATTTCTCTTGGATATATAATGAGGTGTAGAATTCCTGGGTCATATGGTTACTCTCTGTTTAGTCTTTTGAGGAACTGCCAGGCTATTCTCCAAAGTGACCGCAACATGTTACATTTCCACCAGAAGTAGATGAGGGTCTCAGTTTCTCCACATCTTTACCAACATTTGTTATTATCTGACTTTTTGGTTATAGCCATCCTAGTGGTGTGAGATGTTCTCTCATTGTGGTTTTGATTTGCATTTCCTTGATGGCTAATGATGTTAAGCATCTTTTCATGTGCTTATTGGCCATTTGTGTATCTTCTTTCAAGGAATGTCTGTTTTAATCCATGGCTCATTTTTATTGCGTTATTCATCTTTTTATTATTGAATTGTGTGAGTTCTCTATATATTCTGGTTACAAATCCCTTATCAGATACACATGGGCAAATATTTTCTCCTGTTCAGTGAATTACCTTTTCATTTCCTTGGTGGTGTGTTTTGAAGTATCCTCCTATTGTTCTTTATTTTTAAAATCTTTCATTTTAAAAATTATGTAAGGAATACATGCATACAATGAAAAATAAGAAAACTTTGAGCGATACACAAGAATAAAAGGAATAAACAAAACATCTGTAATCTTATCATTCACAGATAATTGCTGTGAACATTTAGGGTTTGATCCTTTAATTAGAAAGAATTCTCATTATTCAGTTTTTAACCTGTTGTAAATCTCATCCATTGTGAATAACTTTCCATGTCAATAAACATTTCTACAACATCATTTTTTTTATGTTGTACAACATTTAATCACATGGATGTACAGTTTACCCCAAAAGTTCCTTATTGTCAGATGCTTAAGTTGTTTTTCCCTGTTATAAATGTAGTTAAATCTCTTTGCATATCTATAAATACTTTCTTTGAATAGATTTCTAGAATGGGAGCGATGGGTCAAAATGTAGGCACATTTTTGGGACTGTAGAAACATGCAGCCAGATTTCCTTCTGGAAAGATTGTGGCCAGCTACGCTCCTGCTGGCAGTCTGTGAGAGAGCCAGCCCTTGGCCAGAAGCTAACCTGGTCCACACAAAAAAGCAATACTATTGTCAGTAGCACCGTGCTGGGCACTGTTCTAAGCACTTTATACATACGACTCATTTATTCCTCACGATCACTCTGTCAAATTGGTACTAGTGTTTTTCCATTTTACAGACAAGATAATTGAGGCACAGAGAAGTTAAGTTTTGCCCAAGGTCACACAGGAGTGACAGGATTTGAACCCTGAGGCAGACTCCCTTCTGGGAGAAAGCCTGGTACTGTTAAGTACAATGCTGGCTATTGCTTGAAGATAGTCTTTACAATGCTAAGAAAGTTTCCTTTTATTCTTAACTCATGAGAGCTTCATTTAGAAATAACTAAAAATTTTATAACAATTTTATAACCCCTCACACTCCCTTCTTTTTTGCCTATATAGATCAGGGGTTGATAAGCTTCTTCTTAAATGGCCAGATAGTAAATACTTTAGGTTTGGGGTACATAAGGTCTCTGTCACAACTACTCAGCTCTGCTGTTGTAGTTAAGAGGCAGCCGCAGACAATAGGTAAATTACAAAACCAGGTGGCTGGCTACCGGGCCATAGTTCGCAAATTTCTGTTATAGATGATTATTTGGGTTTTCTCTCCTTGCTTATTGATACTGAGCCACTCCTGCATTCTGGAATAATCCAGTCTGACCATGCAAAATCTACTGCTGCAATCTATTTGCTAGTATTTTATTTAGGACCTTTATATCTCTGTTCAGGAATAGGATTGATGTGTGTGTGTGTGTGTGTGTGTGTGTGTGTGTGTGTCCCTTGGTCAGGCTTCACAAAATAAAAGGGAGAAACTTCATTTTTTTTCTATGCTGTGGAGCAAAGAATGATCTATTCTTTGAGAGACTGATAGAACCTGCCTCCAAAGAAACCATCTTGGCCTGATGTCATTTTTGGAGGTAGTTCTTTGAGATCTCTTCCACTTTCAGGAAGTGATCTCTTCATGTTTTCTATTATTTTTGAATTAATTTTGGCAATTTATATACATTTTTAGAAAGCTACCTACTTCATCTAGATTTTCCAGGGTTTTTCCATTGATTTGGGTGTAGCAAATCTCTTAATATTTTTATTCTCTCCATGATATAGTTTTTTTTTTTTTGGCGGTACGCGAGCCTCTCACTGTTGTGGCCTCTCCCGTTGAGGAGCACAGGCTCCGGACACGCAGGCTCACCGGCCATGGCTCACGGGCCCAGCCGCTCCGCGGCATGTGGGATCTTCCCGGACCGGGGCACGAACCCGTGTCCCCTGCATCGGCAGGAGGACTCTTCAACCACTGCGCCACCAGGGAAGCCCCATAATATCTTTTTATTTGATCTTTCTTATTCCTAATGGTGTACCTACTTTTTAACATTAGATTTGGTAAATAATCTAATGTTTATTTTTTTGGTCTTTTGAAAGTTTGCTCTGGAATTGAATTATCAGTTGTAATATTCTCCATAATTCTACTCATCATTTTCAAATTATCTTCCTACTTTTCTCTAATTTCTTGAGTTATCAGGTTATTTATTTTCATTCTTTTTGTATAAAAGCAAGCATATTTAAGACTAAATTTTCTTTTGAGTACAGACTTGGCTACCAAGTTTTAAGGCATAGCCCTCTTACTCTTGGTATTTTCTAAGGATCTGTGATTTTAGTTTTGGTTTTTCCTTTGACTCAGAAGGGTTTTAAGAGTACATCTTTAAATTTCTAAAAGTTTGGGATTTTTGATTTTTGAGTTTCTCATTAGTTTCTAGTTTTATTATTGAGGTCAGAGAGTGTGACTGGTAATGGGTTTATTTCTTGGACTTTATTGACATTGGCTACGTGGCTTTTAATTTTTTCTAAGTGCTCCAATGGTGCTGGAAAAGAAGGTGTAAGTTCTGTTTTTAGATTACATGATGTTTGTGTATTTAAATGACACTGTTAATCATATTACTCAGAGTCTCTGTCTCCATATTCTTTTTTAAAAAAAATTTACTTGGTTTTTCAAGACTGAGGGAAATGTAATGACTTTCCCACAGCTATCGTGTTCCTGTCATTTCCTTGTACAAAACACACTGATTGTTGCCTTTTTATGCCTGACTCTGAGCCTGAGTCATAAACTCAGATCTTTAAGTATCTGAGCTGGGGAAGAAAAGAAAGACTTAAGAGGAATCAAACAGCTAACTTGAATTCCATTCTAACCATTCCTACTTCTGTGTACATATTGGCCTGTGTGTTAGCGTGTGTACTTTGGGGGGATATATGTGTGTTTCAGCATATACACCTCCTTGGGCATGATTGTGTAAATATGTTCTTTTGTGTGTCCGTGATTGGGTGAGTTTATATGTGTCTGTGTATGTTTATTCATCCGTGGCATCTTTTTCTTCAAACTGAACTTAAAACATCATGGGCGGTGTCGGCCTTGCTGGCTGTTTGAAGAGTCATTACAACTCAGAAAGCTCTGCTACCCTGTATCTTAACCCATCTGAACCTCTTTTCCCCTTTTTGGCTGCAGAAGATCCTTCTGGTAAGTTGGTCAGACAGAGACTCTCTGTAGACTCAGCCTTACTCTGGCACCCACTTGGTGCTCTGTCTAGGCACCATATTCTGGCCACACACATGGTGTTAGGGCTGTACTTCCAGGATGGGTGGAGACTCTGAGAACCTCAGTCCACGCTCTCCCCATTGTACCTGTTCAAGTTCCCTTGGTCTGCCTGCAGCATGTGCTAACCCTTAATAAGGTAGAGCAGCATGTCCTAACCCTTAATAAGGTGGAGCTTGACTTACTGGGCATTGGTCTAAAGGGAGCACCAGCATTTCCAGAAACTCATGATGGGGTTCAGTTCATTTTATGGAATCAGAGCAAGCTCCTGGGAGATCCCCTAGTTGACCGCCTCAAACAGAGGAGGAAAGCGGACCCCAGAATGGGCTCTCCCGACACCTTGTCCTGGGCCCTTCCCATGGAACCGGGTGAGCTTTACCGGCAGCACAGACCCAGTGCCTGGGCCTGCGTGGGTTTTGGGGGAGACCAGGGAGAGTGATAATCCCACCTTCAGAGAGCTTGCTGACTCCCTGAGTGGCCAGACACCTGCACAGGACACAGCTGAAGGAGCATTCTAGACACAAGAGCCAAGAGGGCCTTGTCCAGGAAGAGTTAAACGGCGGGGAGACCAGTGTGTACCCCAACAGGCCCATCCACCTTTGCCCACAGATATGAATAAGCGAAGGAAGGAAGGGGCAGAGAGTGTGTTGTCACAAACTTCCTTTCTCCTCACCTAATTTCCCCCATTGAGCATAGTGTCTTTTGAATAATGGGCACTTAGTATTCGTTGAATTTCAGGGACTCTGCCTTGATTTGACCTTGCAGGAGACTAAGTTCTGATTTTGGAAGCTTTTTTTTGGCTGTGGTCTGGCGGGGATCAGGATAGCCCTTTGGGGTCTGAGTTTTCCTGGGTCTACTGTATTTTATTAATAAATAACACTTTATTGACATTTCCCCCCAAAGAGTTATCCTATGTATCCTCTGATTTTAGCTTCAGTATGCCCCTGGAATGCAGGGGGACTGTGATGATTATGCCCATTTCACAGAAAGGAAAAGGGAAGCCCCAAGAGCTTAACAGAATCACACAGTGCAGGTAGGCAGGGCCAGGGCGAGAGCCTCTGCCTCTCCACACCAAGCAGGTGTGAAGACCTTTCTCCTGACTGCACAGTTGGCCCCTGGAGAGGTAGAGAGTTCCAGCTCTCTGCTCCCCCGAACTCACACCAGCAGGAGAGATTTGCAGTCCAGGCCAGCCCATCAGCCTTGCTTGGTGTTGGTCCAGAAGAAACTTGCTTGGCAAATTCTGTTTCTGAAACAGTCTCTTTTTTTCTACCCACTCAGGAGGAGGAGTTCATTGATTGGTGGAGCAAATTCTTTGCCTCAATAGGGGAGAGGGAAAAGTGCGGGTCCTACCTGGAGAAGGACTTCGACACTCTAAAGGTGAGCCCTCCTCACAATGTCCTCTTCAGTCTAGCAGTCCCTGGGCACGTGCACTGGGCAGCGGGAGATGCAACTGAAAGAGAATATATGTATACCTATATGTATATGCATATATATATATGGGTGAAATGATACCTGGGATCTGTTTTAAAATGCTCAAGAAAAGTAAGGATGAATTATTTAGATGATGTGGGTCACCCTCTGATAGATGTTCATAATATTAAAGTTGATTGAAATTGCAAAATATTGAAAATTGTTAAAGCTTGGAGATGGGTACTTAGGGATTTGTTATACTATTCTGTCTCTCTTAAAGTTATTTGAACTTTTCTATTATAAAAATTTTCCATTAAAATAAAAAGGAAAGTCAATGTGAGAATGTACCTCTGATTCCCCCACCTCTGCAACTGGGATAGAAATTACCTAGCACATATAAAAATATGGTAAACTCTGTTTCTGTGGAAAAAAACCCCAGAGCCCGAAAAACAACACAAAACCAGGGATGAGTCAGCCAAATTCTGGTATTTTGAGGAAATTCCACAAATACAGTTATACTTTTTAAAAGCAGACTACTTTTAAAAAAGATAACCAGAGGTGACTCAAAATTACTCCCTGAAGGAGTTACATAGTGTCATGGAGAGCGTTACCAGGTAAAATTCAGGATGCTCAGTTACACTGGACTTCAGATATATAATGAATAATATTTTAGTATAAATTTGCTTTAAATATTGCACAGAACGTACTTATCTAACAACTGTTTGTTGTTTATCCAAAATTCAAATTTAACTGGGTGTCCTGTATTTTCACTTGCTAAACCTGGCAGCCCTACCTAGAGAGCAAGAGGGGGCCAAGGCTGTCAGACACACAAGAAAAGCCCAAGGAGCTCCCTGACAGAGACTAGATGAAGGGGGCTTGAGGCTTATTGGAGTGGTGGGTGACCAGTATGGAAGGTGATCTCACAAGGTGGCCAGAGCTGCCTCTGGTGCGTTGGACGCCCCCATGTCATTGTACCTGGAGACCTGGAGGGGCAGAGATGAGGCCTCAGGCAGCAGCAGTCAGAAGGCTCAGGCCTCCCCAGGCAGCAAGTTCTTTGTTGACTTGGTAGGTGGGTGTGTGAGGCTGGGCAAAGAGACAGAACTATTTGCGTACCAGGAAGAAGGTCCGACACATTAAGTCTGGCATGTGGTACTGTGGCCTTGCCAAAAAATGAGAAAAGCCAAGCAAGAATGAGGACTCCTGCCAGGGTGGCCCATGGCCCTGGCACCCTTGCCACTCCCTCAGATGCCGGATGCTGAACTGGCACCCAGCCCACCAGCTTGACCTCTCTGAGATCTGTGACAGTTTCCCAGTGAAAATGGGCTGTCTAAAAACAAAATGCATTCAACCTGTTTCTGGGGGGAAAAGCAGATCTGGAAGAAATGCTGGTTCTTTAGGGATCAGTAACCACCACCACCAACATGGGTCTTTGAAAAATGGCTTGTAGTATTATGGAGAGAATGGAGTACACAATGGGTGGGGGGAAAAAACCCCATATTTTGGAAATTGCTATCATAGGGAAAAAAAGACAACTCATAGTCACAATAGTGAAAGATAGAAAACAAAGATACAGCAAGAAAGCACAGAAAAGCAGAAATCATAGAAAAACACAATGGAAAAAGAATATTAATTTTCCTAATAAATAAAACTGGGTTACAGTCTTTTACTAAGTGATAAGGACTCAGACTTCATCAAAAGTCAAAATTCATTATAATGTCTTTAAAGGACACATCTAAGACAATACAACTTAGAATGGCTAAAATAGTAAATATTTTGGCAAACAAAATAAAGTAAGTGTGAACAAAAGAGAAACAGGTAGAAACTAAAGTAAAAAGCAAAGGAAACAAAATGGAGTGTTTTGTATAAATAAAAGATATACATCTCAGTGCAAAAACTCTCAAACATTACTGTTTGGAACAATAAAGCTTAGAAATCCTTAAAGCAAAAATGGATAAGAATATATAAAGTACTACCTCACACAAATAAAGGCATGAAATTACAGAAATTAAAATTGCAGTGGTGATTTTAATGCACCTCTTTCCTAGACAGATGAAACAGGCAACCAATAAATAAGGAAATAAAAGATCTGAATAACGAGGTAAATATTTTCTAAGCTACATCAAGAGTAGCTTTAAAATAGAGAATAAAAATAATTTAAAAATGGAAAATGCATTTTTCCTAATGCTCAGAGAACACTTACAAAATTTGATCACATATTAGGTTAGTAATAGGTTACCAAAAGCAGAAATCATACAAGACAGATTTAAATGCAATAAAATGAGAAATTAATAACAAAAGTTTAAACAAAAAGACCAACCACTTGGAAATTTAAAAAGTATTTTATTGGGACTTCCAGTATGAACATGGCTGCATAAGTCAGCATTTTTCACTTTTTCTCTTTGGAAATCATTCAAACCCACGAACTTCATTTTCAGTAAAAGTTGGAAACAAATAAAACCCGCAGACTCCAAAATACATGTAAGGGCTGTCCAAAGGCAACTGAGATTGGGTAGAAGCCACTCGGCAGTAAATGAAGAGAAGATGCATGAAAATGATGAAAGGTCATAGTGGTAGCCGATCTCAGAAAACCCCATACTTCCTAATAAAAGAATGTTGATAATTATTTAAGACAGGCTATGGATTCATGGGGAGTTATTATCTATTCTCTTTACTTTTGTGTGTGCTTGAAAATTTTCATTACAGATAGTTAAAAATATAATTCCCGAAATTGAAGTTTCACTGTAAAATATAAAAATATATCCTTTGTTCACAACAATGGACATGGGAACTTTGGAGACAGGTTCAGTCTGGTGACAACAGCTTCTTAGACCTGATTTGGTTCAGAGAAAACAGAGAAGGTGGAGCTACACAAGAATCACACAGATGAACCATATTTGTAGGGAACAGCCTGCCTCTGTTATGGGAACAAAGGAAATAACTGGTCTAGGAAAATCTAGCACATTTAGTGACAAGTAATAACAAAAAAAATTAGCACAGTATTAATTTAAAAATACTATGAAAAAAAGAAGAGAAAATATGTAGCAAAACTTAACGAAGAGGATATATACCCACCAGAAAAATTTCTCCAAGGAACAGATGAGATGAAAGATTTTGCTGTTAACTTTTTAGAAATAGGGTGGTCAGAATGCAAGCAGAAATAAAAGAACGAAGGGCTGGTGAGATGAGAAGATGTGAAATATGAGCTAGTAAGATTCAGGAAAGAAGGAGAAGAAAACATGAAATTGGAAGGAGCACAGGACAGAATGGCCACATTGGAAAACACAGAAAGGGGCATAGAGGACAGAATGAAATGGAAATAAAGAAAGAGTTATAAAAGAATAAAGAGAAAATGACAAACATAGTAGTCAGGGAAAGGAGATCCAACATTTGCATAATTGGAGTCCGCAAGGAGGACAACCCAAACAAGGAACTAAAACAAACAGCTGATAGTTTAATAAAACTTCACTGAAATGAAAGAATACTTGAGTACGCATATTAGAAGGTCTGCTGTGTGTCAGGAAAAATTGACCCAGATTGGTCAACCCAGGGACATATTCTAGTGTAGTTATTGGACATTAGAGATAAAGAAAAAATTCTCTGAGTAGTCATACATTCTCCCCCCACAAAAATTTAAATAATTTAAAAAAGGAAAGAAATCAAAGTGACTTCACTTTCTCTACAACATTTAACGCCCAAAGATGATAAAGCACCATGTGTAAGATCATCAGGGAAAGAAAGGGTGACCCAAGGATTTGACGTTCGGCCAAGCTGCCCTTCAAGCATAAAGACTACAGACACACAGGTGTTCACGTTCAGGAGACAGGTAGTATGGCTCCCAGGAGCCTGTCTTGAGGGACTCCTACGGGATGAATTGGAGCTCATCTAGGAGCCATCTCAACTTGGATGTAACTGGGAAAACCATAACAAAAGGACTGGTTGTGAGCATATTTTACCTTAGGCCTAAGATGGAAACAAATGGGAGGGTTAGGGTAACTGGACAGAATGTAAATACCATATATACTGAAAATGTAGAAATGATAAAACTGACAAAAGTTAGGTAAAGGAGGAAAGAGGATGGAATACAGAGTAAGGGCACTGATAGTCATATTACAGAATAAATAGAATTGACAGATATTATTTAAAATTGGCAAATCACGAAATGTGGAAACAACCTAAATGTCCATTGACTGATGAATGAATAAACAAAATATGGTAATTACATACAATGAAATATTATTCAGCCTTAAAAGGGAAGGAAATTCTGACCCATGCTACAACATGGGTGAATCTTTAAGACATATGTTAAGTGAAATAAGCTAGTTGCAAAAGGGCAAATACTGTATGATTCCACTCATGTGCAGTACTTAGAGTAATAAATTCATAGAGACAGAAAGTGGAATGATGGTTGCCAGGCACTGGGGGCAGGGGGAGAAAGGGAGTTATTGTTTAGTGAGTTTGGGGTTTCAACTGGGGAGGATGAAAAAAATTCTGGAAATAAATGGTGTTGATGGGAGCATAAAAGTGTGACTGTACTTAATGTCATTGAACTGTAAAGTGGTTAAAAAGGTGGTTAAAAAGGTATGTTTATGCTATTAATATATGTAATATATAAATAATAAAATTGGTAAATCAAATAATAGGCATATAAGCAAATCATAAGCAAACAGCACAAACATAAACATTAAGATAGATAGTATTGTCTAAAACTAGGTGATGGAGAGGGAGAGGGAGGAAGATAAAATTTGATTATTTTATCATTGCTATAGTGGGGAACCCATGAATACTGCCCCTAAAGACATAATAATATTAGAGCATAAACTCAGGTCATTTTAGCTCTCAGAAAAACTAAAACACGCACACACACACACACACACAGAAAACAGACCATGCAAAGATTTTTAGAAAAACCCTATGAAACTAGGAAATATAATATAAACATATTACATGACTATGTAAATATAATACAAATGTAAAACCAGACCAAACATATCTGTCATATCAATACATGTCATATCAATCATTTATTAATCACAAAATTTAAATCAGATCTCAAAGCAAAATCTAACTCTAAAATAAAACGCTTCATAAAGTTTGAATATAAAAGATTGGGAAAATGTGTGCCAGGCAAATGCAGATGAAAAGAAAGCAGAAGTCACAATCTTAATATTAGATGAGAGCATACACAGGTCCCCCAAATTAGATGAGACAAAGAACGGCACTTTAGAATGCTAAATGCTGCAATTCCTAGTTATGACGGTCATGAGAATATCTATGTGCCAAATAGTACCTCAATATTTACAAAACAGAAATTACAAGAGATAGAAGAAGAAATAGAAATATACTGGTTTGTGGGGGAGATTTTAATTCACTTTTCTCAGTTCATGTCAGATCAAGGGGACAAAAGCATGAGAGGATATAGAAGACTAAAGTAATTACTAACCTGATTGAACCTGGTAGCTTGAAAATAGAGACACCCCTATGGCACATTTACAAAATTGACATATATACACTACTATGTATAAAATAGATAACTAATGAGAACCTATTGTATAGCACAGGGAACTCTACTTAGTGCTCTGTGATGACCTAAGTGGGAAGGAAATCTAAAAAAGAGTGGATGTATGTATACGTATAACTGATTCACTTTGCTGCACAGCAGAAACTAACACAACATTGTAAAGCAACTATACCCCAATAAAAATTAATTAAAAAAACCCCAAAACAAAAATCGACCATGTGATAGAGCATAAAGAAAATCTTAATAAACTTCAAAAAGTGACGAAACACTGACAATGTTTTCTGAATATAATGCCATAAAATTAGAAATTAATAACAAGCTCAAAAGCACAAGAAAACTTCTATCTGGAAAATTTTTTAAAAATCAACTCTCTTTTAACAATTCTTGGTGAAAGAGAAAATATAAGAGAAATTGCAGAATATCTGGGAAGCAAGGATAAAACCCTACCTTTTAGAACTTACTGGTTACAGTTAAAGCAGTATTCAGAGGAAGTTTATAGCCTTAAAAACTTATGTTAAAACAAAAGAAAGAAAACGAATTACACATATAGCTTTTAGATCAAAAATTAAAAATAAAACTATAATTATGGAATGCCAAGAAAAGAAAAATGAACACATTATACATGAAAGCAAATGGGGCAATACTAAGGCAGTAGTAAGCAGAGGCAATTTCATAGCAATAAGTGTTTTCCTTATCAGAAAAGAGGGAACAAAGTAATTAAAATTTCAGCTGAAGAAATTAGAGGAAAAAAAATCCTTAAAATAGTAGAAGAAAATAATAGAAATAGAAGTAGAAATAAGAAAGTGAAAACAGTAGTATAGACACCTCGAAGAATTGGTCTTTTGATTGAAATGACACAACTATAGAAATATGGCAAGAAAATATTCAAAATGATACATACCAAATGTTAACCAAATAATTAGTTGTCATTTTTGGAAATCAGAATTTAAAGCAATAATAATATTTTCTTTATATCTACTTACATTTTCTAGTTTTTAATAATGAACCTATATCACTCACGTAATTAATTATTTCTTAGAAGAGATAGAACTTGGGCTTCATGGAAGAGATAGAACTAGAGCTCGGCCTAATGAGAAAAAATGTTTAGCGAGGTGAGAAAGGGACTTACCTGAAGTACAGTAGGCCCTCTGTGCCCGCAGGTTGCATATTTGCAGATTCAACACATGGAATCCGCAGATATGGAGGGCCGACTATCTTGCCGGTCAGTTTCAGATTATAACCAATTTTAGCATGTATATTAAGTGGGTTAATATCACTATTAATTAAGTACATTTTATCATCTATAATAGAAGACTACTGCTTCATTTAAATCTAAACAATGCTCTAACAAGTAAAAGTCATTGTTTGAGAGGAGAGACAAATAAATTGAGTTGACAAATTTAAAGTGGTGCTCAAAAGACATCCTCAGCCCAGTATTTGATCCACCGCCATTTGGACATCCTGGACAGTAAGTATTTTGCTGACTTGTGAATCTTCTAGAGTTCTGTCTTGATCTTCAAATAAAAAGTCAGTTAACTTTTCATTTATTTGTTTGACTGTGATCTTATTCTCAAAAAATGCACCACCCATGTATCTGATGACTCTCGGGTATCTAGAATTTTGGATTAATCAGAAAACCCTGTTTTCCAACGTTGCTGAACAAATGTCTTCCCCTCTTACTCCCTTCTCTTGTTCCCCCCCCCACCCCGTTTCTCTCTCTCATCTCCATGATTTGCATCCTTTTTATCTCTGCCTTTCTTCTCTTCTTCTCTGCCTCTCTTCCTTCTTGGCGCCCTCTCTTACCTCCACCTCTCCCACCTGCCTTCCTCTTGACCTTTGTTCTCTAATTTGCTTATGGCTTTTCCCCCTCATTTTCTTCTCTGTCCTTTCTCTCCTTTCCTTTACTTGAACACTGTCATGTTTCCTCTTTCCTTGCTGTCCCTCTTCTTTCCGTCTTTCCTTTGTCCCCCTCTTTTGTCGCCCCATGTGGCAGGTCTATGACACACCACTGGAGAATGTGAAGGACTTTGAGGGCCTGTCTGACTTTTGTAACACCTTCAAGCTCTACCGGGGCAAGACTCAGGAGGAGATGGAAGACCCATCTGTCATTGGGGAGTTTAAGGTAAGTCCTTGAGGACACATCTCTAACCCAGGGAGGCCCAAGACTGGAGTGGTAGCAATGAGTGAAGGAGGTGGGGGCAGAAGTACTGTAGTAACATCAGTAATGACCCCAGTGCTGCAGTTGGTGACCATGTGGGTGATGGAGATGATGGTGGTGACGGTGATGCTGCTGATGCAGAATGTGGTGGGGGTGATGGGATGGCATTGGGCTTAGTGATCGCAGTGGTGATGACTCTGGCAGACATGAGAGTAAGGGACATAGTGGTGATTGTATTGGTGACACTGAGGATGAAAATTAAAGTTGACCCCTCCTTCTGTTCAGGGCCTCTTCAAAATTTATCCCCTCCCAGAAGACCCGGCCATCCCCATCCCCCCAAGACAGTTCCACCAGCTGGCTTCCCAGGGGCCCCAGGAATGCCTGGTCCGCATCTACATTATCCGAGCGTTTGGCCTGCAGCCCAAGGACCCCAATGGGAAGGTAACATTCCTAGAGCTCTCACCTCCCCTGGAATAAATGGTAGGCTGGAGTACAAAGAGGCTGCAGAATTTGGATACACTCTTTGCCCCAGGGAGTTCACAGTAAGTGGGGACACCAGACAAAGATGTACAAACCTGAGGTGGGACTGCATTGGAGTTCTATCGAGGCCAAGTGTTCCAGGTCAGAAAAGGCCAAAGTCAATACAAGACTTTGGAATAATGGGGAAGACTTCCTGGAAGGAATAGGATTCTTAAGCATTGATGGAGTTTTGATAGGCTGGGAGGGAGAAGAAAACCATATTTTAGGAGGAGTCAGAAACCTTGGCAAAGGTTTGAGAGCAGACTCAGTGTAGGTTTAGCACAAGGATAAGGCATAAGGACAAGGGACATTGACGGTGTAGGCTGGGGCAGGACTTTGTGGGACTTTCAAGGGTGGGGTGGGAGGGAAGAAGGAGGGGTAGAGCATGATGGGTAACTGTGCTGGCCTGGCCGTGGCGGAGCCTGAGGCAAAAGGAAAAATCAGCAGTCCTGATCCTGTCTTTATTTAAAACTTTGATATTTTCTTCATCATGGACTGTTGGTGCTGGTTTTAATTTTTAAAATATCACATTAAAGTGTTGTTTATTTTGATTACTAAGCTTTTTTGTCTTTCTCTTAAATTTTGTGCCTGAGGCGAGTACCTCACTGACCTACTCTAGTCCTGACCCTGAGTGAAGGAGGGGAGCTTGAGGGAGGGCAGGAGTCTGGAGCTACCCGGAGATGGGGGGAGGAACAGAGTAAAGTTGAGGAGAGTAAGAGTAAGAGGCGAGGCAGGAGTGGGGGACAGTGGGGTTCAGAGGTACGAGGCTAGGGTCTTCTCTTGTCTCCTTAGACAGGTGCAGGCCTAGCCTGTGTCCTAGGTTGTGGGTAGGGGCCTGGTGTCCCATCCCTGGTGCCCTGCTTTTCAAGGTGAGAAAAGCTGCCCATGCCCTACTGGGAGATCACAGGGAGAGATGGAGCAGTCCCCGCCCAGGCACCACCGATGGCCTCCAAGACGTGGCTGTGGTCAAGTTTATATACTTCAAGCTTTCCTGGTGCCGAGACTGACCGTAAACATTCTTTGGCCCTGGCTGCTCCAGAGGCTAGTTGAGGGAATGCTGCTGCTTGTGGGAGGCTGCATTGGGCTGAAAAAGTCTGGCCGTCTCTCTCCCTCTCCACCTGCTGAAGCAGAGGTCACAGACAGGACCCCAGCTTGGCCCAGTCACATATGTCACACAAGCTGGCATGTTTCTGAGGATATGGGCCTGGCCCCCACCCGCCCTCTCCCAGTGGGGCAGTGGATTGGGAGTATGGGGGACTTAGGCGCCCAGTTTCCACTGCCAGAGCCGAGGCTAGAAGCCCACATCGGGGGTGGTGTGCAGGATGGGGCTGCTGGCCTGGCAGGAGGCAGCTTCTTGATGGTAGGCCCCCTTGCCCCTTTGAGGGGCAGAGCAATGAAGGAGCCTCAGAAGTGTGTTGGGAAGGTTATGTCGCTGAAGTGTTTCCTTCTTCTCCTCCAGTGTGATCCTTACATCAGGATCTCCATAGGGAAGAAGTCGGTGAGTGACCAGGACAGCTACATCCCCTGTACTCTGGAGCCTGTGTTTGGAAAGTAAGTTGGGGTGGCTTGGGTCTTGGCGTGGAGGTGCCAGTCTGGATAACCCACAGCCCAGCGGGAGAGATGTGGCTGCCACTGGGAAGTCCCCATCTCCTGGAGCAAAGCTGTGTTCCCTAGATCTTGCATGTCTGTAAGGGTGTAACCTCAGCTAGCACTTCCTTAAGCGCTAAAGGCTTGAGTCCTTGCAGAAGCTCCTAGTTAAACAATTACTTTGAAGATCAGAAATCTAAATGGAAACCCAGAACATGCATTTGCTAATTCTTCTTTTTTTTAGATCAACTTTTACTTTGGAATACTTTGAGATTTACAGAAAAGTTACAAAGATACTACAGTTTTCGTATACCCATCACTCTATTTCCTCCGCCATTAACATTCCTACCTAACCATGGTACATGTATCAAAATTAAGAAATTGATATTGGCGCATTACTATTAGCTAAACTCTAGACCCTTTTAGGATTTTGCCGATTTTTCCATTAATGCCCCTTTACTGTTTCAGGATCTAATCCAGGATTCCTATTACATTTAGTAGTTATTCTCTTTTACTGTTGCACGTTCATCTGTGGCAAATAGCGGAAGGATGTGGACTCAAGAGGGTAAAATGCTTCCTAAAATCTAAGAACGAGGGAAGGAAGAAGCAGTGCCCATTGCACGGGAGTAGTTCCCAGGCTTCCTGACTTGCTTGCTGTTTGGATGCGAGCGTATTTAGGGCAGAGAAAGGAGAATCTTGAGGGAGGTTCCAGCTATTTCTCTAGCACCTGTAGGAGAAGGCATGTACCGATATTGTCAAGTGACACACTGGATTCATGAACCGGTGTCTCTTGAGTTAGTTGTAGTCAGCTGGCCCTGCAGAGAGACCCAATCAGCCAGGGGAAATGCCATTTTTGAAGGGGAAACAGTCCTGGCCAATGATGAACTGGAGGGAAGGGCTGCGGGGAGGATGGTGGGTGGGAGAGAAGAGCCCTGTTTGGTGAACCCCAGTGGCCAGCATGGGGCCCCAGGCTGACGGGACCACTGAGGGCCCAGGGCAGGGTAGGGGAGCTAGTGTAGAAACACGCCTCTCCCTCTCTGTTTTACCATCTCCCTCGGATCATGGCCACCTGCTCTGCTTGGGGTATCAAGCCTCTGTGAGTCCACAGCAGAAGCTCTTTGTTTCTGTCACCCACGTGTTGACCAGCAGAATTCATGGGACATAATCAGACACAACTTTGATTTTGTCTGCCAGTTTCCCGTAAACATTTATTCTGTGCGGGTGACCTTCCTCACTCCCTGAGTGGAAACTGTGGCAGGCAGGCCGCTTTCCGCTCAGGTTTAGACAGTCCACTTTGCCGTCAGCCCACCGTCTCAAGTTGGTAACCAGAACGCGCATTCATGTGTCATCAGGAGCGCACCGGACGGCTGGAGGGCAGCCGCTCCCTCTCGCAGCTGCGTCCACCTTGGGCACAGCGTGTGCGCCTTGGGGGTGTGTGCGGAGGGGAGGAGGGTCTTTGCCCCGTGTCCCCCCCGCCCCTTCCTGCCGTCCTTCGCCATACTTGCAGGGCCAGGACTGGCGAGCCTGTGTGAGAGGAGGGGCCCATCTCAAGTGCTGACTTCGCCCCATCCGGCACCCTTTGGGCGGCAGATGTTTGCTTTCCTGTGGGCTTTTCAGACACCCCCTGAGCCCTCCTAACATAGCTCCTGGGATGTGGCAGGTGCTGTGTCCCTGTAGCGGGTGTCCCCCTCCCATACCCCCCAACCCGTTCTCAGATGGGCCGCCCCACGGTCTCTGGCTGTTGGAGCCCCAGGTCCCGTGGGACAGGCTTCATAGCAGCAGCCCCCCCCCTCCGCAGGCAGCGCTGCAGTTCCGTGCCCAGCCAGGACGGGAGCTCAGCTCCTCCCAAACGTACCCCCACCTCCTCTCTGCTACCAGCTGCTTGTGCTTCCTCCACCACAGCTCGGGTGCCAGGCTTGTGCGTCCCTCCTGCAGGGAACTCATTTCAGGGGAGAAGGGACAGCACTTCTACACTTGACCTCCGTGGGAGGTGACGGGGGGTCTCAGAGCACGGCAGGAGCTCTCTTCAAAGAAACCTCCACACAAATCCTCTCTTAATCCCACTCCAGAAGGAGTGGTGGAGCCCCAGGAGTCCGGAAAGTGGATCCCAGGCCATGCCCTTGGTAAATTTCTGGAGCTCCGGCACCTGGCTCTGGAGTTTCACATCTCTTGTCTCCAGGTGTCCCGGTTGAAACTTCATTTTTAACCTTGTGCTCCATTTCATTCGTCCATTCTGTGGTCCATCAGGCAGGCATCTGCTATATGCCCAGCTCAGATTATTTGGGAATACCGCACACACACACACACACACACACACACGCACACACACACACACACACACACACACTCTCAGACAAGCCCAGCACCGGGAGTGCTGTGGGTGGTGTGCTGTAAGAGCTATAGGAGGCTTGAGGAGGGTGGACTGCAGGCCAGTCCTGGGAGAGGAGGAGGAGACCAGGGGTGGCTTTCTAGCTCTTGCTCCAGCCTTGCCACCCACTTGAGTTTGCGCTGTGTCCGGTGACCTCTGGGAGCTGGCGTCATCATGACAACTGCCTACCCCCCCACAATAGGATGTTCGAGCTGACCTGCACTCTGCCTCTGGAGAAGGACCTGAAGGTTACCCTCTATGACTACGACCTCCTCTCCAAGGACGAAAAGATCGGGGAGACGGTTATCGACCTGGAGAACAGGCTGCTGTCCAAGTTTGGGGCTCGCTGCGGACTCCCCCAGACCTACTGCATGTAGGTGCACGTCACTGGCTGCTTCCCTGACTGTGGGCCGAGCCCTGACTGTGTGCCAGCCTGGGCCTAGCACAGCACAGACACTGTCTCTCTCAGTCAGCCCAGGTCTTATCCCCACTCCATAGATAAGGAAACTGAGACCTGGACTTGTAAGTGGTGGGATTAGCATTTGAACGTGCTTATCTGAAGCTAAGAACCCAGCTCTTCCTCGCGTCTATAATCAAGTTCTCCTTAAGGCACCGTAGAGGGCCTGGAGAGGGGAAGGAGAAGGGAGACAGACAATGGGACACACAGCCCCGCTGGGCCCCAAGGTGAACTCACGTGTGGCCAGCCCCACCCACTTCCTGCCAACTTGGGTCTTGTCTGGGTCTGATTCTTTAAAGCTGGACGTTGGAAACATTTCAGTTCCAATTCCATGTGTATGTAAAGAAGTCTTTTTGTCTCTGGGCCTCAGTTTCTCTGTGTGTGAAATGGGCTCCCCGGTCATGAGGAACAATCACACAAGGGTGCCCACGGTCAAAGTGAAGGGTGGGTGATGCCGTGCGTGTGGGTACATAGGTCACTGCACACACCTCTGCCCCCATTAGTGTCCTGGAGCGTCTCATCTTTGTCTTGTGTTTGGGCCTCAGCTCTGGACCCAACCAGTGGCGGGATCAGCTCCATCCCTCTCAGCTCCTCCACCTGTTCTGCCAGCAGCGCAGAGTCAAGGCCCCCGTGTACCGGACAGACCGTGTAGTGTTTCAGGATAAAGAATACACCATCGAAGAAATAGGTGAGTTCTCCCTCTCCTGCCCTCTCTCTTGTGGGTCCTCTCCTGCTGGATGTAACCACTGGACACAACCCACACCAGCACGGTGTGGTCTTGAGTCTCTCCAGGGCAGCACAGATGGACTAAACTTGCACTTGGTATTCTTGGGACCAGTACTTACCTGGGACACCATTGTGAAAATTAGAGGGCAAGGTGGGGCCAGGGTCAGGGCGGGTCAGGGTCAGAGCTCAGTCTAAGACCAGGTTGGGGCCTGTCTGATGAGATGAGGGGTGATGAGGGGTGAATCTGAAGATGAGGGGTGAGTCTGAAGCCAGGGTCAGGGTCATGGTTAGGATCAGTCTGCTTCTGGCTTTGTGTGGGCAGACTGGTCAGAGTTTGGGTAGAGCCCACGGCTGAGAAAGTTTTCTACTTAGTCATACTAGTCTGCCAGCTTCACCTTGACGGTACCTTCTGAGCCCCCAGTCACAACTCCTTCACCTGATACATCCAAAGGGTGGCAGGAAGCCCTGTAGCCCCCGTCTTGCCTAATGCTCTGGGTCTGCCTCATGCTCATGCCGAGGGTCCTGCCATGTGCTCCCCGCGTGTCTGAGATGCTCATAGGCCTGCATGGCCCACCCAGAGCAGCTCAGACTCCCCAGAGGTATTTACAGACCCAGCTGGCCCCTCGCCTCCTGCTGGTTTCGGAGATGTTTGATGTCAGAGCTGGTGCTGAGGTTGTAAAAGGGGAGGGAGGCTTTGGCTCCCTCACCTCAAATCCCCCTCCTCCTCCTTCGTTTCTCTGATTCTCCGAGGTCGTGGCTGAGCCAGGCTCCTTTCCATTAGGCCCTAACCCCTCCCCCAGTCTCTTTTCCTGTAGGACATGCATCTGTTTTAGGGGTGGTCTCATTTCTTTCTGCTAGTCTGTGAGCAGCACAGGAACTAGGGCTCATGGTCATAAATTCATAGGAGAAGAAAGCCAGAAAGCTGGAGTCGGTGAGGCCTGACATCTCCCTGTTTTTGCAGTTGAGGCCATTCAGACCACGAGTGGTTAACAACCCGCCCAAAGTCACGCAGCTGGTTAGAGGCAGACTCAGGTTCCTGGCCCGGTGGTCCTTCTCCAGTGCTGCGCTGCTTCCTTAGTGGCACCTATTAAAGTGGACAGGGCAGGTTTGATGGATGAACGTGTGTATGTGTGTGTACGTTAGAATCTGTGCTGGTGAACATGGGCTCACCTGAGTGCACAGACCTGTGTGTGTACGTGTGTATAGACACATGTGGACCCTCCTACCACCAGTCGAGGCCTCTGTCAAGGGGGCTCCAAGTTCGTGTTGCTGGCTGGTTGGCCAGGCTTGTCAGGGTCAGAACCACCGCCGTGTCCTCACCCCATCTACAGTACCAGTCCCTGACCCAACCCCTGGCAGGTAGAGCTGTACCTGGGAAGCACGCAGGGGAGGGGAGGGGTATTCACATCCAGTCATGCGCCTTTCCTAATGAGTGTGTGATCTCAGCTGCCCTGCTACCCAGCTGTGTGACTGCCCGGTGCTTCATGTCTGTCATCTGTGAAATGGGGCTAATAATAGCACTTACCTTTTAGGGTTACTTTGAGGATCAAGCCCTGTCAATATTTATGAAAAGCAGTGCCTGGCTCCTGCTTTATAAGCGTTCTCTGTTACTGCTATTATTTTAGCTACTGCTACTAATCAAAGAGATTGCATGAAACAGAGAATACTATTGAGAGCACTTAGATGCCCAATCTGGGAGAAGAGCTTGTGGAGCCTCAGAGTTGAGAGCAATCTGGAAGGGCTTCCTGGAAGGAGTGGGCTTTGGAGGGTGGGGAGAATTTGTATTGGGTGGGAAAAAGGAAGGAGAGCTTACAGAAGAGGCTTGGTAGAGTTGGTGGCAATGGGGAATCTGGATTTTAAGCCCAGAGCCTGTGGACAACGAGGTTTCCCTTACAGAGAACGAGACGTGAGGGCCAGAAGAACTGTGTCTGGGCTAGGGGTGAGGCTGCAGGGTTAACAGCTTCCCGAGGCCCTCAGGCCCCCCTACCATCTCCTGGTCACTCTGTCCTGGCAATTTTTTTGTCTTCTCTCTGGGGCAGAGGCTGGCAGGGTCCCGAACCCACACCTGGGCCCAGTGGAGGAGCGTCTGGCCTTGCATGTCCTCCGGCAGCAGGGCCTGGTCCCTGAGCACGTGGAGTCCCGGCCCCTCTATAGTCCCCTGCAGCCGGACATCGAGCAGGTAGGACCTCCACCCTCGGGCCCCAGAGCCCCTGACCCTCAGCTACCCCTCCCCAAGGACAGCTTGGATATCCCAGAAACACCAGTGGAGACCTCAGGATTTGGCTAATCCCTCGTTGTGGAGTTTCTCCACAGCCTGAATGGTTACCATTGTTGGCCTACGAGGGGACCTCTTGAGTCGGGCCTCCCCCGGCTGCCTGCAGGCCTCAGGGCCTGGGGAATGAGGCTTCTCCTCCATTCCCGTGTAGGCTGGACCTCTGGCTGCCCACAGGTCATTCTGAAGCCTCGCTGTTTCAGCCTGGCCACAGGGAGTCCTCCCCTGCCATCAGTCAGTGACATTGCAGATGGCCAACCCTGTGCTGGGCAGTGGGGAGTTCAGACAGGGCGAGCCTATGACAGAGAGGCAGAGTAGCCATCAGGAGGGCCAGGGGAATCCTCCCAGGCAGAGGGAGGGAGGGCAGAGGGACAGCAGGCCCAGGGGTGACATGGGGAGGCTTCCTGGAGGGGTTTGGAGGAGGGGGAGGAGAGAAAATGTTCCAGGCGGAGATGGGCCGAGGCAGCCTTTGTGGCACTAAGGTGCCTTTGTAGACATGCAGAGAACATCCTCTCTGCTGTTTGGAGCTGAGCTCTCCTCCCCTTGGTGGCGTGGCCACCAGCTCCCCAGAGTGGCACTGCAGGTGTTGAAATGTCAGCTCTTTCACGCTCATGTGAACCAGAAGAAGTTACGTCAATCCCTGCTCCTTCTTCTGTAAGATGGGGACAGAGATAACAGCCGGCTTGCAGAGAAAGAGGGAGCTAAGTGGTGGCAGGTAGAGTGGTTTCTTGTCGTGGAAGCCCTCTGAGCCCCCATCACTAAACCAGGCTCTCTGAGCCTCCACAACTGTGTACACCATCCCCAAGGCCGACTGCCCCCCGCCCTCTTCCGCCTGGCACAGTGAGACTCAGCAAACATCGCTGTCTCCAGAGAGCTGCCCTGACCCCTGATCCCCAGGTGCTACCCCAGTCCTCGGCCTGTGGGGCAGTGGGCTCACCCCTGTGGTTGGCCCTATGGTCCCCTTGAGGGCACCTCTCCTACAGGGTGCTGAGCCTCTCCGTGCAGGGCCTGGGGTTTCCCTGTCCTGTGCTCCAAGTATCCAGGGCAGAGCAGGTGGTCAGGAGATGTTGGTTGAATGAAGAGGGTGGCGAGAGAGCAGGGTCATGTCTCCCTCCCCAGGGGAAGCTGCAGATGTGGATCGACCTGTTTCCAAAGGCCCTGGGGCGGCCGGGACCTCCTTTCAACATCACCCCACGGAGAGCCAGAAGGTGACTTACCCCAGCCCAGGCTCAGAGCTGAGCAGGGTGGTGGACTGGTTGCTGCGGGGGGGAGCAGGTGGTGGCTCTCGGGCCAGGCTTTGGGCCACTCAGGCCTCACTCTTGTGCGGGCCTGGCCAAATGTCCAGCCAGGCAAGCAGCAGAGTCTTGGGTGAGCTGACTTCTTGGCTTCTCGGACAAGGACTGCCCACCCTTTGGTGGGAAACCCACGTGGATTTGAGTCATCCTTCTCTGCAGGTTTTTCCTGCGTTGTATTATTTGGAACACCAAGGATGTGATCCTGGACGACCTCAGCATCACCGGGGAGAAGATGAGCGACATTTACGTGAAGGGGTAGGAAGTCACCCTCCTTCCCACCCATCCCGACTCCACGGTGTCGCCCCTGCTCCCTCGGGGTTGGTGGTTGGTTGGGAAAGGGGGAACTCTGGGGTAGGGAATGTGGAGAACAAGAAAGGAAGGATGGCCTTATGGGAGTGGCCTCTGCCTCTGGGGGGTCAACCCCCACCAGATTTCTCCTTACACATTAATCTTTGCGTTGAACTTACAAGGCTTGAGGATATCCCTCAAGAGAGAAGTGAGAACATTTTGAAATTTATGGCACATTTGGTACATCAAATTATTTTTCCTTTATCACTTACCAAGTTCAATGACCTTCTTAATTCCTTGTTTGCTTACATTGAGGCTGTGTATTGTGCTGGAGACCTTAATTAGCCATGTTCTCTAAAATGTGTACGTCTAGTTGGATGGTTGGCTTTGAAGAGCACAAGCAAAAGACAGATGTGCATTACCGGTCCCTGGGAGGTGAAGGCAACTTTAACTGGAGGTTCATTTTCCCTTTTGACTACCTGCCAGCTGAGCAAGTCTGCACTGTCTCCAAGAAGGTGGGTGTCATTCCTGCCCCCAGGGGTGCTCGTCCCAGGGCTGTCGAAGAACAGCCCGATCACTGTCAGCCGTGTCACTGTCTTACTCCTACCGCTGCCCCGCCATTGCTGGAACCACCTCGGCTATCGCTGCGTAACAGCCACCACCATTGTCCCATCACTGCCAGCGTCACCACCACCACCACTCCTCCTACTTCTGCCATCATTGCCATCGTTAGCATTGCTGCCATCCCACAATCTCCCCCATGCCAGCGCTACAACCACTGTATGTGGCTAAGTCCAAATCCTAACAAACCAAGCCGCAGGGAGGGCCATGGGCTCGGAGTGGGGAGAACATTGGTAGGGAAACCCAGCACGGTCATCGGAGAGCGGTGAGGCAGAACCCCTAGGGAGAGCGGCCCCAGAGGGCTGTCTGGCCTTCGGTTTGGGTTGTCTGGCCACCCGCTAGGATCGGGTGTTGCTTAGCCAAGTCCCTGCTGCCTCCCCCTTTCTCCCATTTCTGTGCCTGTGGCCTGTGGCCACTGTCCAGGCTAGTATCTCTCAGACCTGGGGAGGCCTGGTGCCTCAGCCGGGGGAAGGGGCAGCTCCAGAGACCTCAGCTCTTTGTGGGTTAGCATCTTCTAGTTGAGGCCTCATCTGGGCCGTGAACTCTCTCCTCCTGAAATAGGCGGGTCCCAAGGCGGGTGGTGGCCCCGAGCCTGCCCTTAGGGAGCAGCCCCCCAACACAGTGAGGAGGGTGCCGTGGGCAGGCATCTTCCGGAGGCGGAGGGCCCCTCTGTTGGAGCTTCTAACTACCGCGTCCCGCCTAGAATCAGTTCCGCCTGCACATGCCCTCCTGTTCCACAGGGTGAATATCTCTCTGGAGTTTGGGTCCTGCTTGTCCTGTTTCCTTCCAGAGGTGGCGCAGGGCTCCAAGGCAAAGCTTCTGTGACTCCTCTTTCTGTCCTGAACGGTCGTGTGGCTTAAAGAAGGGGAATGTGTAATGGGCCTCGGCCGCCTAGGTCCTCTTCTTTCTCTTCATTGCATCCTTCCCCCGTGACCCCTTCCTAACCCGACAGACAGAATCATCTGCGCTTCAGAGAAACCAGAATGTTCCACTGAACATTCTGAAACCATCAAGCAAAAGAAAATATGGGTTAAATAAGGTTAAATGAATTCTTTCGCCCAGGGATGCCTACCAGAAAGCAGAGTTTAGCAACAGCCCTGGATGCTGTGCAGTCAAGGAAAGCCTAGCCTATTTGTAGGTTTAATCTTGTTTGCCTTTGTTCAGCATGTTTGTCTATCAGAAGATGTTTCCATAACAAACCAAATGCTGCATTTGCTGGGGAGAGCTCCAAGTCAAACAAACAGTGCCTGTCCTTGCTGTGGACGGAGGGAATGGGGAAGGGCGGCCAGGCCCTCCTTCAGGCCACCTCCCGTGCTCATCAAGCCCTACACCGGGTGAGGCGTGGCTGGGGAACCGAGGCTGAGAGATGCCGATCGGCCCAACACGGGAGGCGGGACCACCTCTCTGTTGTGACAGGTGGAGATGGGTGCAAGGAGTCGCAGGGAGCAGAGTCTTCTGTTCTTGCTACAAAGTAGGAAGAGAGAGAATCTCCTGGCACTGTGGCAGGTGATTTGAGACAAACGACAAAGGCGGGAAGCAGCTATTATTGAGTGAAGGAGAGAAAGCGGGAGAGAAAGGCAGAGGGAGAGGGAGCTAACTGGTGGTACCCGGCAGTTCTGAGGGCCCAATGGGATTGCTGATAAAGAATTTGAGGGGGCTCCATTTTGGCAACAGTGGGGTTTCATCTCTGCCCTTTAGATACCAGCAAGGAAGCAGAGAGTTGAACTGACCCACAGTGGAGTTCCAGAGGAAGAGAGGGGCTGAGGGAACCGACCCATTGGCCCGATGGCCCGCAGGACTGGGCTGGCCTTGGGAGAAAGAGAAGGCTATGGGGGATGCTGAGCCGGGAGGAGTCAAGGAGGCTGGGAGTGGCCCGGAGTGGTGAGGGCTGAGGGAACGGGACCTCCCCCCGGCTTGGTGCCAGGCTCCGGAGAGGGTGGCTGGAGGGGGGTGTGTGGCAGAGGTCAGAAGAGGAGGCTGGGAACAGTCAAGGGGTTCTGAAGTCATCCAGGAACATGAGGGAGGAGCTGGCTTGACCCGAGACAGGGCCATCGGGTCCCTCTGGGAGAAAGGACGCTGAGAGGCAGGGGGAGCCGTGCCCGCAGTGGGGCACCAATTAGCTGGTCTGGGCTAGGGGACTAAGCCTGGGGGCGGTTAGTGCAGGGGCACTGCGCAGCCTCTGGGCTCCTTGGTCCTGCTGCAGAGCCAGCCCTCTGCCGAGGGGCTCAGCGCCTCTGGCAGGCAGGCCCTCCAGGGACCCCATTAACCAGACGAGACTGTTGTAAAGTACAAGGTCTCCTTTCATCCGGCGGCTTTGAACCACTGCTGGTTGCCCTGGCCGGCTCCCCACCTGGAGCCCAGCACACCCACCGGAGCCGACCTGTGCGTCAGGCACCCACCCTGCAAATAAACAGCTAGTAAAAGGGCCCAGACTGGGAACGTAATGAGTGCCTGGGACCTGGGGGGCCATCCCCAGGCTGGAGCCCCAGCCCAGCTGCTCCCACCAGGGGCTGTTTGAACCTCTGGCTCATTACTGAACCCATAAACCGGGCTGGCCAGAGGCATGGAGGATGCTGGCGTCCTGTACAGGCAGGCCTGCAGAGCTGGCCATAAAAGCCCCGCCGGAGGAGGGAGGCACCTGCAGGAGGGCTGGGGCCCGGAAAAGGGGGAGGCACCAGATGGGGGTTGGGAGCGAGGGGCCAGGTGGGGACCTGAGCCCCTTCACCAACCCAGGCAGCGGTCCAGGCTGCAGCCAACTGCTCTGCAAGGTGATCATTCCTCAGGGGGCACTGGCCACGGTCTTTGGTCACGGGACCTCTGTGGGGTCCGTGTGATCTGGAGGGGCCACCAAGGCTGTGTACACAGGGCACCTGGGCCCAGACAAACCCTGTGTGGTCAGCAGTACTCCCTGACTCCCGTGGAGTCTGTACCCCTGAGACTGGGTCCAGGTCCCTGCTGTGACCTGGCACCCACCATCTGCGGGATGGTCAGTGGGTCCTTGCCACCCACTCAGGTAAAGCTACAGTGAGAGGACAGAGAATAGGTGTGAGTGGGAAAGCCCCAGGGACGGTCCTTTGGGTTGAGTGTGACTGGACCCAGGGGCAGATCCAGGCCTCAGCGTGCCAGTCCCCAGCCCTCAGCTGCTCCACGAGGCCTTGGTGGAGAGAAGCCCAAGACAGTGCTGTTCCAGGCTGACTGGTCTGAGGAAGTGGGGAGGGGACAGCAGTGGGCTGGTGAACTTCCCAGCACCAGGAGCTTTCGGTGTGCCCCAGGGCAAGCTCTTGGAGGTGAAGGTGGGGTGGGCTGGGGACACTGCCCCCAGTGCCAGATCCTTACAGTGGTGTGTCGGGGGGTCCCCCCTGACACCCAGGTTCCCAGCCAGCCCACCTTGTCCCCAAGATCACAGGGGCAGGATTAAGAGACTCTTGAACCTGACTGACTGCGTTGGAATCCAGCTTGCCTCTTCCCAGCTGGGTGACTTGGATAAATTACTCGCTCTGGTTTGCTCAAGATAGTATCTCCTCAGGTCGTTGGAAGCATAAATGATTTCATAGTGGGAAAAGGCTGATGCCTAAGAAGTGCATATTAATGTTGTTTTTATTAGCTGTCAGACCTTGGGCAAATTCTTAACTTCTCAAAGCCTTTGTTACATCATCTGTAAAACGGCAATGAGAACCTTGACTCATGGAATTGCGAGGATTAAAGGAGCTACCTTATGTCAAGTGAGCCTGCGTGGTACCCTCCTGGGCCCTTGAACACTGCCCTCTGGGGTCTCAGCAGTCTTCCTGCCAGGACCTGACTCTGGCAAGTCCCTAAGGGACGTCCCCCTCCACTGACTCCTCCAGGCAGCCTTCCAGGCTAGAAGGGACCACTGCTCCTCTCTAATCCTGCTCTCCTGCTTCCTCCTCTGCTTCTCCTCTGGGCCAGGATGCTTTCTGGAGGCTGGACAAGACAGAGAGCAAGATCCCCGCCCGAGCGGTATTCCAGATCTGGGACAACGACAAGTTCTCCTTTGATGACTTTCTGGGTGAGCACCATTTCCGGTCAGCACCATCTTGCCTGTCGGGGCTGCCCCAGAACCCCTGCTGTATGTTTGTGCGCCTCTCTCAGGCCTTGTGGGAAGGCTGGCAGGAGGATCAGGAAGCTGAGGGTCACTGGTCCCTGGTGCTGAGTGAGGTCGGTGACACAGAGTAGTGCCAGGGTGATCAGGGTGGCCAGCAGGGTGGCCTGCCAGCCGAGGTGGCATTGAACGCGGGGCCGTGTTGGAACAGGGAGTGCTGGCTTGGAGGACGAGGTGGAGATGGTGCCTTCACAGGGTGAGGTGTGGGGCCTGCTGGCTGGACTGTAAGGAGCCGCCCCATCACAGCTATAAAAGTTCACTGGGAAAATGTGGCCTATCCCTACGATAGGATGTTATTCAGCCACAAGAAGAAATGAGATCATGCTACACCATGGGTGAACCTTGAAAACACACCAAGTGAAAGAAGCCAGACGCAAAAGTACAAATATCGTATGATTCCTTTACATGAAATGTCCGCAATACGTAATCCACAGAGGCAGAAAGTGGTTGCCGGGGATTGGAAGGAGAGGAGGTTGGGGACCGACTGCTCGTGGGTCTGGTGTTTTTTTAGGGGTGATGAAAATATTCTGGAATTAGATAGTGCTGGTGGTCTCACAACGCTGTGAATATACTAAAAGCCACTGAGTTGTACACTTTACAATGGTTAAAATGGTGCATTTTGTTATGTGAATTTCACCTCAGTAAAGAAATAGTGAACCTGTGAGAAAGGCGGTCCAGGAAGTCACGAGTCCTATGTTGCAGTTCTGCTCTGCCACCTGGGGGCAGGGCGGGCTTGGACGAATCACTGGAGCCCTCCCTGTGTGGCCCGTGATTGCAGAAGTCACCGAGCTCTTGGGCCCCTGCAGAGGATGCTCTGAGGAGCAGCCCCAGCAGGAACGGGGACGAGGGCTGCCTGCCCGTCGGGCTGCTCTTCACCCCACTTCCCCCCGACCCCGAGCCTGGTCCCCTGAACTTGGAGGACTGGCAGCTGCTCCACAACTTCACTGTAAAAGATTCAGGGTGTCAAAATCATAGCACTAAGTTGGACTTTTGTTCTCTTACTTATTATTCTGGAATACATAATTCCTGTGGCAAAATTAGAAACCGGAGATAAGCAATGCCTCCCCTTCCTATTTTATTATAATCTCACTACCCAGAGATAACCTTCACTAATATAACTAAGATAACCTTCACTTTGGCGTGTATTATTATTTTGGCATGTATCTTATACAAGCAAACACATATGTGTTATATGTGTATTTTATACACATATATACACATGCGTATATGGCATATAGATAGCAAAATTGGTTTATGTTACACATACTGTCTTAGATCTTGATTTTGGGGAAAACAATATATTAAAAACATTCTTTCTGTCAGGAGTTATCCATCTGCATTGTATCTGCATCATGGTGCTTAATGTCCTGCCTGATGTCCCATCAGACCCTCATTAGTCCCCCCTAGGTGCGTACTCGGCTCGTCTCTAGGATTTCCTGCATGAGTGACAGCCTAGGCTTACATTTCTGGACCCTTTGTGCGTATCTTTCCTCAACTCTAAGAAGCAGATTTTTAGAGTCTTTGTACATTTTAGTGGTTTTTGAAACATTTTGTTCAGTAGCCCTCTAGAAAGATTTTACATTTTTATATTCTCACCTGTGCCCTGTTTGCCTTAAGGGCACCATTTTTCCTAAACTTTTGCTGCCAGTGTTATCTTTTTTTTAAAAAATTGCCAATGTGGTACCTCATTTTTATCTTTCTTTGCATTTCTTCATTACTTGTAAGGTACAACTTTAAAAATATGTTTGTTATCCATATTGTTGATGGGATTTTCTTTTTCATGGTTTTGGGATGGTCCTCTTTTATTGTTGATTTTCAGAGCTTTTTATATAGTAAGGACACATTACAAATAATTTCTCCATTTTTCAATTGCTTTTCACATTTTTATGGAATTTTTTTTTGCTTACAGACTAAATAATTTTTTTAGCATCAGTCTATCAATCTTGCCTTTATGAGGTGAGGCTCATAATTTTAAAATCAATTTTAAAAAGACAAACAAAAAATTGCATTTTATTGAATGAGAAAACAGTGTCCAAAATAATATTAAACAGGATCATCTTTTGTTTTAAAAAATAAAACTACTACTTTTTAACTCCATAGATTTCTTTTTTTTTTAATTGGATGTTTGTATATATTGTGAAGTGATAGCCAAAATAAGTTACGTAGTTAACAATGTTTTTTTCTTGTGAAGAGAAATTTTAAGATCTACTCTTTTAGCAACTTACAGTATTATTCAGAGATTTCTTTTTCCCCCTTCATAATGTATTTTCTAATTACATATTTTACTTCTTTTGAGCCCTTATTACTTTTATTTTAAAAATGATAGTTAAGATCTGTAATTTTGCCATCAGGAAATAATCCTATGTTTCCTTACAGTCTTTATGTAGATATAGTATATATAGTTTAATATCCTGATTTTTACTTAATATTATCTTGGGATCATGTTTAAAATGGGAAATAAACATTCATCTGTAGTTGAGGGATGGAGAGATGTGTAGATGGGTGGATAGATAGATGAATGCTGATAGAGTTGAACAAATGCTGGATAGAATAATGACCTGATTAATGGATAGATACAGTGCTCAGCAAATGGTAGCTCTAGAGGGATGTAGACAGTTAAGTCAAAGCAGATAGATGTATGGAAGGATAAATGGATGAATGGAAAGAAAGAAAGCTAGAAAAATAGATCCAGTCAATGAATACTTGCAGTAACTGAGCATTCCACACTGAAAAAAACCTAATCTCCTTTGTATGGTATTCAAGAATTGTTACCGAGTCCAGGCTTGCTCTGCTCACTGCACGACAGGCCAAAGAATTGAAGACGAGGTGTTGAGACAAGGAATACGACTTTATTTGGAAAGCCGGCAGACCAAGAAGATGACAGACTAAAGTCTCAAAATAACCATCTTATTAGGGTTTGGATGCCAGTTTCTTTTATAGCACAGAGAAGGGGAGGAGATGAGGAAGTAAAGTAAAAAGGCTATAAGTTTTGCAAATACCACCTGGAATGGCCAGCCTCCGGGAGAGGATGTGTTAATTTCTTCTTTCTTGTAGCCATCCACAGGTGGACAGGTTCTGGATATTTCCCTGAACAAAGGCACTTTGGTTTAACATTCAGGCAGAGGGGCAGAGTTCCCTGAGTATAGATAGTATGTATAGACATTATGCCATTATGTATAGACAGTATCCTTTTAGTGAACAAAAGCAGTGGAAAGCAAAGGTTAAAGTAAAAGAAACAGATCCAACATATAGTCCGATTTGGCTCTTCCCTGTTACAATTCCCCACTGTCAATATCCATTCCACAATCTTGTGGAAGAAGGGGTGATGACCGTTCTAATTGCTTCATCAGATGGATCTTTCTGGGAGTGTCCATCGGTGTCAGTGTTCCAAACATTGTTTCTTTTATTCCTCTCTGGAAAGCATCTCCTTTACACCTGTAGCCTTAAAAAATATTCACAGCTTAAAAGTTGAGAGTTATGATGTATTCAGTGGGAATTTTGAGGGCTTCAAGCTTGGGAGGGAGCACTTCAAGTTAAGGAATTTAGCGCTTTTCTATGTATGGGAAAATGCAAGAGTCTGGGCTCACTGAAATCACTCCCTTGATATGCACCTTAGCTATCTGGGGCCTGTATCCTGTATTCTCATATCCTGAGTTTCCTCAGGGTTCACCGGCTCACGTTGGAGGGCTGCAATCGCTAATGACTGATGTGGCAGGAATTATTCAATTTCTCAGATCCTCTCCTCTTGGTCAGTATTTTGACCAATATTTGGGAGACATTTCATGATCAACTTTTGTCCCACGGCGCTGGGAGGCTCATCCCAGATCAGGCAAAAATTCTTGGTATGCCACTCGAAGTGCTAGTTTTGGGATTAGGCCCTATTGATCATTAAAGATTCTCTGGATCCCCTATCTAACTATGATCCAGGAGACATTTTCCCTTGTTGCTTCTTCCCATACCTAGAATCACACTATTACAATTATTTTACATTACAAATGTGATCTATTTCCTCAAGATGTTTAGCCATAGAAGTTTTGTTGGAAGCCTGGTTACACACTGGGTACTGTAAGAGACAACGGTCTTATAAAATAGACAGGATATAAGTAATGCAGCTAGTAACATCGACAAAGAGATAGTACAGCAGGGAGACACAAAGTACAAACCATTTGGCTTACAAAGGTGTAATTTACCAAATTACTGTGAGTCATAATTAGCTTAAGGGGAAGGTTTTCCTTACACCTGGAAAACAGATTTAAACCAGTCATTTTTCAGATAGAAACCATAAAAATTATAACCATATTCACCACTTTACTGAGTTCTATGTAACGAATCCTTCTTGTTAACAGCTTTATAAGCCATCAGGTTTCCCATTAGAATTCTTCAATTTCTTAGCCAGTCCAGCATTATGGCCTGAAAGCCAGAAACTTGTATTTATCCAAAGTCCTTCCTATAAATCTTCTTGAAGAGGAAGCATTTTTACAAAGGCGTCATCGGAGTGAAACCGTAACTGTCTGTAATGACGAAAGACTTAAGAAGGCACGTTTAAATCTGATTACAATGTAATTGACAAAGTGACTTGGTTAGTGCTGTGACATGCAACACATTTAGATAATAACTAGAATTATGACGGATAACATTTTACCAGCACACATCAAATTTTAGGAACTCCATATTATCTCTAGAATACCTGTATCATTTGCCATACAGTATAACCTAAGAAGATTTATTACTTATTTGACACTTCCCATGTAATTCAACATACCAAGTGAACCTAATTAGTTAATATCTCTCTTTGGGGTGTTTCAGGGGCCCTTTGAAGCATCCCAAAGTTAGCTAGAGTTCAAAGGAACTTCATTATAATTTTTTTTTTTTTTTTTTTGCGGTACGCGGGCCTCTCACTGTTGTGGCCTCTCCCGTTGTGGAGTACAGGCTCCGGACGCGCAGGCTCAGCGGCCATGGCTCACGGGCCCAGCCGCTCTGCGGCATGTGGGATCTTCCCAGACCAGGGCACGAACCCGTGTCCCCTGCATCGGCAGGCAGACTCTCAACCACTGTGCCACCAGGGAAGCCCCTTCATTATAATTTGATTTGTGAAGTTTTGTCAAAAAAATATCAAAAGGGTTTAAACAGTCAGATAGGATCTCAGGTCACTGTGAAACAATAGTTATTCACTTAGCGGAAGTAACAGTAAAAGATTTCAAAGGCAAATACAGAACAGATCACTTAAAAGGTAGAAAAACTTAAAATCTGTTATCAGAGGCAGTTCAGAATCTTAAGAAACCTTGTCTTCTTAACAGAGAGAAAAGCCAAATTCAAATTTTTGACCAGCTTACTTTTAAAATTCATTTACTCAGTTAAACTTATTTTAAACTTAGTCAGTCCTGACCATCTACAAAACTCTTTTCTTGGGGTCCACTTTCCATAAACCTTCCATGACTTAACTTATTTTAGCACAATTCTAACTTTCAAGTTGTGGAATATCTGCAGAGATTAATAATTTTATTTTTTTTTAATTTATTTATTTGTGTTTATTTTTGGCTATGTTGGGTCTTCATTGCTGTGCGTGGGCTTTCTCTAGTTGCGGCGAGCAGGGGCTACTCTTCATTGTGGTGCATGGGCTTTACATTATTGTGGCTTCTCTTGTTGTGGAGCACAGGCCTCAGTAGTTGTGGCATGTGGACTCTAGAGCGGAGGCTCAGTAGTTGTGGTGCATGGGCTTAGTTGCTCCATGGCATGTGGGATCTTCCCAGGCTAGGGATCGAACCTGTGTCCCCTTCATTGGCAGGCGGATTCTTAACCACTGCACCACCAGGGAAGCTCTGGAGAGATTAATTTTAGATAAAGATAATTATTTTAAAAAGTGCACCTAAAGCTCTTATCTCATTTGCATTTTCTTTCCTTAAAAGTTTCTTTACATCAAGTTACTTTCCTTGCTGATAAATTTGCAACAGATATAACAAGATTTTATTTAGCTTATATTAAACCTAGGCATAATGAAAGTATTATACTTAATGCTGATGACTCTAATGACATGTCTATATTAATTAGATCAACAAACAAACATTAATACTGAATATTTCTCAGTGCACATGAACCCGAAATTCATTTAGCTTAATTTTTCTTGTATTTAGAATTGTTTGGTTTGTAAGAACTTACTCTTCTTATAGCCAATTAAATAGAGCTCATCTGCAAATCAACCCCAGCAATGTTATCCAAAGACAAAGACACATACAAGGACACAAACAAACAGAGACATCATAGTTCTCATTTCAAAATTTCAGCCCTGAGTCATGTACAGCAACATAAAACCTATCAGTTTACAAAAAGAGGTTGGATTAAAATTAGGTTTCTGGCAGATGGAACAAATCAAGTTCACTTGTCTAGATGGCTGAATTTTTACAGAAAAAACACTTAGTTTTTTAACTTATCCTTGACAAGTCAATTTCTAAATTACTTTGCCCTTTTTTCAAAGTTTGCATTTTAAAAAGATGGCAGAGATGAGCGTTCCTGAGAAGACCAGATAGGACACTTACATCTCAAAGATACAGTCAAGTTTTTCCTAGGATGCCTTTGTTTCCCCTTTGTTTAATATTTACAAGCCTCTTAAGATAAATAGGGAAGGTAGTCAATCAACTTGTTCTCCACTGTCAAAGTTATCTGGGGCTCCTGTGGGGAAATTAGAATCGGATGCCTCAAGTCCAGGAGAGTCCCCTGGCCTCTTACAGGATGTCAGCACAAGGGAAATTGCCCTGCTGTAGACGTGGCTCCTGGTCCAAATTGGGTCTTAGATGGTGGGTCTGTTGGGTCTTAGATGGTGATACTAAACCAGGTCCCTGTGCCTTGGGGGTTATCATAGAAGCTTCTATTTGATCCCCATGGGTAGGGGAAACAGGAGGCGGTGAATATGTTGGTGGCATGTGGGGGGGGGGAGCAGTTGGAGAAACTGCTGGTGCAGCCTGCTCTTTTGCAAAACACTTCTAACTGCGAGATCATATAATAATTGAGTGAGCCATTCAGGGACCATCATTCTTCTGATCCTAACATATATTGGGTCCACACCCTATTACAATAGTATATCATGTCTTTCTTAGTCATAGGCTCATGGCTATGTTTTGCCCATTTATCTAATATACACCTCAAAGGGCTCTCCTTCAGTATAGATGGAGTATTTCCATTTTTTATAAGTTTGATAACACCAAAACACAAAAGACACAAACAAATTCCAACACAAAAGGCCCAAAGAAATTCTACCATCGGTGCACACAAAACCAAGACCAAAACCAATGAACCAGTTCCTAAATCAGGTAGACTTAACCTGCAAAACCAACAAACTAGTTCACAAATCGGGTAGACTTACCCTACAAAACCAACGAACTGGCTCCAAATCAGGTAGAGTCCAACAACAATTTCCCCCTCCAGTAGGGTACCCCAATCAAACAAATTGGCTTATCCTGTAAAGGAAAAGCCCAAATTGAGAGGGAAATATGTTCCCAGTGTGCACGCTGGAGCAACTTACCATACAAAGTCGAGTTCATCAACTTGCAACACAAAAGGATACACAAAAGCAAAACAAGACCAAGACCAAAACAAATGAACTGGTTACTGAATTGGGTAGACTAACCGTACAAAATTGAGTCTGTGGACTCGTAGAAGTTGGTCTTTTCCTTGCTTCAACTGCCAAGCGCTGCAGTAGCTGGCACCGCTTGAGGGAAGTTTGAAGGGAAGATCCTCAGGACAAATGGTCCTGGCATCTGCTAGGCCTTGCCACAATGTTCCCTGACCAGGGCTGGCTAGCCAAAAGCTGCAAGCCTCCTGGCTGGCTTGCCAAATTTGTTACCTAGCCCAAGCTCACTCTGCTTGCCACACGACAGGCCAATGAATCAGAGATGAGGTGTTGAGGCAAGGAATACGACTTTATTTGGAAAGCTGGCAGACTGAGAAAATTGCAGACTAATGTCTCAAAATAACTATCTTATTGGGGTTTGGATGCCAGTTTCTTTTATAGCACAAAGAGGGGGAGGAGATGAGGAAGTAAAGTAAAAAGACCATAAGGTTTGCAAACATCACCTGGAATAGCCAGCCTCGGGGAGGGGATGTGTTAATTTCTTCTTTCTTATAGCCATCCACAGATGGACAGGTTCTGGATGTTTCCCTGAAAAAGGCGCCTTGGTTCAACATTCAGGCAGAGGGGCAGGGTTCCCCAAGGCAGGCCATTATATATAGACAGCATCCTTTTAGTGAAAAAAAGCAGTGGAAAGAAAAGGTTAAAGTAAGAGAAACAGATCCAACATGTGGTCAGATTTGGCTCTTCCCTGTTACAGAATTTCTTCAATTTGGCCTTGGAAAATATTTTTTAGATTTACCTCTCTCACTTAATCCCTTCAGTAACCTATGCTCCAATCCCACTGACTTTGTGTTGTTGGGATTGGATTAGGTGAAACCTCATGAAATTGCTGTTTTTATACGTCAAATGTAGTTGAATACCAGAATTTTCGTATGGCTCAACCCAGTAGATGGGGCTATTCTTGGAGAAGATGGATAAAATAGATGAGTAGATGAAGCAGTATAGAAAGATAGCTGCTTGGATAACTACGTGGGCAGATGAAAAAATTGGTGGATGAACCACAATGAGATAACACTTATACCTATAAAAAAGCAAAAGCAAAAACAAAAAATGGAAAATAACAAGTGTTGGAGAGGATGTGGAGAAACTGGAACACTTGTACATTGGTGGTATGCATGTAAATTGGCGCAGCTGCTTGGGAAAAAGTTTGGCAGTTCCTCAAAAAGCTAAACATATGACCTAGCAATTTCGCTTCTAGTTATGTACCCAAAAGAATTAAAAACTGGGACTAAGACATCTGCACACAAGTGTTCAGAGCAGCATCATTTACAAGAGTCAAAAGGTGGAAACAATCCAAGTGTCCATCAACGGATGAATGGATAAACAAAATGTGGTATATACATACCATGGAATATTATTCAGCCATAAAAAAGTATGAAGTACTGATACATGCTACAACATGGATGAATCTGGAAAACTAATTATGCCAAGTGAAATAAGCCAGATACAAAAGGATAAATTTTTATGATCCCACTTATATGAGGTGTCTAGAATAGGCTTTTTCATGGAGAAAGAAACTAGATTTAGAGGTTAGCAGGGCTGAGACGAGAGGGGAATGGGGAGTTATTACTTAATGGGTACAGAGTTGCTGTTTGGGGGGAATGAAAAAGTTATGGAAATAGGTAGTGCTGATGGTTGCCAAATGTTGTGCATGTAATTAATGCCACTGAAGTATACATCTGAACATGGTTAAAATAACAAATTTTATCTTATCTATAAATATTTTACTGCACTAAAAACGGTTTAAAAAGTTGATGGTTGATGGATGTAGACGATGGGTGAATGAGTGAATTTGCGCATAGTAAGATGAATAGTTGAGCAGGTGGGAAATTCTGTTAAGGGTGAATCAATCAGGGCACAGTAGCAGGCATATGCATGCATGAATAGATGGATGGGAAGCTGTACAGATGGAATGAGAGGCAGTGGGTGGGGAGTGGAGTTTGAGCCATGGGGCTAAGACCATGGATAGAGGCTGAGGAGGCTGAACTTGCCCAGCCCCAGGGTGGCCCTAGGCTGACAGCGACTGAGAAAGCGTGGGCCAAAGCACCCTTCTCTGCTACAGGCTCTCTGCAGCTGGACCTCAACCGCATGCCCAAGCCTGCCAAGACAGCTGAGAAGTGTTCCCTGGACCAGCTGGATGACACTTTCCACCCGGAGTGGTTTGTGTCCCTTTTTGAACAGAAAACAGTGAAGGGCTGGTGGCCCTGTGTGGCGGACGAGGGTGAGAAGAAGATACTGGCGGTAAGTCTGTTCCCTCTGGTCGATGGAGATGCGGGAGTGACTCGTCCATAGAAATCGCTGAGCACAGACGTGTTCCTCTCCCTCTATCCTGCCCTCCCTGTCTGTTTCCCAAGACACTGCCTCTCTTCCCTGCCAGTTCCCAGCCTTCATCTCCTCGAGGCTCGTATCCCAGGAAAGCCTATCTAAATCTAAAGATGCCCTAATCTCCCGTGGACCCTGTTTAATTTGTACTTGCTCCTTGGCCTTCACAGTGATCTGTATCCTGGGTTCCCCTCTGGCTGGGCTTCCTGTGGAGGACAGGGGTCATGCCACTCCCATTTGAGCAGGACCCTATAAGGGACTGACCTTGTTCCTTGTCCTTGTCTTCTCCCTGCCCAGAGGTCTGCCCAGGGGTGTGACTGGGGACCATGGAGAATCATCCTTCCTCTGCAGAGGAAGTAAATGAGTTTACTGTCCTTCCTTGGTATCGGCAGAGGGTTGGTTCCAGGAGCCCGCGTGGACACCAAATCCATGGATGCTCAAGTCTCATAGTCCACCTTCTGTGTTTGGTTTAATCTACAGATCTGAAACCTGCAAATGAGGGCCAACTGTATATTTATTGAAAAAAATTTGTGTATAAGTGGACCTGTGCAGTTAAAACCTGTGTTGTTCAAGGGTCAACTGTACTTAGAAACGGCAGACAGACAGCCAATCCCTAAAGTGGCCCTTGAAATAAAATATCCATGTTGTATAACAAATTATAACAATTAATAAGAAATACTAACATCTCAAAAGAAAAATGAGCAAAGGGCATACATAGATAGTACATAAAGCAGTACAGTGGCCATTACATATTTAAGAAGTTTCATTTCCCCTAGTAATTGCATAAAGGAATGCTTTAAAATGTGAAAACATTTTTTAGGTATTATATTAGAATTTTTAAAAAATAGAAACACTTATTGCCAGTGAGGATGCAGAGAGACAGCCTTCTCATTTACCTCTGTTGGGCAGGCTAATGATTTTTACCATTTGGGGAAACAATGTAGTAATATATAGCCAGAGACTTAACAATATTTATGCCCTTGAAATTTTTCATCCCACTTCTAAAATCTCTCCTAAAGAAATAACCCCATAAAATTAAAAATTTAGGGTTTATTTGTAACAACAAAGAGTTGGAAACAACCTCAACGAACCAAAATAACTGGTTTACTAAATAAATTCTGGTCAACCATTACATAGATACAGCATTAAAAGCAAACTTTAAAGAGTATATAATTATATAATAAAATCTATTCCTAAATGAAAGGAACAAGCTATAGGACCATATATACACAGCGTGATATTTCACATACTTGCAAAGAAAGATAGCTCTGATGAATAAAGTATTAAGAGTGCTTGTCTCTACATAGTAGAAGTATGGGTGACAGTCTCCTTTTTTTTATACATTTCTGTAGTTGCTATGTGTTCTGCAAGGAGCAGGTACTTTTATGATCAGATCACCCTGTATCTTTTTTCAAACAAATCATAAAGTGACCTTTACATCTGTCCTGGCCTGGCTCCTCTCCAAGCCATGGGGCCAAGCCTTTATGTCTCTGATCAGGTCCCCCTTGTCCCCTCAGGGCAAGTTGGAGATGACTTTGGAGATTGTGGCCGAGAGCGAACATGAGGAGCGGCCGGCCGGCCAGGGCAGGGATGAGCCCAACATGAACCCCAAGCTCGAGGACCCAAGGTTGGTGCTCAGCCCCTGACCCCTGATGCCCAAGGGGATGGGGAGGAGTATCCACAGTACGGGAGGCACTCACTGTATAGCCACACAGAGGTCCCAGGGCGCAGAGAGGGGTGTGACTCATCCAAGGGTACACATTGTTAGGGGGCAGGTGACAGACATCATTCCAGGACACGCTGGGCTCATCGCTAGTTCCAGAAGCAGGCGCTGTTGGGTAGCTGTTGGTTGTAGGCCAGGCGTGCTGTCATATGGCATGTATATGTTGTGTCATGGAACCTTCCCTGCTGAGTCGTTATTAGTATCCCCGCTTTACAGATGAGGAAACAATCACAGCAAAGTTAAATAAGGTCATTCCAAGGAAAGTGGCGAAGGTGAAATTCTCACACCTGGTCTGATTGGCCCCGGAGCCTGACCAAGGTCTTTCTCTGACCCAGCTGCCTTCCATGGCTCTCCTGTGGTGTCAATGTGGCTTTCAAAAGGCCTTTCAGCTTTAATTTTCCCATCTGTGAAATGGGGGCCTAGTCCCTGCCTCCCCTACCTCACAGGCCTCTAAGGGAGGGGCCTACATCCCAAACCAGTGGATGCAGAAGCCTTGAAGGCAGTTACCGGAGCCTGAAAGATGGCTGTTCGGGCGCGGGCCGGGGCTGCATTTGCTGGGTCCCTTTCCACCGCCTGCTCAGCTCAAGTCACACTTAGCACAGACAGCCCACTTTGTTATAGCGCTATCCTGAGTGCCACTGGCTGGCAGAGGAGTGAGAGGCATCCCTGCCCAAGGATGCTGGGATCTGGGTGGAAAGACAGAGAGACCCAGGAGACCCAGCAGCACGCAAGCAGATGTTAAAACGGCCGTTACTGAGACGCAAAATCCTGCCCGCTCTTTGAATTGTGAGGCTGACCTAGGGGAAGGATTTGAGGTTCTTGGTTATGAGACACAATCAGCTTTCTGGGTTCACTCCCTGCCAGTGAACGAGCCACGTGCATCTAGGCCAGTGGCTTAGCTTATCTGGGGCTCATGGACCATAGCTCACCTAACGTGGAGCCCCTTGAAGCTCTGCCCAGTCCCCAAATCTCTAGTCTGTGATTAAGTCCTGGGTCAGGAAGGAGAGAGTGGCAGCGAAGGTGACCTGGACAGGGTGGCTGAGAACGGGGTCCCTGAGGGTGTGCAGGGCTTGACAGCACCAAGAAGAGGAGGGCAACATGGGCGGGGCTCACACAGTAGCGAAGGCTGGGAGGAGAGGGCGATGCAGGTGCGGACAGGGGCTGGGGGCCTGGAGGCTGGGCAGGTCTGGGGGGCTGACTTGGGTGGGCCAGGGCAATTTGTGAGCAGGACCCGGAGGGAGCAGCCCTGGTGGGAGGTACCCTGCTGACCTCTGGGATCTCACTCGCAGGCGCCCTGACACCTCCTTCCTCTGGTTCACCTCCCCGTACAAGACTATGAAGTTCATCCTCTGGCGGCGGTTCCGGTGCGCCATCATCCTCTTCGTCCTTCTCTTCATTCTCCTGCTGTTCTTGGGCATCTTCGTCTACTCCTTCCCGGTAAGCTGGCCTGAGTGCGGAGGCACAGACCCTTGTCTTGGAGGAGCTCCTGGTCTGATGTGGGAGGTACAGCCCTTGACCTCCAGCAGCTTCTGGTTCTCAGGGGAGTCTGTCATTGTCCTCAAAGTGCACCCTGTCTGATGGAGAGAAGTAGCTTCTGTCTTTGGGGAGTCCACGGTCTGATGAGGGAGACATAGGCCCTGCTCTGGGGAGTCCCCAGTCTGGTAGGAGACCGTTGGGGAGCTCTTAGCCCAGTGAGGGAATCTGAGTTCTTGCCCTTGATGGGGAGAAACCTCACCCTCAGCAAGCCCCTGAGGGGCTATGTAATTAAGGGGTTGGCAGAAGGCGAGGCCCCTTGGGCAGGCATGGGCAGGGGAACCTTCTTGAAGGAGGGTGTGGAGTGGGTCAGGAGGGGCAGGGAAGGTGTAGATGGCAGAGCAGAGGGGAAGGTCCTCTGCTTGTGAGGATGGCACCTGCTGAGGACCTGGGGCTGGAGAGGGTGTCACCTGGGAACCTGATAAAGTGTGTCCTGCCTGCTGCAGTGGGGTGGGCGTGGGGCAAGGTGTGGGCGAGGAGGGGGTTGGCAAGGAGCCTCTCACTGGGCGCAGTAAACACTGGGGCCCCTTTCACCTGCTAAGAAGCCAGCCGATGCCCGACGAAGAGTGGCCAGGGCCACCCGCGTGGGGACTGCTGTGCCCAGCTCCAGGGGTCCCTCCCAAGGGAGGAGGTTCTGGAGCTCTCTTCCCTGCCTGTGCTTCCCTGATCCTCACAGCAGCACCCCCAGTGTCTCTAGAACCTCAGAAGGGATCACAGTGTCCCCAGGCTGACACCTGATTTTTAATATTCTTGAAATTTTTGAAACTTTTTAATACAAAAAATTCAAAATCGTATATAAGTAGAGGAATGGTGTGATCGACTCCATGTCACCCTTATTTGAATGGAAAGAAACACACATCCAGAGAGGAGAGGGACCAGCTCAGGGCTGCATGGCAGCCCTGTGTACAGCTCCCGGTCTGGGATTCCGGCCACAGCCCTGGTCAGCACCAGGCCGCCGGTCAAGCACACTGTCCCCACAGTGGGTAGTGCGCTCTGGGAATCACTCACCTGTGAGCTCTTTGCTTCGTGAATCCTCCGGGAGGAGGAGGCGCCCGAGAGCGCTCCCCCACCGTAGCTGGCAAGGCATTGTACCAGCAGAGCACGCCTCCTACGAGGAGGACGGTAAGAAATGCAGAGTCCTGGGCCAGCCCCAGGCCTGCTGAGGAGAATCTGCCTCGGGAACATCAAGGTCTGAGCATCGCTGCTGTGCGGAACACAGCTCCATGTGGAGTCAGGAGCTGTTGGCTGGATTCTGGCTCTGTCAGTGGCTCCCCAGTGACCGTGGCCAGGCCCTCCCGTCGCGTGAGGAAGGGGCTGGGATAGGTCAGTGCTGACCTGCTGTGACTAGCACTGTGGATAGGGGAGCGATTTTGCCTTCCCCGGGGGGGCTGCATGTCAAGCCAGCCTTCTGCTGAAAAGCTGAGGGGAGGGCCCCGCCCCTGCAAGGCACTAGGGCTGCAGACTAGGCCTCAGGGACCTGGGGAAGGAGGCCCTGCTGCTTGGCTGGGAGATGGACAGAAGATTTCCAGCCACTTCCAGGCTGTGGTCCTTTCTCGTCCCTGGGGCAGCCTTATCCCAAAGCCCTGCGGGCAGGCCCTGGTCAGAGCCTCTTCCCTGTGTCCTGAGTCCCCAGCAGCAGCATCAGTCTCCTTTGAGATCTTCGGGATTTGTCCTTTTTCAAATGCCAACCCTGCCTTCTCTCTCCAGAGCTGGCATGTGGGGTTAGATCCTAGGCGAGGGCTGTAGGGCAGCCTGGGTCTGAGACTGCAGACTGCTTTTGCTTGCAGGCCTTTGCTACAAGCTGGGCATATCCTCCTTCCCTCCAGCCAAGTCACCCAGTCACCTGGTGGATGCCAGACCTGTGACCGTCCATCACCTGGCTTTCAGGCCTTGGGGGACAGAGGCCTGGGTGCAGAGGGGCTCCCCCCAAGTTGGCCTCATCTCCCACCCTCTTGGAAATTCCCCTGGGAGGGGGACAGGGAGGGCAGCCCGTCTGATTCCTCCCAGCTCTGCCCTAGAGGCAGCCGGGAGCAGGGCCAGTGTGGGGAGGCAGGAGGCGATCTGGCAGGGAAGGAGCGGCGGCTTTGTTTCCAGAGTTGGCTTTCCTGGGCGGCGCTGGGGAACATACTGTCCCAATTAGGAGCCCTGTGTTGTGTTGTATGTGTTTTCATGGTTTTGGGGGGAGGAGTGGGGAGGGGAGATTCCTGCCAGTCCTGCAGCAGCCAGGGCTTAATCAGGGGTGACCCATCTCTAGGGCTGGCTCGCACTGTGGGTCATCCCCCTATACCCCCCACCCCAACTCTCTCTCTGCGTTTTGGACGGGAGCGTGGTGGCCAGCGAGCCCCAGGTTCCCGCACTGGGCAGTGTGGGAGGAGGGTGGGGAGAAGCGCAGCCGTGCCTTCAGGCCACCTGTCTGATGGAAAAGGCCGGGCCTGGCCTGGCCAGGGGCAGAGTCCTCTCCGTAGCTGGGCAGAACCTGGGGGTGGGCCCTGGAGTGACGGGGGAGAAGCCAGAGCAATTCAGGCGCTGTGGCCCCCAGGCAAGAGTGTGGGCTTGTGTGACAGCGAGAGCGCTGGCAGGGTGGAGTGCTGAGCTGAGTGTGGCCTGGGGGATGATGAGGGAGAGGTGCAGGCAGGTGGTTGAGTGGATCAGCCACCTTTCCCAGCTCCGTTTCCCTGGCAGCTGTCGTCACCTGTCCCTGCCTCTCCGCCCTCCCTCCAGAACTATACTGCCATGAAGCTGGTGAAGCCATTCAGCTGAGGACCCTCGGGCCCAGGACTGGCTGCCTCCTCTGCCCTGCTCAGCTGAGTGTCTCCAGATGTCCAGGCCTCACCGTCCTGCCAGGGTGGGCAGACAGAGAGAGGGACTGGCACGTGCTCCAAGTGTTGGCGACATCGAGCCCTGCGGCCACCCCGCTTTCATCATTTCTTTCTCCCCCAACCCAACCCTTTTGGGGATCAGCCCTGTGTATTTCAGTATAAAACAGTTTGAACCACAAAGCGGCGTTGGTGTGTGTATCTCTGTGGTACCTGAAAAGGGTGACTGTGCAGGGGATGTCTGGGTGGGCGCGTGTGTGGGATGTGTGCCATCTGTGCAACGTTCCCAGTGGGACTGTGCATCTTTCGGCAAGTCTGGTAGGGGTGGCGGGGGCTTTGAGGCTTGATGTCTGGCCTGCCTGAAGACCCAGCCTGTTCTGCTTCCAGGACGTCCCTCCACCCTGTGCCCTCCTTCCTCAGGCATCTCCTCACCCACGGTGATCTTTGCTTGGGTGGGCATTTACCTGCACCATGCCCGGGAAGAGGTTCCACTTATGCACATGGAGCCCCTCGGAAAAACTCTAAAGGCTGGGAGGGCTGCTGGACCCCTGGCTGTGACCTTGTCTCCCATGCTCTTGGAATTTCTTGGGGTTCCCTCCCTCTGTTTCCTCACCCTGCTTTAATGATCTGGACTGGATAAACACACGCTTTTCTTGTGGTCTGAGCATCGCATTAGCTGTCGGGCTGACATCTCTTGCAGGAATCAGGCTTCATCTACAAGAGCAGCAAGGACATGCTTAGAGAAAAACCAAAGAGCACGAAAACATCGTGTTTCCGAGATAGAGGCCTCTGCCTCTGTTGGCTGGTGGGCTGGAACTCTGGAGCACAGCCTGGCGGGAGGGCTTCTCCCATTTCCTGCTGTGAGCCTGTTCCCGTGGCCCAGGCCCCGAGGCCCCAGAGTGAGCCTTCCAGCCCCCTTGTCTCTTCACTGCATGCTGGGACCCAGACTGAGGCCCTGCCTCGTCCCCACCTGATTGGCAGGACTGGGGGGTGATTGGCACAGGGCTGATGACCTGAACCCTCCTGGGTGAGGGAGCTACATCTTGAACATAGAATGGTTCTCTCTTCAGGAGAGGTTCTGGCTGGAGGACACCCTCAGTGTCCAACTCCATGTGGGCCCTGAGAACCTGGGTGGCCAGTCCTGAGACTCTGATGCCTGACACCTGGAGCCGGGTGGCCACACCTCGCACAGAACAGGCAGCAAGGACCGGGGTTACCCAACTCTTCTGGGTCGTGAGCCTTCCCTGAATACCCACCGTGCCCGCCTGCTTGGAGGCCATGAGCAGGCGATTCCACGGAGAGGACTGGAGGTGAAAGGATGGAAGAGCTGGGGCTGCAGCTTTGGGAGGTGCTGAGAGAGCTTTAGAGGCTCGGGAGACCTGAGAATATTTGAAGGTAGGGAGGAGGAAGCCACTGAGGAGGGAAAGATAGATCGAAGACACGAGAGAGAAAATGGGATAATTAATGGAACCAGCTTCTGGAGTAGGAGGGGAGGGCGTAAGCTTTGGAAAGAGAGTTCTCTTTTTCTTACAGGTACAGGAACACTGGAGGAAATAAATACATACTGTGCAAGTATCAGCTGGGTTAAATGAGTGTGGGGGTACATTGTGCCCACTTATTAACTTTTTCCTTTAATCATTTTCTTTCTCTTGCTGCTTTGAGTTGCAGATCATAGGAAACGTTATTTAAACTAGTAAAGGGAATATAATGGCTTTACAGAAATGAAATTTTCAGAGGGATTGGCTTCAGGTGAGGGCTGATTCACCTCCTCAATTAGGTCACCAAGACTTTGCATTCTCTCCCTGCTCTGCCCTTGTCAGGCTAGGGTTGGGGTTAAAACTGCTCCCTGGAACCATGTAGGCCACCAAGCAAAACTCAGGGAGAATGAGGAGCGGATGGTGAGGAGATACCCTGTCCAGCACATGTTTATTGAGAGACTCCACATGGCAGCCCTAGAGCAGGTTCTGAGGGTACAGCAGTGAGTTACACGTGACTCCTGGCCTTCCATAGCTCCCAGCGTGGGGGGAAAGGTGGATCAGGAAGCCACGCTTATTTGAACGCTTGTGAGAGTATGAGAGAAGGGGCACCCTGGGGCAGGGAAGGGATGTCATCTGAGCGGAGCATTGGACTGGCCCAGTGGCTAAGAAGGGAAAGTTGTGCTGAGCAGCTGGGGTAGAGACCAGTCTCCGGCTGTCAGAGAGCCTGGCTTCTTCAGGGCAAGGCTGGGTGTTGAACGGCCTGTGTCTGCGGCTGAAGAGTTTGAACTTCATTCTGGAGGTAAGGAAGAAGCACAGGAAAGACTTAGAGCTGGACTGGCCTTGATCAGAGGTGTGGTTTCTTAGTTCTTATCTTGGGAGACAGGAGTCTTCTGGGAGCACATGGTGGGGCTTCAGGTTGTATAAGCCTCATGGATTTCGAGAGGGTGAGGGTCCAGTGATCTCACCCAGTTCTGCAATAGGGTCTATGATCACAAGTGGTGAAGAACAGTCGCTCAGGATGCTGTGTGGCCAGTTGCAGAGGGCCATTCTAGAAGGCTGGTCCATTAGTCCAGGAGCCAACTCTGAAAAGCTGGGCAGGAGTCATTCATTCATTCATTCACTCATTCATTCATTTAAGAAATACATACACACACACACACGGAGAGACATCTGTGTACCAGACAAGGTGCTAGGCTCTAGAGATACAGTGCTGAAAAGGATAAACATGGTTCCTGTTCTCCCAGAGCTCACAACTGAGTAGCAGAGGGAGACAAGTAGATAGGTAATTACAACACACTGATGGGCAAGGGTTACAGGGTTAAGGGCAGGGGATGGAAAAGACAGTAGAGAGAGCAAAGACTGACCAGAAATGGTTCAAAGATCTGTAAGAATCTCCACAGGGCACAGAGCCGTGGTTCTCAACCAGGGCCGATTTTTGCCCTGCAGGTCACATTTGACAATGTCTGGAGCCAGTTTTTATGGTCCTGGCTTGGGGTGGAGGGGCTGAGGGTGCTACTGGCATCCGGGAGCTACTAAACATCCCTCAGTGCACAGGACACACCCTCCCACCCCAAATTATCCGAAGATCTGATGGTGCTGCTGTTGGAAACTCTGGCATAGAGATCGTGGACTGCAGAGACCTGAGCAGATAGAACTAAGAGGCCTGGGGGATTGACTGGTTAGGGCTGGGGTGGGGCAGTGGGGTGGTGGGATGGGAGATGAATTCCAAATGACTCCCACTTGCCTGGCTTTATGAGTGGTGGGACCACTCATGAAGTCCGTTTTGGACAAGAAAGTTCAGACATCTTTAGGGCGCCATCAAAATACCCTTCCTGTCCTCCATGTCTCCCTACTAATATGGTCTCTCCTCTCTTCACAAAGTTCTAGAAAGCATCATTTACACTTGCTGTCTCCACGCCTTTACCTTGCACTCACTCCTCAACCCATTGTGGTCTGACTTCACCCCTGTGGCTGACTCAGTGGGTTGTCTTCTCCAACAGCCATCCCCTCTCTCTTCCCCTGTGGCACTGTGCCGAGAAAAGAGCCCTGCCCCAGCCCTCGGGGAAGGTGTCTTATGAGATCAAGCCAACCATAGTAAAGCCATTACCCCTGACGGTGATTGGTTTAGGAAGAGGCATGTGACTCATTTATGGCCAATGAGATGTGAGGGGAAGGTGGTGATGGTTACGGGTGAGGAGGGTGCTTGAAAAGTTTCTAGGAAGGTTTTATCCCCAATAACAAAGGACACACAAGGAGACACATCTTCATCTTTTGCCTTTTCTTCTTGTGGAAAAAAGGTAATGTCTGGAGCCATGGCTGCCATCTTGTGATCATGAGGGGACAAGCCTGAGGAAGAAAGTCGATCAGAGGATGGCAAGAACCTGATTCTCCAGGAAGCTATTGAGAAAGAACCAACTCTGGAACTTCCCTACTTCCAGAGGTCTTGTTATGGGGAATCATAAATTCCTTGTTGTTTAAGCCATCTTCGGTTGGGTAGTGTGCTACCCATAGCTCAAAGCATCCTTGTTGGTAGATTTCATTCTACTGTTTTCACCGCAGTCGCCAATAACCAGGGCGCTGTGTACAGGCACCACATCTAAGACATCGTGAGTTTATTCTTTATTATAACAGTTTTCCCACAGATGGCAGTAAAGTGTTTTGTTCTAATAAAATCAGTGTGTTACAGTTTTCTGAAAGAAGTGAACTACCTTGAGGAAGGGGCACCTTTCTCTAATTCACACCAGGACCCCACCTACCCTGGCTGCTAAATCTGTGGACGCTGATCCTCCCGACTGCAGCAGCTGGCAGTACTGAACATCCTCTGCTTCTTAATATGCTTTCAGTTTTTGGCTTCCATGGCACCACAGTTGCCCAATATTCCTCTTTTCTGTCCGGCCCTGCCTTCTCTGATTGGTCTATAGTGTTCCCCAGGGCCCTTGGCCTGGCCCTCTCTTCTTACTCTGCATCTCCTCAGCAGCCTCACCCACTCCTGTGGCTTTGGTTGTTCTCTAGAGGCTACGGACCCTGGAATCCCTACCTCTAGCCCCATTTTTCCCCTGTGCTGCAGCCATGCTATCCAACTGCTTACCCGGTGGGCATCTCCCCCCAGGGTGACTTACCAGCTCTGCAAACGCAACGCCCGCCTCCCATCCCCACCCAACATCTCTATCCTCCACCCCATGAGAACAGCTCCTGCCCTGTTGTTCCCTCCATCGACCCAGTCACTGGAGCTGAATGTGTGGGAGGCACCCTTGAGTCTTACCTCCTCCTTAGCCTCCTATATCCAAGACATCAGCGGATCCCACAAATTCTGCCTCTTGAATCTCTCTGGATCGAGCTACTTTTCTTCCCAACGCCATCCCCTCCAATTACGATCAGGCCCCCAAGCAGGCCAGTCATTGGAACGCAGGTAACACTCCGTCAGCCTTCTCCCTCGCCACACCTCAGTTCACTGTCCGCAGGCAGTCAGCCCTGGACCCAGCTGTGGTCCCCTCCTCCCAGATTCCATCCTCACAAGGGAGGTCAGCCATGCTGGCCCTGGGTCCTCAGAGGACAATCCTGCCATCTTTCTTGCCTCACCTGTTGCTTTTCCCTCTGCTCTACTGAGTGGAATGCTGAGCAAGCCTGGCCTTGGCCCGTGGCTCAGGCCTCAGCGTGGCCCCTTCCTCTGTCCTGATGCCCGTCCACCACTGAAACCCGGCACACTTGACTGTCCCCGCCTCCCCTGACCCCTACTCTGTGCCTCCAAGGCGGAAATCACATCTCAGTCCTTAATGAGATGTCTGCTTCCTTCACTAAAGGGACTTCACTAAGTGTTTCATTGCATCCCCTCTTTAAATAGGCAGGCCCTCAGAGCCATTGCAAATTGGATTTTTGTGTTCTGAAATTCAGTCAGTGTTCAACATTTGAGACCTATTCTTTTGCAAGGTGGAGAATCATTCTCATCTGTTAAAAAAATGGTTCAGTAAAATTTCATAAGCCTTTTATACGCAGGATACTCAGCTCCCTGACTTTATTTTCTTTGCTGGTGTTTTGGAGAGAGATATTCTGCTTGTGCGCTCGAACACACACGTACACACACACACACATGCATTCACACGCGCACCATTTTCTGTTCTTTTTCCAGGGCTCTGTGGACAGCCCAGGCTGGAGTGACAGGGAGCTGGATAGACAGGAACAGCCGTAAGCACAGCCCTGGCCTGTAGCCCCCCTCCCCGTTGCCTCCGCCCCCAGGGAACGCAAACTTGTCTCAATCCTCTCTCCACGTGTTTCATAAATGCAAGACTAGGGGATTTCCAGGGGAGCCAGGTGGGCATCCCCTGCCTGGGACGTGGGGACAGCCCAGGAAACATTTTTTTTCTTGTGGATGAGAACAGGGTAAGGGCCAGGGTTCGCCTGCCAGGCTGGCCCTTAAATGGTGGCTGAGATTCCCACAAGTAGAGTGGGAACCTCCCTCTCCCTCCTTCCCGCTTTGCTGCTGTTCCATCCTGTCCTCTGGAGACAGCTAGCTGCAGGTTCTGTGCCCTGTGGCTTGGCCCAGTGTGGATTTCATGCTGTTTCTCTGCCTTTATTTTGGTCTCGGTTTTTCATGGTGTGTGTGTGTGTGTGTCCGTGTCTGTGTGTGTGTGTGAGTGCACACGCATGTGTAAAAGAGAGACAATGGATGAGACAGATGACGAGAGAGATAGATTCATGGTGAGGGACAGAGACAGAGACAGACACACAGGAAGACTGTGCAGCAGGGACAAGAAAGGGACCAGAACCTTTCATGCAAGTACTGGGTGGAGCATGGCCTCAGCTCCTCTCCTTCCTCCAGAGCCGGCTCCCTTCTGCCCTCCCCACTGGCTCCCAAGCTTATTCGGTTAGACACAGAATACAGGAGGAAGAGAGAGGCTACGCCCCTGGGTTGGCCACCCCAAATCCAGTTGGGGAAGCCTCACATCATATTTTCCTGGTAACCCATTAGTTCACTGTAACTCCATCGGTTACCCTGGGCTCCATTCCCCTTCACTCTGCAGGGCTGGCCGGGGTGTGTTTGGGGTGGGGTGGAGTGGGGCGCTGTGGTTGGTTCAGCTCCCTGGCTGGTTCTACATGTTTCCATCATGAGCCTGGGGCCGGAGCCTGGTTGCCTCTTCCCCCTGCAGGCTCAGGAGACCCCTGGGGCCCCCAGGAGCCTTTCCTGAGATGATACACAGTGGCTGACATATAGTGAGTGCTCGATTTCCTTTGAAAAGGAGCTCTGAGCTGCCGGGGTGTTGGGACGAGGGAGAGTGCTAAAGAAGAAGACAAGGCAGGTGTGGGGGGTCTCCCCTCTCTGGGGGACTCCTCCAGTGTAAGGGGGACAGTGGCCCCATTTCTTTGCCCGGGAAGGATGGGGCTTGTTGCTCTCTGGATGTGGGAAAGGAGGGAGAGAAACCGTGCAGCTGTCCTGCCACACGGGCAGTACCCACCACATGACTGTCTCGGCCACCACGTCTGGGCTTTCCTTTCCTGGAGAGCAGCTATTCTGCGTGCCACCTTAGGGTGGGCTGGGTGACAGTCGCCCACCAATGACCAGAATGGGGATCCCTACAGAGGTGCACACTAGAGGATGCCCCTGCCCCATACAGACCCCCTCATGCAGATGGTCAAGGCCAGTTACGCTCAGACCCACGCAAGGAAGCACCATGCTCTCCGGGACACAGTCACAAATGCAGGCATAGTCACAGGCGCACGCGTGTGCGCTCAGGGCACACGTGTTGCTGTGTGTGTGTGCGTGCGTCTGTGCGTGTGTGTTTCACATTTTTGGCCGGAATACACTCTGGAAACCTAAGCAGAAAAGAGCGTGTGAATGTGGCCATCGTCAGGGATAAATTAATCCCAGACATGTAAAGGGTTTTCTTTTTCATTCTCAGCCTGACTGCAAATTCAGTTATAACGCTCTGCCAGCTACTGAAATGAGGGGACAAGTGCAGACGTGGCTGGGCCTGGAAAATGGGGCAGGGCAGGGGACCCTCTTGATCCGAACCCTCATCCCCCTTCCTTGCTGTCCGGGGTCCAGGAAAGAGTTACAGCCATTCCTGGATACCACACACCGACAGAGCTTTGGGGCAGCAGTGAGGTGCCATCCAAGAACGTGGACCTGGCAGAAGCAGAGCTGCCCTCTGAGACCTGAGTGAGGAAATGACCGCATGTGGGATCAGAGCACAGGCTGGCAAACGCTCCCTAATGAGGCGACTGGTCCCAGGGCCTGGCAAACCGTGGTGGCGCATGTGTCCACCCAACCTGGGAGAGAAAGGTGAGACACCTTGATTGTGTCCAGGAGACAGAGACTTGGCTGGGGGACCCCTTGGCAAGGCTTTCTATCTCCCACGGCTATTGGGGCCTGCGGCCATGAAACCCTGACTTTTCCCCTCACCCCTCCCCCTCTCAGGCAAACTTCTCATGGTGATTTGGCTTCCAGCACAGGTCTGCTTGTGGGCGGCTGCAGGCTCCCTGAACACTTGCCTACTGGCTTTAATGCTTGTACACCCCTCTCTGAGCTCTGCTAATGAGGGTCTCCCCTTGGAGCTGGACCCACCTCCCTCAGACACATACAATCAGGGGTTCAGGGATCTCAGCCTGAGAGCGTCTCGTCTGAGTGCCCCTTGAGAAGACTGCTGGGGGAAAATGCGGCATCCTCTCCCTGGCCATACCTTTCACTTGGGCTGCAGAAGGTTTGAGCATTCCTGTCTGCTCCAGGCTGGGAGTGAAGTGCATGCCCTCTCTGATTGAGGCCTGGTCCTCTGTGTCAGCTGCCTTCTCATTCTTTCAGAGGCAGGGAGGGGAATTGAGTTACTTAAAGGGGACTACTGGGATTGGGGAAATTGGGCGCTTTTGGTCCCACAAGAATTCCCAAAAAAGGTCAGGTGAGGCTAGTTTGAAGGGGATGGATGAGCTGGCAGAGATTCGAGTTTGAAAGGGGGTGCTGTGAGTGGGCACTTGGGGATTCTGAGGCTGGGAGGGAGGTGGGGGAAGTAGGAACGGTCCTGGTGACCCTGAACAGAGAGACCTGAAGGGGAGCCAAGGGGGCCTGCAGGAAGAGGCCTGGAGGGGCAGGCCTCTGGCTGGAGGTGGGGGCTCTGCCTGCCTTTTCCCCAGGCCTCTGGGGCCTTTTACATAACCTAGGCCTGGCCAAGGAGAGCTGGATTTTCACAGTTAGGCTCAGGCTGCCAAAAGAATGAGAAAAATGGGCCTGAGGGAACACCTCCACCACAGAGAATAGGCCAGGGCGTGTGTGTGTGTGTGTGTGTGTGTGTGTGTGTGTGTGTGTGCGCGCACACGAGAGGCACAGAGACAGAGACAGAGAGAGAGAGAGAGAGAAAGAGAGAGAGAGAGAGAGGGAGAGAGAGAGAGCACAAGCGTGCGCTGGCTCTGTGAGCTCCTGACCAGCCCTGGAAGAGCCCCCAGTGCCTGCCTTCCCCCAGGGCTTTAGAGCAGGGGGGCTCCCGCTGGTACCCAGTCAGGCTGCCTTGGATGCCTGAGACTCACGTCTCACCAGTTCAGGGTCTCCAGAGGCACCTGCTGCTCTGCTTTCCTGTTCCCATCAAGGCTGGGGAGCAGGGGGCTCCTAGGCAGATCCAGGTCTTCCCAGCCTCCGAGTTGCTCGGTCCAGGGCTGAGGATGAAGTTGGAGGCTGGTCAGAGAGGAACCCTTGGCTACTGAGTGCCCACTGCATGTCAGGTGCTGTGCTAGGCGCGTTGTCACCTTTCATCCTCCCCTGTGGAAGGTAGCTATGTGGAGCCCCATTTTAGAGACAAGGAAACGGAGACTCAGGGAGGCCACACAGCTGTTAAGGGAAGGTAAACCCAGCCATGGTGACTCCAGAGTCCTTGCTGTCTGTCCCCCTCCCCAGACCCAGCCAACCCCCGTCTCACAGCCGGTGATGTCCTGACCAGACCCAGAGCCCCTGCCTGGTGTTGGGGGCATGGAAGGCAGGATGAGGTGAGGGCGATTGTGTGTGGAGGTGTAGCCCTGACACTGCAAAGTTTTCAGTTTTTCATTCACTCAGCAAGTATTTTTTGAGCGCCTGTCATGCCCAGGCTCTGTTCTAAGCACAGAATTCTTGCCCTTGTGAAACCTTTCAGTCGGGGAGCCAGACAAGGAAGTGTTTCAGGTAGTAATAAGTGAATGCCAGGAGGAAAAATAAAGCAAGGGGATGAGATAGAAAGGACAGTGGGTGGGGAGTGACCTTTCTCCAAGATGTTGAGGCGAAGCCCTCTGAAAATGTGACACCGGCTGCTGTGAGAGAGCAAGCAGGCAAAGCCTGGGTGAGAGCGTTCCGGACAGAGGGCAGAGCGAGTGCAAAGGCTCTGAGGTAGGACCGAGCTTGGCTTGCTGCCCTGGTCGCACTGGCCACTGCTTGGGAGTTGGCCACCATCCCCCATACGGCTCATCTGGAACTCCTTCTGTTCTCAGCAACGTCATCGCAGTTCATCCCTGTCGCTCCGAGCGCTGCCGTTGCCGGGACTGATGGGGCACCTCAGCCACTAGGCTGGCTGTGACACAGACCCCCAGCTGTCTTCTTTCCCATGGTTGGCAGCTCGGGGAAATGCTTCCTAGCATCCACACTCTTCACTGCCCACTCTGAGCCCCGCTGCCGATTCAGGCAACACGCTATTTCCAGATGGGCAAGGGTGACTATTTTATTTTTTAAAATAGTTTTTATTGGTTTTTGTCTTATTACAGAAGTGATATACGTTCATTATAGAAATCTGAGAAAACGGCTAGCAAAAGGAAGAGTATAAAAGAGCCACTAACTAATCCCATTACCCAGAAAGAACCACTGTTGGCACTTGGGTATCTCTAGAATTTTCCATGTGAGTATAAAATATATGTATTTTTAAAAAATATGACCTCACTGTTTATAGTGGTTTGCAACCACCATACTGTGAACATACATCCGCATCGTTGAGTGCGCCTCTACCACATGGTTTTATGGCTCCATAATTGTCTATCATCTGGATAAGCCGTGGTTTATTTAACGAGGCCTCTGCTGATGGACTTTTAGGTAGTTCCCCCCTGCACGCCCCACCCCCGCCACGCTTTTGTTTGAGCATCTTGTCCACAGGCCTTTTCCCCAGCCATTCTAGGAGGCTCTTTGCAGTGTCTAGAAAGTTCTTGAGATATGAGGCAGGGTAAGATGCCTCTGGATGCCAGAGGTCAGGACAGGGGTCTGGGCAGTGCAGGTGGGTCCCTGCTTCCTTCTTGAGGTTAGGGACCCCTTAGGTCTCTCAGCCATCCCCAAGCTAAGGCTGAATCACTGAGAAGACTGAGGAGATAGGATTTAACTAAGGCAACTGTTTTCCCTACCGTTGTCCACAAACAGCGCTGCTTCTGCAGGAAGGAAACTCTGGCCCTCTAGCCTGCCAGCAATAGGCCTGGGACGGGGAGTGGCGGGAGGGGTGTAGGGAAACTGAATCCTAGAGCAGGGAGGGGGATGGGAGCTCAGGATCTCCCGCCCCGAGGTGAAGGTCCTGAGAGTCTGCGGGCTGCTGGTGCTCTGGAGCATTGCGGGAAAGCTGCGGGGTAGTGGTGGTGGGAAAGCTGAGGACCCCCAGGGGAGCAAAGAGGTGGTATGGGTAAGTGAGGCTGTCTGAGTACCACTGATGGGGAAAACCCCTCTCACTTCCTCCATGAAGCTGTCTCTGGTTTCTCCACCAGGGCAGGCTCAGAGACTTTGCTGTCACGGTTTGTGTCTCCCTTGGAGCCCTCACACCCCCTGCTGACCATCACAGCAGTTACCGGGGTCAGCCTGAACTTGACTCCCAGCTCTCAGGATCCACCCTCCACCATCTGTGAGGCCTGGGGCAGGCTTGTTCCCCCCACCAAATGTGAAGTCATCATACCCCCTTTAGAGAGCTCCTGTGAGGTCCAGAGGCCAGGAATGTAGAGTGTGGCACATGATAGAGGCTCAGTTTTTAAATATTTCTTTTACATTTTCTTCTCTCTCCTTAGGCCAAGTCTTTGAGGGGATATAAAATGTCTTCGCCATCTCTGTGCCTTCCCCCACTCCCAGTGGGTTTCCATATACTTCAGGATGTACGCAATACTTCACTGGGGCATGGGAAGAAAATATTTACAGAATCATAGCTATCACCCTTGCCTAATATGTAACGTTCATAGTGATCCTGAACTCCACTTATGCCATATGGCAGTCGGGCATGGGTTTTATGTCATGGGGTATTAGTAGCATCACCCTTGTTTATCGGTTTTTGGTGTATTAGTTTTTGGCGCAAGCCTGGTTAAGAGAATTGACAGATTACATTATCTGGATTTAACTAAAGTAACCCTCACACAAAGGACAGTGGGCTTAGAAAGATTCTTGCCATGTAAACACTCTGACTAAAGATAAGCTAACAAAGTAGACAGAAAAGAATAGCAGATTGAAGAGAAGCTAGCAATGCAAAGCAGAAATGCCGGACAGAGCTGATACACACATCTCCCAGCCCAGCAAGGGCTCACCTGACAAGTTCGTTAGGAAGCAAAACCAACAAAGAAACAAACACAACCCCAAACCAACAAGGACTTAATCAGATCTGACAAGAAGTCAGTGACACAAACTGAGATATTGAGAGGCCTAGTTGAAATTAGGACTGTACCCGTGAACCTTGTCCTAAACATCGAGTGAGCCTTGAGACGTCGACTCATAGCAGCTGTACATGGATGTAATTTATGGAGAGATAAATAGCCATACATTGAGAGTGCATGTTCAGAGTTTTTAGTGATATCAAAGGGTTTGGGGAGCCCTGCCCCCAAGCCTCCAGCACCAGACCTGGCACACAGCGGGGCTCAGGAAGCTTGTGTGGGGCTTCCCTGTGCTCTGTGTGTGTGTCTGTAGGAGGATTTTATGGCTGTATAAGTGTTCTGTTCCCTCCCTCACCCAGAGCACTTTCCCCTCCTCCTCTTGCACCCCCCATCACTCTTCCTCTCATTTTATCCCCTCCTACCAGGGGGTGCCCCTGCCTGACCCTCATTAACTCAAAGTGTAAAAACCATTTGTCTGCAACCCCCTTTCTCCCCTCCTCCCCACGCTGGGGCCTGGAGCCAGGCCCTTCTTTCCTCCCATGACTGTCTGAGCCCAGGCTGCCGTGGTTTTATGACTTAGATCCGAATCTGCTAGGCCCCAGAGAACAGGCAGGACTCATTAGGGGACGGCCTCAGGGCGGCTCAGAAGACCTACAAAGAATGGACGATGCCTCTGGGGGAGCCCAGATCTGCCCCTCACTCCTCAGAAGGCTGCACAGGCTGTGCACTGCACACTGCTAAAGACCCCAGCCTTCAGGACAGTGATGTAGATGGCACTCCTCCTCCCCAGGGCTGGGTAGGACACGCGTGATGGACACCCTCTTCAGCTCTCTCCTCTCCATCCTTGCCCCAGTCTCCAAGGCAGCTCCTGCCCCAAGGACCTCTGCCCCTAGCCTTCACACCTGGAAGGAGTGACAGGGAAGAAGGAAGGGAAGATGGCCCTGGGATTAAACCAGATAACAAATGTCAAGTGGTTGGAACCCTACAGAAGTGTTTGCTGTGGTACCAAGGAGGTATTTGAGGAATAGGGCCTGTGGCCTTTGGGTGGCGGCACTGAAGGTGCTGAGGTTAGGGGACAGTCTGTAAGTGGAGAGGGAACCAGCCCAGAGTGGGTGAGCACGGCTCCTGGGGGCTGTGAGTGGCATCTCTAGGCCTTGTTGTGGTCCCCCTATCCCTGGAGGGGACCACATCCTTCTCTGGCTCAGTCTCGGGCAGGCTGCCCGAGGGGCTAATCACCTGTCTCCCTCAGGATAGCCCAGCAGGGCGGGCAGAGGCGAGCCAAGCGGAGGTGTCCCTCCTCCACCCCCATGCTGGCAGTGGCCCTGGGGAACCCAGGAGTCAGAAGTGGATCCAGGGTTTGTGGCTGGGAGCCCAGCCTGGCCCGGCATAAAAAGGTGCTTGAATTTTCCTTGCTCGGGGGAGCCGCAAATTGTCTTGATGAGCGTGGTTGGGTTTATGTAACATAAACACCTCAGCACACAGCATCCACCTTGCAGGGCTGGCTGCTGGGGGCACCAGTGGGGACTAGCCAGCCTCACTCAGGAGCTGGGTGGGGGCCACCGAGGCAGTGTGCCAGGCTGGCACAGAGTCCCAAACTCCCCTGTCAGTGCTTTACTCACTGGCTTTGCAACCACTCTTCTCCCGACTCCTTATTTAAAGAACAACCCACTTTCCACTCCCAACCGAGGGTGACTGAACAGGTCTGCCCCGTCAGGGTAAGTTAGCTGAAACCCTTGTTTTCTCCTTCTACCCTCCCAGCTTTGATGGCCCAGAGCATCCTCAGGGAGCTGGGGGGAGGCAGGTGGTGGTCCTTAAGTAGGAATGGGCATGGGGGTGGGACCAGGCCCTGTCACATGGCAGGGAGGCTAGAGCCGAGATAGGACGGCCACTTCCACACAGGTTCTCCTGTTGCTGGGCCCAAGGCAGGCTTGACTGGTGCTGCTTGGTGGGCTCCCTGCATGGTTCTCAGCTGCCCTGGGCTGCCCACCCCCCTCCCTACTCCCTCACGGCTGACCCAGCCCAGGCCCTCACTGGCCCTGGTGGTGGCTTTGGGACACACTCAAAGCCACCGCTGACCTGCCTCCCCACCCGCCAGGGTAAAAATAGATGTTTCCACCACGGCCACCTCTGCAGCCTCAACTTTCTCCCACTTGAGCTCCTGCCAGCGCTCGTTCAGTGGAGCACGAATCGCAGAGCTGAGCCTGGCCGCGGGCCCCACGGAGGAGCCTGGCTACTGGTGAACGCCCCATTGTTCCCAGAGGTGACACTGTGTGTCCCTCCTCTGGGCCTGGGGCCGGCCCTGCTCACCTCCAGGCCTCTTCCCCTTGTCTTTGGCTTTGTGCCTGTCTGGCCTCTCAGCTGCTTGCCCTTCACCTTGATGGATGAGAGGCGTAGTCCCTCCCTTGCAGGGCCAGCTCCATGGGCAGGTGACCTGTGCCTGGGACCGCCTGCTGAGAAGGCCCCCAAGCTTGGTTTAGTGCTCTGCTCTCACTGCCTTGAAATTCTTAATAATTTTTTAAAAAGGGGCGCTACATCTTAATTTTGTACGGGGCCCCATGAATTATGTGGCCAGGCCTGTTCCATTAGGAGCCACAGTCTGATGAGGGAGCCATAGATCTGATGGGAGACGCACATCCTCTCCTTTAGGGAGCCCATAGGTTGGAGAAAGAGGCATGACAGCTCCAGGACACAAACCATCCAGAGACAGACACAGTCTTTGCCCCTTGTGAGCCCCCAGGCCGATATGGGACTCACAATCCTTGCTTTCAGGGAGCCTCAGGTCACCAACCCCTGAGCAGGCAAAGCTCCGAGATTAATGGACAAGACACAGCCACCACCCTTAGAGAGCATGCATTCTGATGGGGGAGGCCGAGTCCTTTAGTAAGTGCCCAGTCAAATGGTAGAGACATAGCCCCTGTCCTTGGAGACCCTTAGAACCAATGGCAAAGACCAGAGAGACACGTGGGTGGCAGGGTTGGTCCCAGCTGAGACTCAAGGGCGTTCAGGTGGGCGTGGGAGAGTCTGACCAAGAGCAGGGCGTGGGGCCCCTGGGTGGGCCCTGATTCCCATGGGAGCTGTCGAGGGAGAAGAGCTTGGGCCTGGCTGGGTCCTGGCAGGAGAGGACAGGAGATGGAGAGGAAGGCCGTTGTGCTGGTCCTGTGGGAGTGTGGGCTGGCTTGTGGGGGGCTTGGGAGAACTCTTCTGAGGACCCCAGGGAGCACAGTGGAGGGTGGCAGCCCCAGAATATCATGAACACTGGTGTTTCTGCTACAGAGCGGCCCGTGGGCCAGGGTCCGCGTGCCGGGGGCTGATGGCAGAGCGCAGAGGAGGCTGGGAGCATGGCAAGCCCCAAAGGGCCAGAACCCCTGCTCGAGGCCCTGGGACCCACGGAATTTCCTGGGGGTGGGTAGGGGTGAGGGATGCTCACTGGGGCCTTATGGGGAGAGGAACACCAGTGACTGGGTGTGGGGTTACCTGCCTCCTGCCCGCAGTGAAAGGAAGTGGGAGGCACTATCTGCCCTTGCCCTTCAGGGTCAAGGGACCACAAAACACAGGAGGAGTTCCTTCCCCATGAAGGGGGGCTTCCTGGAGGAGGTGACCCACCGGAGGGGTTGGGCTTACAGCAGTTCCGAGAAAGCATCCTTTCGCCCACCACAGCACCACTCCTTTGCGGGGGTACATGTGCCCTCTCAAGGCCCCTGGTTTAAATCGACCCCCAGGAGTCACCCAGAGGAGAGGCCTTCCTGAACAGTGTTGGGCTCCCCTCACCCTCCGAGGAGCTAGCATGCTCCCTGGGCCAAGACACATGGCACGGAAGGTGATCCCTGGAATCCGTCCCCCCACGTGGAGTCGGTGCTCTGCCCTGGAGACACCCTCCCTGCATGGACAGCCTGGCTGTGGGATGCTGACTTGCCTCTTGCCTCCTACTTTGGCTTGGCAAGGGCACCCTGGGCCAGAGGCAGCCGGGCCTTGGGAAGCTTCTCACGGTGTTCTGAGCACACAGAATCCTGGGCGGCCTCTGCGTGGCCCTCTGGGGGCCATGGAAGTTGTTTGCCCCAGGGTATGAAGCTCAGATTATGCAGTGTGGGCCCTGGGATCCGGGAGGACCCTCCCAGTGGGGTGACAAGTGGAGTCCTTCCATCAGGAATGTAGGAGGGAGTGAGCTCTTGAGGAGGAGAGAAGGGAGGATGGAGAGATGGTGGGGAGAGGGCCTTGGGGGACCAGGGCAAGGTCTGGGCACGGGTGTTTTTCCCTTTGCAAAATGACTGTGTCCAGCCAGGTGAGCTGGTAGGGGTCTCAGCTGTGGTGTCCACCCAGGCCTGCCTTCTCAGCAGACAGTGCCCCTTAACCAAGCACCGTGGGCACGGCCCCTGCCACGCTCAAGACCTGACTCTGCTGGGTGTGACGTGCAGCGAACGTTGGAGAGGGTGTTGGAAGAACTCAGTTCAGTCTACCTCTGGGGTAGGGAAAAACCCAGTGTCTCTCCTGTGAATCTCCTTCACTGTTCACACAGAACACTTCACTTCTGACACTTCTAGTTCACCAGATGTGTGGAGGTTTCCCCCACGGCAAGCAATTCTCTGCGACCCCAGCTGGGTGTCCTATAATTTAACTCCATTCTGATACTATCTACCTGGAGACAGCGTCAGATCCCACAGGTTAAGGGCTCAGTCCCTCAAAACTCTTCCCATCCTACTTCTGATGCCAATTGCCAGTAGTAGGTCACCAGGTTAGCCACAACTTCTGTCCAGTTTGGCTACAAACTGGAGGGTCCCATGACCCCCTCCTCGGATCAGGTTAATTTGCTAGGGCAGCTCACAGAACTCAGGGAAATATTTCCTTACACTGACTAGTTTATTAAAGGATATGATAAAGGATACAGATGAACGGCCAGATGTAGCGATACTCAGGGTGAGGTCTGGGAGGGTCCCAAGCACAGGAGCTTCTCTCCCCGTGGAGTTGGGGTGTGTCATTCTCCCTGTCCGTGGATGTGTTAGCCAACCTGGAAGCTCTCCAAACCCCGTACTATTGGGATTCTATGGCTGCTTCCTCGTGTAGGCATGATCAATTATTAACTCCATTGCCAGTCCCTCCTCCCTCTCTAGAAGAGGAGAAATGGGGCTGAAGATTCCAAGCCTCTGCTCATGGTTTGGTCTTTCTGTTGACCAGCCCGGTTCAGGAGTCTTCCAGCAGCTCACTCAGAGTTTCCTCATTAGAACCAAAGATGGTCCTAGTGCTCTTATCACTTAAGAATTTATAAGGGTTTCAGGAGCTCTGTGCCAGGAACTGGGGGCAGAAACCAATATATATTTTCTATTATCTCACAGAGAGTGAGCACCAAGATGCCTAGTTCTCAGGAGTCTTCATGTGCCCACAGTGGCCGAGTGGTGGGATATGTGTAGGGGGCTGTTTGTTTCAGGGGTTGGGGAACAGAGAAGAGCAGCAGGGCAGCCTTCCTATATCCTCTGTCCTTGTCTGACCCTTTGAATTTGCACAGATGGCCGGTCAGGCAGCAGGAGGGAATGCAGTCAGACACCGAGGAGAACTTCCGATGGTACCAGGCATTGATACAACCTGCACCAATGAGCCGGGCACTTGGGGAGTTTCTCTTTCCTGGGAATCAAGGTTGAGGACCCAGCCTCAGTCCACACCTGAAGCTGCGCGGGTCAAGCAGCAGCCTGTTTGGGGGCAGGAGTAGCTCTGCTTTTTCCCACCCCCAGCTTGCCACCTGCAGAGCTCGGCTTAAACCCCTCCCAGAAGCGCCCCAACAGCTGTGTTTGCCTTCTCTGTCCTCACCAAGCAGTTCCTGTGCGCCTTTCAGCCCCAGCCCCTCAGATCCTACCATGTAGGGGGGACAGCATCACCCCCACTCCCAGCTCATCTAGTCCAACCCCATGAAGCCAGAGACAGCGAGGAAGCTGCCCAAGCCTGCACAGCCAAGTAGGGGAGAGCAGAACACGGGGCTCCTTGCTCCGTCTCCCAGGCTGCCACTTTGTATGAGTGCCGTCCCGTCAATCATTTATTCACTCAGTCAATGGGAATTTATTGAGTGTGTGCTGGACACAGGAGCCTGTGCAAGGAGGGCAGACAAATGAGGCTGATGCTGCCTTCGGTCAAGCGGACGCATGGCTCCGGGAGAGCAAGAGTCCCTGTGCCCTGAAGGGCGGCTTCGGCACTGGGGAGGGCGCATCGGTCCTCCTGGAGGCGGGGCTCCCTCGGAGGCTTCAGGAGGAGACACTCCTGGCCCGGGGCTTGTGGGAGGCGGAGGATGGGGTGAGGCAGGAGCTGAGATGGAGGGCCAGGACGTCTTGGGTTGCGGGGGACCCGGCATTCAACTCTCCTCTAGGTCTGCCCCTGACCATGACCGTGACCCTGTCCTCTGCTTGACCTGACCTCTCACCTCTGGACCGCAGCCTCGTCAGCCACCTCCTTCGCTGCTCCTCACGCCTCCCGAGGAAGTGTCCCCCCCTCTCCTCTCCAGACTCCCACCTTCTCCTCCTGTCACCTCCACTCCAGAAAGAAGGCTTCACTTTCTCCACCTGCTTCTCCCCTCTCAACCCCCAGCATCTGTGGGGGAAATTGGGCCATTTGAAGAATACAGGAGGAGGCAGGAGGGAGGAAACTGCCGTCTCAGGGCCCGGCCCACGGCTGGGGTGAAAACCTGTTCCTCGTTAACACCCTGAGTCAGGGACCAGAACGGAGGTGTCGTGTCGACACGCGGCCTCCCGCAGGGCCGGGAGGTGAAAGGCATGCTGGGAGATGGGAGCTGGAGTTATTGGGAGCAGATGGGAAAGGATGGTATAGCGGGGCAGGGACGTGGGGGAGGGAGGAGGTCAGCCTCGGGGTGGGGCGGGGGTGGGAGGAAACCAGACAGACCCTCACCCAGACCGCTGGGGTCCTGAGCCAATTATCTGCAAACATCTCCTCCACGGGAACTTCTTTGGTCCAGACTACAGGGAAATCCAGATTTGAGGTACACAGGGGCCTTCAGGAAGGGCAATGCCAAGAGCCAGGTCTGTCTGGGTGTGTGTCCCAGCAGAAGCCCCAGTGTATGGACACTGGGGGTCCACGTCACCTGACCCTCTCCTGAAGCCCTCTGGGGTCCGAGGATCCAGGGCCAGGGCACCGGCAGGGGCGGGGTGAGGGATGGGAGCATGTGTTAAGGCTGGACTGTGCCTAAGGAAGCTGGGGGCTGCTAGACCAGGAGCAGGAGGCTGGGCACGTGCCCAGGGCCCAGGGGGAGTAATGACGTTGATTCGGTGCAGGGGGGAGTTCTCAAGGGCGTTGCGGGCCAATGCCCGGCGTCCAGAGGGTTGACAGTGATGGGAACAGGGGTGTTGGTGATTGTGGTGCCGGCTGCAGTGCTGCAGTGACAATGTGATGGTGGTGATGGGGTAATGATGGCGGAGGCTGATGCCCACAGCGTGGCTCCACTCAGATGCCCGCTTTCATGGTTGGTGAAACTTCCCTGACTTTCTGTTTGGCGGGACCCTGCACTCCCACCTCCAGTCCTCGGAAACACCTTGGACTTAGCTGAGCTGCGTCTTGGTCTTCATCCCTAGCCCGCTCTGCAGTCCCCAGCCCTCGGCCCAGAGCTGATCCTCTGGGGAGAGGAGCGGGACGGTAGTGTCGGCATCCCCATCCATTTTAGAATCCAAGTGATTCAGGCCCCGGAGGACGAGGCGGGGCGGGAAGGGTAGAGTCAGGGCTCCAGTTGTGGAGCCCCTCGGCCCCTGCTCCTCAGGCGCTCTTAGCCCAGGCCCAGGCGGCCCGCGGTCTGCACATCCTGCTTCACGTGGCTTGGGTCCAGATTCCTCCTCCAGTGTTTTAATTAGATCCCATGCTCATTAGCTGCCCAAATGCCTTCCAGACACGCTGCAGCTGCTCCGGCCCGCCCCACACCTGCCCATCCAGCTGGGTCTCCCACACACCTGGAAGACATAGGGGCCTCCAGCCAGGGCCCTGAACTCCAGCCCCTCCCTGTGGCCTCGAACAGCTGGGACCAGGAGAGGAGGAGAGGACCCTTCAGCTGAGGGAGGACGGGAGGCCATAGGAGGGGCCCCTGCGGGGAAGCCCGGGAGGTGATCTGTGGCCACAGCGCAGGAGACAAGGGGTAGGATGGCCCCGTCTGCCGTGGCCAGGGAAGCCTGGTCTCTGGTCCTCTGTGGCCTAACTGTGCCGAGGCCCTCCCCCACTGGGCCCCCTGGAGAGGGCTGATCAGTGCCCAGGGTGCTGCCATCTATATGAGTGTCGTGGCCAAGAAGGGTATGTGAGGGAGACAGATAGCTCAGAAAGGGGGCTTTGGGAAGCTGGACTTTGATTTCAGCAGGCTTCCTTACAGGATTTGCCAGCCCAGATCGTCATTCAATGAGTGGCAGAAAGAGGGTCCTAATCCAAGGTCGTGGAAAATGGCCCAGGTTTGAACTCAGATTTGCCCCTAGCAGAAAGCCCCCTTTCCGTTCTGCTGATTTGATTCGCAACAGCTCCAGGGGGGTACCAGCCACAAAGAATCAAGTGAATTCATTTAACATTCATTTATATACACTTATGAGGAAGCACTGTTGTTAAGAACTTTGCAAATCTTAACTCATTTAATCTCACAATAACCCCATAAGATAGGAACTATTTTTTATCCCCGTTTAACAGAGCAGTTGAACAACTTGTTCAAGTTCACCCTAGTTCCGATGGGAACAGGATTCTAATCCCTGTGACCTTATGTTCTCAGTCCTCGGGCTCTGCTGCCTCTCTAGAATAAACTGTGAGTGGTGTTTCCTGGAGGACAGGGGTGGCCTACTTAAGGCTGCCCTCCAGTAACCAGCAGGTGCCGGAATTGCTGCCACCCCAGGGGAGATGGAAGATTCTGGTTGTGTGGCCAGGGAGCAGGCAAGTCAGTTCACGTCTTCCTGACTCAGTGTGCGTCCTGTGAAATGGAAAAACCATCCTTAACGCGTAGCGCTGCCTTGAGCATTAAACAGAGAGTGGTAGAAGTCACCCCCTCCCTCCCTGCCCTGCCGTGTCATAATTCTGATCCTGCCTTTGGGGGATGAAAGTGTCAGCTGCTGCTCAGCACTTCTGCTCCCAAACCCCCAACCCAACCCCTAGGATGATGGTTTTTTAAGATGTAGATCCCTTTCACTAAGTGAATGTAGGAGGACCCCAATTTATTAAAGCAGAGCAGAGCTGGTTAAAGTTGGGTTTGGATGGCAGTGATGACGAGGGGGCAGGTGCTGGGCTTCCCGGTCCCCAGCACTCCTCTGTCCCCCAAGACACTCTGAAGAGCCTTAGGACTCCCCAGACCTTGGAAGAAGTGTCCTAAAGGGGCCACCTGACCATCTTTTGGAGGGCCAGCTCGTACCCTGTTTGATGGCCCAGCCAGTCCCTCTGGAGCTTGCCTTAGGGCTCTCTCCCTCCCCTCATGTGATGACAATTCTGGGCTGAATAAGCTGGTCTGGGAGGATGCATGGAAATGAGAGCATTGAGCTGGGCTTCACTTACACGTGGGGAGAGAAGAAGGGAAGCAGAGAGAGAACCTGCCTACCCAGCAGCCATCCTGGCCGAGTGCGTGTGTGTGTGTGTGTGTGTGTGTGTGTGTGTGTGTGTGTTTGTATTTAGTACCTTAACTAGTTTTTCCATCCACCTTCCACCCCTCATTGTCAGTTTTCTCAGCAGGAGTTTGGGAGGGGCTGGCTGCCAGGACCAGCTCTAAACGTCAAGACCTGGAAAATCCCGCCAGCCCCCTGGAACCCTACATCCCCAGCCCATTGGCAAGGTCATGGGGACAGGCATGGGGGGAGAATGATGAAGTTACTCCTTCTATGTTCCACCTCTGCAGAATTACTCTGCTGCTGGCCTCCCAGATCCAAGGCTCCTCCCTGGCTGTTCCACATACCTGCACCAGCACAGACCCTGCTGCTCAAGAACCTACAGGGGCCCTCGCTGCCCAGCTGGGCTGATAGTAGGTCCTCGGCCTAGTACTTAAGTTCCTGTCACCAACAGGTCTCTTCAGTTTCATCCCTGGTTACTTCAAACCTGACCACTCCATGCCCCCTTCTAGAATCAACCTTCTCTGGGAAACCTTCTTTGATCAACAAGTTTTCTTACTACCTAGTCTTGTGCTTAGGGAGAGAGCCCCCATTCTTCATGAGTGGGAGTATCATACCAGGTACATCAACTGCAGCCTTTGCACAGTGGGGTCTTGACTTCCGATTCAATCAGAGCTGGGTTTGAATTCCGCGTGCCCAGGTCTGCCCAGCTGTGTGACGTTGGGCCACTCACTTCATGCTCATGGACTTTAGTTTCTGAACCTCTAAAATGGGGATCTCAGTCCATTTTCTGTCCACGTGAAACTCATAAGTCTCCTTGAAGATTAAGGGTATGAAAAGCACAACTTGAATCCTGCATTCCTAAGGTGATTTCCATGGCGCCTTATAGGTGGGTGTATTGGTCTGCTCGGGCTGCCATCCAGAGTACCACAGACTGGGTGGCTGAAACAACTGAAATGTATTTTCTCACAGTTCTGGAGGCTAGAAGTCCAAGATCAAGGTACTGTTAGGGTTGGCTTCTGGTGAGAGCTTTCTTCCTGGCCTGTAGGTGGCCACCTTCTCACTGGGTCCTCACATGGCTTTTCCTCTGTGCAGGCAGGTGGAGAGAAAGACAGAGCTTGTGTCTGCCTCTTCTTATAAGAACATCAGTCCTATGGGATTACAGTTCCATCCCTATGACCTCATTTAAACCTTCATTGTCTACTTAAAGACCCTTCAAGGTCCAAATACAGTCACATTGGGGGTTAGGGGAGTTACAACATATGAATTTTGCAGGGACACAGTTCAGTCCATAACAATAGGTTAAAAAAAGTTTCAAGCTTGAGTAAGTTTGGAAACTTAAATGAGTTAAAACAAATTAAACAGGGTTCTTGACTGAAGGTCTTCTCCCAGCCTTTCACTGTGAACAGGATGCTCTAAAGTGGGACTGTGTTTTCCAAACACATTTGACCTTGGAACTCATTTCTGGTTGATCTTGCCAAGCTAGGGTTTTCAGAAGCTCTATTTGGGATCCTCTGCCCTAATCAATCACTGCATAGCTTTTTCTAAGTCGAGGACCTATGCGGAAGGTCAGCATTACTGTTCTAGCCAGAGAACAATAACCAGACAGCTTTTCTTGGTTATTCTGCGTCTCTGGTGAGTAATCCCAGTTTGTGACATTGTTGACCTTGCCTGTTAGAGTGCTGAGTGAGGACCCCAAACCTACAAGTTTCGTTCTTTCTTCTTCTTTTATTCTTATTATTTTTTGGGGGGTAGGCTCACACTGGCAGCTGAACACGCACGTGGCTCCCAGATCATAGCAGTTCAGCCTGGGTCCCTGGAGGGCAGCTCTTTGCCATCATATGCCATCAGGCCTTTGCAACATTTCAGTTGTAGCCTGGCCTGGAGGCTGAGTGATGGATAACCCTCAGTGGGGTAACCTTCATCTTCCCCTTTCACCTTGCATGCATGATCCCCCAGCCCCTTAGCTGAAATGGGTGCTGTCTAGGAAGTTATAGTCTGGAGCCTTTTACTCCCAGATCTGACAATCAGCAGCACGGCATCACGCTGGGAGCTTGTTAGAAATGCAGGATCTCAGGTCCCATTGGCGACCTATTGAACCAGAATCTGCATTTAGCAAGCTCCCAAGTGATTTGTAGGCAGACCCATTAAGGTTTGAGAAGTGCTAGTCTGCAGCAGTGATTTTCAGCACCATAGGTGATGACTGTAGTGGTTTGTGAAAATGATGCCATGATTTGCAATCACCATTAAAAAAAATAAGAGTAGAATTGAAAATGTAGGATGCCCTAAAGAAGTATTTTTTGGGGGGAAACCTTGTGTGTTCTGGGTTGTGGCATAAATTGTGTGTCACTATCAAAAAAGTTTGAAGACACCAGTCTAGAGGCAACCATGGTAGTGAGACAGGGGACTGGCTGTGGTGACCTCTGCCTGGCCCCGCCCACCCCTCCCCACCTTGCTTTTCCCCAGCTGCCCTGGATGCCTAAGGGTTTCCTGTCACCGACCACACACACCTTGTCACCACACCCTGTCACCACACCCTGTGGCCTACTGCCTGGGTTTTGGGGTGTGGTAGGGGAAAGCTGGAACCCAAAAGAGTGACTTTTAAAACAGGTTCTCCTCCAGATTTATTTTCCCCTGGCTCCTTCTCCCCGTTCCTTTTCTAGCTCCTTGCCCCGTCCTCCATCTTCCTTTCCTGTTCTGAGCTGGAAGGCGAAGCCAAATCCAGCTCATCAGAGAATCTCCTCCTGCCACACTGTACATTTCTCCTTCCCAAGGCCCCTCACCCCATGCCGAGGAGTCAAAATCACCCGGCTGACCCTGCGCCTGCAGGGCCATTCCCACCTCTGGCAGTCGGCCACCAGCCCAACCTCCGCCAGAAAATTTATGTGATCTTTGAACTTAGCACTCCCCTGGAGATAAACCTGGGTGACTGCTAAAGGCATCAGCACTGCCGCAGAGTCAGAGAGCGGGGGCATTTGAAGGTGAGCAGGGCGGGGAGAGGGCAGGAGGCCCCAGGGCAGAGAGGCTGGGAGGCAGAGGGACTGCCTGCAGCCCTTTTTCCCTCAGATCCTGGCCCGTGGCAAAAATGGAGTGTCTGAAAATCTACCAGGGCTCTTCCCTTTGGAAGTCCTTCAGCAGCATCATCACTTTTGTAGATGACATAGGGTGATCTCATATCTCCATTTGCATGGAATTTTGGGGTTCACACCTGTTGTCTGGGCATAATTATTAATAGGACCTTTTTTCACTGTTAAGAGTATTCCAGTTTGGATTTTAAATTATCTTGTCAGTTATTCTTGTTTATATAAGAAAACGAAAGAAAAATTCACCAAAGGTCATAAAGCTGATAAGCAGTTCAGCTGGGACTTGATGCAAATTATATGCTCCTCCCAAGATGCCTCATGCCCTTCCCAGGATGCCTCATGCCCTTCCCAGGATGCCTCATGCCCTTCCCAGGATGCCTCAATTCCTGCTTCTCCCTCCACCTGGTGGGAAGGGTAGTGTGGATTGATGTGTGAACCTGTGTGCTGGGGTTCTAGACTGCTTACAGGCCTTGAGAGCCAGTCAGAGAGACCTCAGTTCACCCTCTCACAATCTTTCCTAGCTGCAGGGTATAGTAGAACCAAGAAAAGTTCCTGAAGCCTCAAATTCCTCTTCATGGATGGATGGGGCTGAGATGGATGTTGAAGTACTACCCAGGGGAGCAGGATCTTTTCACAGGCTGCACTTTGGTTTTTCCTTTCAGGCTTGCTCAGAATCCCAGCTGTGGAAATGTGAACTTCCTGAAGGTGTTCTCTCTTCCTGTTCTCTGCGAGGGTGTGTGTGGAGGGTGGAGTGGGGCAGATGGAGCTGGGAGTTAGTGCTCGGGTAGGAAGCAGGGGATAGAGCTTTGCATGCTGAGGGGCCTGGGGCCTGGGGGCAGGATTTGGGGATAGAAGGACAGCATTAGCTGCAGGTGGTATGTACTGGCAGTAACAGCACATGAGCTTAGTCTTGGTGTTGGGGGAACAACTTTGAGGCACAAGTCCACCCCAGAGGCTCCTGGTATCCTTGTTCCCCCAAGCTACCCATGGCCACTGAACTATTGACAGGTTCCTGGCTTTGTCAAGGCTGCTGGCCACAGACTCAGAAGGCCTGGGATCTTGTCCCACTGAACCCAAGCCCTGGAGCTTTGCTGGGAATCTGCCACATCTAGTCCAAGGATTGTGCAGGAAACACAGGTGAGCAGGGTACCTCTCCAAGGAGCACATTGCTGGTCGGGGGTGGAAGAGCAACATATTCTCAAAAACATACACATATACAAAAGCATACATGTAGACACACCTCATATGTAACACATTTGCAATACCCATATAATCCATGCATACCCACTTGCATACCAAACATACACACACTCACTTCTAGACAACTCTCACATGCTCATCCATAACCACGTATATGTACATGTGTACAAACGTGCACAATCACACACACATTCATACACACATGTAGGTACAGCCACATGTATGCATACAAGTATGCACACACCCCGCATAGCAGGTACTCACATGTGCAATGTCCCCTGGTCAGCCATGTGGGGATGGGGGATGGCTCCCTGCTATGAGAGAGGGGAGGTCCAGAGCTCTCAGAGTAGGGGCTGTGTGTATGGAGAACACCCTGTTTCTCAGGGACTTGAGGCTCAGGAATACTGGGGAAGGAAGAGTGAGTGGGGCTTGGAGCATAGGCACAGCAGATGGGGTGGGGGGATGGCATGACCAAGGCACCCTCAACCAGGCTCCCACTCCATTGTCCACGCAGTGTCCCAAGGGATGAACTTCTCCTTGCCCATTCTGTCCCATACCCCCTCTCCTCCTGACCCAGGTGGAGAATGAACAGAGTACCTACAAAAAGGAACCCAAATCAAATTGACAGCAGACTTCTCCCCAGCAACGATGTATGCAAGAAGATGGTGAACTCTTATTTAAACAATTCCAGACTGGTTTCCACTGAATTTTGTTGGGGGAAACAAGGGACAGCTCTGTGTCTACTTTTGGATTGGAAGGTTGGGAAGAGACACTCCCCCAAGACCCTTTTAGAGGACGCTTCACGTGAGGATCATATCGGTCAAAGCTGTTTGAAAACCTACGCGGAACAGTCAGACTGGCCTTCTGGGGCAGGTGGACTGGATGTGGTAGGAATAGAGTAAGCAGAAAGGGGAAGAAAGCCTGCCTGGTGGGGAACTACAGGACAAGGTCCAGAGGCCAAGCTGGCTGGTGTACTTGGCAATTGCTTGGTCTTTTCTGGTATTCCAGAAGGTGCTTCTGAGCTGTCTTGCCTAGGAGCAGTCACTCAGGACCTGTTTGCTGCAGGGGGCTTTGAGTTTACACAGGACAGACCCTCCTCCTCCTGGCCCACATGGCTGTCATTCAAGTATAATCAGACTTCTACACCTGTGAGGCTGAGCTTTGGTTTGGTGTATTCCACTAGCCCTATTCATAGGTCAGAAGTCAGTCTGTGGACATGGTCAGCATTGGTTTTGTGGCTGGGGTCAGGGTTAGTCTTAGGACAGGGTCAGTTTTGTGGCCAGTGTCAGAGGTTGGTCATGGCCAGGGCTGGAATCAGTCTGAGTCAGTGTCAGGGTCAGTCTGCGGTCAGTCTGAGGTTACACTGATGTGACCAGAATTAGGGCTGAGTGTGACTGGGAGGCAGTTTCTCCTCAATGTAATTGATGTGGATGAGACTTGCAGTGAGTTCTGTGACCTCCCAAAGCCCCAGCTGTTGAAAGGTTGCCTGGCGCCTCCTCCAGTGGAGACATTATGTTATCTCAGCATTAGTAGCTCCGAGTTCCAAAGTCCGTGGTGAGGCCTGGGGTGGGAGCAGCAGATCTGTCAGTCCAAGTGCTCTGCAACTGGAAGGTCCCAGCTCCCCGCTGACAGGACTCCTGCACATGGCTGCAGTCTGGGAGGTCTTATGGGGGCCATGGCAGATGGTGGCCCTGACTTTGGAGCTTGGCATCTGGAGGCCAGGCTTTGACGTGGAATGTGGCCCACGGCAAGAGCTCTTCAGATGTGACCCAGCTGGTCATGGGCTTTTGGGGCCTCCAGCAAGTCTGAGTCTTCATCTCATTCAGACCCATTCCTCATCCCTTAGAACAACCAGCGAACCCACTCAATGCTGCTCCTTTGCCCAAGGAAAGGGGCAACCAAACAGATTCTTTGCCCTGACCTTATGCCTCTTTCAATGTTTTGTCTTGGAAGCTGTCCATTCCAGAAGGAGAAGCAAGGACATGAAGGGGCTGCGAAAGCTAGGAAAAGGCCAGGCTCCTCTGCTCTGTGTCAGCCCCGTGTCAAAACAAGCTTGCAGGAAATAGGGTGACCCAACTGGAGGGCTGGAATCCTGAGACCCTCAGGTGCATATGACCCTACTGTCATCACCTGAGGACCCTGTCTGGCCTGGGCTCTGCAGGAAATTCAGAGTTGAACCAGATTCTCACCCTCAAGTCTTCACACAGAGGGCTAGAGAAATGGATTTACTGTATGTGGGCTGACAGCAAAGGCTAGAATTGCTCTCATACCCAGTGGTCTTCAACTCCATCTGCACATTAGAATTACCTGAGGAGCTTCTGAAAAATAGGGATGTCCACACTCCACTCTAGACCAGTTGAAATCCGAATCTATGTCAGTAAACACTTAGGGAGCAAAGACTTCCTTAAAGCATAATCAGAAATGATGGTGACGCTAATGTTGATTAACAGTAATAATAAGAGCTACTCTTTATTGAGCCCCTGCCATGTGCCCCCAAATCCTCACAACAACTGTGGTGGATTAAAAACATGGCCGCCAAATTCTCTGACACTGTTTCCAACGATAGGTGGGGGTCTATGTCCGCTGCCCTTGAATCTGGGCTCTGTGGCAGCCTGGCCAAAAGAATATGGTGGAAATGATGCTGTACCAGTTTCCGGGACCAGGTCTTAAGAAACTGGCAGCTTCCACTTCCTGTCTTTTGGGACATTTACTTTTGGAACCCAGCCACCATGCTGTGAGGAAGGCAAACAACCACATGGAGAGGTCACACGTTGGGGATCTGACCAACGGTTCCAGCTGAGGTCCCAACCGACAGCCCCCACCAGCCGCCAGACAGGTGAGTGAGCAGGACTTCAGGCGCTCTTACCAACAGTGAGTCACTCCGTGCCTCAAGCCGCCCCACGTGATCCTGGAAGGAGCAGAGATAACTTGTCCCCGCTGAGAGCTTAAGAGTTTAAGCCAGGGGTTGGCAAAGTTCTTCTGTAAAGGACAAGATAGTAAATATTTTAGGCTCTGTGGGTCATTAGGTCGCTATTGCAATGATTCTACTCTCTTGTCCTGCCAAACCAGCCACAGGCAATACATAAATGAATGGATGTGGTTGTGTTTAATAAAACTTTATTATTTTTTTGATATTTTCCCAACTCTTTAAAAATATAAGAAACCATTCTCAGCCTTTAGACTGTACAAAAACACAAAGCGGACCATAGTTTGCTGGCCCCTGTTTTAAGCCAGTAGGACTGATGTGGTCCGTTATGAAGCAATAGATAACTGGAACAGCAACCCAGCCCTGTAGATGGTTTAGTGAAATTGATGTGAAATCGAGGCACGGGCACTAAGAAACTCCTTTGAGCTCACGGCTACAGTCACTGTACTTAGCACATTGGTGCTCAGCTCATTTACAAGAGGGTGGGTGGGTTGGAATGGTGAGATTAGAATGAAAAAGATCAGAGGAATAAGAGCTGTTTGTTGCTTTCCAGCCATGTTCAGGGAAGAGAGGCTCAGGAAATGGGGGAGGGCTCTCTCTTGTGGAGTTGAGATATTTTACTAGGCTTCCCCTGAGCGCAGTAAAATTTCCCTCCAGACCATTCCACACCCCTTTTCTAGTTCCACATTCACAAAACAGTCATCTGAGTAAGAATTTGTCATCTCAGGTAGTAGAATTGTAATTATTAACATTTATGGGGTACTTAGTATATTCCAGGCACTGTTCGAAGTTCTTTACGTGTATTAACTCACCATCTTCACCATGGTCTGTTATTATCACAAATTTGTTAATGAGGATACCGAAACTCAGAGAGCTTAAGTTAAAATGAAGGGCTAGGACTTGAACCCAGGTAGCCTGGTTATGTGTGTGTGTGTGTGTGTGTGTGTGTGTGTGTGTGTGTATACACACGTGTGCATGGATGCTGGGGGAAGAGAAAGTGGGTGGCCATTTTACTTTCGATTCACCCTTGAGGGTTCAGTTCTTCATAATTCCAGCTTAATGTGGGAGTGGGCTGTCAGAACTTGGGAAAACCCTGGGCTTTCTATGCTCTCCTCCTCTTCATGAGAGGTGTGAAAAATCACAGCCTGGTTTTGAAGCTTTGTCTTACAGATTGGCAAGTGCCTTCAGGGCTGGGGGGTTCCCTTAACTTTCTGGGCAATCTCCTCCTTCTAGATTTAGTCTGGTAATTTCCATTTCCTTGTGAGCTTTTCTGTGCTCTTAAGATTATGTTTTTAAAAGTAATCCCCTATCACTTTCAGTTGTCCTCAGTAGGAGGACTGATCCAAATAACTTAGCCCATCAGTACCAGAAGTAGAAGTCAATTTGTTCCTTTTTGAAACTCTGCCTTCCTCTGGCTCACATGGTATCGCTCTTTCCCAATTTTCCACCTGTCTCTGCTGCCCCTTTTCAGTCTACTTTGGAGTCACCTTAGCCCAGGCCTAAAATATCAGTGTTCCTTAGCAAAGAGCCCCTACATGTTGGTTTTATTTTCCCTCTACATCATGCCTCCCGATGACCTCATGTATCTCCTTGACTTTACTGCCTGAGATTCTCATGGCCCCCAAATCAACACCTCTAGCCCCAGCTCCTCTCCTGTGCTCCACAACATATGTGCAGTTGCCTACTGGATATTCCTCTTGAATCTTTTGCAGACACCTCAAAAATCATCATGTTCAAAGCTGAACTTGTCATTTCCTCCCACGCTGGCTCCTCAGTATTACCACCTCAAGAAAGAGCATCACCACCCACTAGTTCTTCACTGGATACTCAACAGTGTAACTACCTAAGATCCCTAGTATCAAATTATACTTACCGAGCATAGGACTGAACGCCAATGTCATGGGTTGAATTGTGTCCACCTCCAAATTCATATGTTGAACTCCTAACCCCAGTACCTCAGAATGTGACCTTATTTGGAAGTGGGGTCTTTGCAGATATAATTAGTTAGGCTAAGATGAGGTCACTAGGGTGGGCCCTAACCCAATAGGACTGCTGTCCTTAATAAAAAGGGGAAGTCAGGACAAAGACGTGAACATAGGGAGATTGCCTCGTGAAGATGAAGACAGAGATTGGGTTGATGCTTCTACAAGCCAAGGAAAGTGAAAAATTACCAACAACCCACCAGAATCTAGGGGAGAGTCATGAAACAGATTCTCTCTCAAGCCCTCAGAAGGAACTAGCCCTGCTGACACCTTGATCTCAGACTTCTAGCTTCCAGAACTGTGAGACAATCAATTTATATTGCTTAAGCCACTCAGTTTGTGGTTTTTGTTACAGCATCCATAGAAAACTAATACAGCCACGCTTTTTTCTTTCCATAAAACAGTTAAAATAATCTTTCAAAAAAGCATAAATCAGATCATGTCCCTCCCCTGCTTAATTAAAAACCTTCCAGTGACTCCCCAATTCACTTAGAATAAAATGGAAATGCCTCACTGTGGCCTACAAGTTCTGGCAGCTGCCTAACCCTCCAGACTCACTTTCTCCAAGTTTCTCCTCACTTACTACACCCCAGTTATACTGGTCTTTCTTCTGTTCCTCAAAAAGTGCACATTCTTCCCCACTCTGAGCCTTTGCACTTTGATTCTCTTCTCTGGAAATGGCTTCAATGAACATCCTGTCTAAAGCAGGACCTTTCCCCAAACCGCTCTGTATTATTTATCCTGTTTTATTACCTTCACAGCATTTGCCACTACCTAAAATGATTTTGAATTTGTTTATGTGTTTATTTTGCATTGCCCCTATGCATGTAGAATGTAAACCCCGAGAGCAGAGACCTGTTGTCTCGCTCGCTACTGTATCCCCAGGGCTTAGCAAAGAACTTCATGTGTTAGATGTTCATTGTATAGCTGATAAGTGAATGTATAAATGAATGAATGAGTAAATGTTTTACTTCTCTCTGTCTCTCCTTCCCACATCCAAGTATTCACCATATCTTATGATTTCTATTTCCTAAATACATCTCAGGACTGCCCAGCTCTCTCCACCCCCTCCTCCCATCTTCAGGCTAACACCATTGCTCCCCTGGGCATCTGCTAGTGCCTCCTAACTGGTGTGCCCACATCCCATCTACCCCCCGACCCCCACCCCATCCACTCTCCGTACTGTGGCCAAAGGACACTTCTGACCTAGAAATAGATCAGGTTACCCGCCCCCGCCCCCATTTAAACCCTTCAATGGCTCCCTATTGCCCTCAGGAAGATTCCCATTAACATGGAGTCCAAGGCATGATCTGGCCCCCTCTCCCTCCTCCAGCATCCTGCATCTCCTGTCTGTCTCCCCTCTCATTCTCAGCACCAGGCACACTGCCCCTCTTCCACATCCTTCTCTCACTCTGGGCCTTTTATGCGCAGGATCTCTGTCTGGAATCCCTTGCCCCGTCTGCCTCCCTGGACTCCAGAGGCCTTCCTGACCCCTGTCCCCACTGTCTCGGCTGGCCTCCGCCATCACTCCCAGCACACCTGACTGTGAGTGGTTTCCAGAGTAGCTCCTGGGCCTCATTTACTCGTAGCCACAGTAATTAGCAAACCACCCGGCTAGCAAACCAAGGGGCTCTTGGGCATCTTTGTGAAATGAAGGGTCAGTGCCCCACACTGGGACCCCAGAGTGGGTTGCCCTGGGCCTGCATGGCCAGCCCCTTCCCCACACTCTTGTAGCACCCTTGATGGCTACAGCCTGGGGAGGCTGAGGGGTTCCTCTTGGCATTCTCCCTGTTGAGCTGCACAGAATACTTGGCCCTGGCACCCTCATCTTCTGAAGTGATGGATGTGGCATTTCTTCCCACAAGACCACACTCTAGGAGGATTCCCCCAAATTGGAAGGGCAAGCAAAGTGTGCTAAGTGTAGACCACACCCCTGGCAGAGAGGAAAGTGCTGAACTTTGTGGGATTTGGAGCACAAGCAGTGATACGTGGGGATCCACAGCACAGTAACAGGGACAGGGATGTTCTTTTTGTTTCTTTGTGGGGCCCTGATGCCTCAGGGCCAAGGAGGATCAGAAGGAAAGCAGTACAGGGGCTTCCCTGGTGGCGCAGTGGTTGGGAGTCCGCCTGCCGATGCAGGGGACACGGGTTCGTGCCCCGGTCCGGGAAGATCCCACATGCCGCGGAGCGGCTGGGCCCGTGAGCCATGGCCGCTGAGCCTGCGCGTCCGGAGCCTGTGCTCCACAACGGGAGAGGCCGCAACAGTGAGAGGCCCACGTACCGCTAAAAAAAAAAAAAAAAAAAAAAAAAAAGAAGGAAAGCAGTACAGTTTGGCCTTCTGCAGGCTTGGCGACCTTCGGGGCTTGGGGACATCTGGGCATGGAGGGGGTTTTCAGGGGACAGTGGCAGCAGGGACTAAGGCAAGACTTCTTCAGGTGTCTTACAGTAATGGACCAGTGAGGAGGCTTATCCCCAACCATGAGTGAGACGCTGCCTGAACCTCCCAGAATGCCAGTGATGCCTCCATGCAGGTAGGAGGGCCTCAGGTCTGGCGTTGTTGCCCTATTTACAATCGTCTGTGAACCCTTGAAAGGTGGGCACGCTGACTCCCTCAAATTTAGAGCTCAGAGCCAAGTTCCTGCTTCAGCGGAGCAACTGAAGGGTGGTGGGCCGGAACTGTTAGGAGCAGAGAAACGTTTGCCAAGAATGTCACCCCTATAGCAGCACCTTGGCATCAACCTGGGGCCTACTGGTCCAAGATCCTGCTCTAGGGAGACCCTGAGGGAAGGAGGAGCCATGGCTGCTTTTCTGAGGCCTCCACCTGAGTCAGGCCTCCTGCTTGCTTCCGAGCTCCCTCAGGGCTCTGGACTCCAGAACTTTCCATGTCTCTCACTTTCATTTCTGCCCTGGCCTGAGCCTTCTGGAAAAAGAGGCCTCAGCATCAGTCCTTCTGGAGTTGGAAGGTGCACGGGGTCTTAACCAGCTGGTTTGGGGAATGAGAAACCCTCTGTTATCTGGCTCAGGGCATGGCCACTCCTCCCCATCAGACTGGCACTTCCTGAAGATGTCAGCAGGGCTACTGCTTTTGGTCCCCAGTTGTTTGCAGATTTCTGCAGTGCCTTGAGCCCTACTGCCATCAAGGTCCCTCCAGCTCCTCCCCTCCAGGCCTCTGGCTCTCACTTCCTTTGGGAAAAGGAGATCCAAGCTGATTTGGGAAACACTCCCTGCAGAGGAGGCTGGCCCCATGTCCAGGTCGGCAAGGCTATATTTAACTGGCTATATTTGCAGTCCCACTCACTTGTCCCAAGCCGGGCCCCGCCTGCTGCCCCTCTCCCCCCTCGGTAGCCTGTCCTGCATCGTCCAGCCCCACGTCGTCCCTGCTCACACTGCTTCTGCTGTGCAATTGTGGTCTGGGCCACAGGCTATTTTTTGCTTGGTGCCAAAGATTATTCAGTTATCAGGAATGTGTGTTTAAGTGGCTGTCTCCGGAACAAGGATTATAAATAGGAACTTGGGGTCAAGGCCTGGGCCCCAGTGTCCTCCTCTTTGTCCCAGTTCTTGTCCCGGCTCCTGGATTTTTCTGGTGTGAACACCAGGAGGCCATGGCGAGGTTGTCTAGGGGAAAGGACCCCAGACTGGGAGGCCAGAGGTCCAGGACTATTTCCTGACAGGCAAGTTACCCAACCTCTCTGAGACTTGCTTTCTCCATCCGGCAAACAGGGAGACTCAGACCCATTCATTGAATGGCAAACACGTGGTGAATCTCTATCAGTCTATGGAGGAAAATCCAAGTTAGACAGATGGGTGTCTGGGAGGAGAAAGTATCAACAAGTTTTTGTGGGGGAGATAGCAGGGTACTAAAAAGAAAAGAATAAGCAAGAAGCAGTCTTGGGAGTAAATATATAGAAGTAGAGGGGAGAGAGACCCAGAATTTGCCTTTAGGAAACTCTCTAAGAGTGGAGGCTGGGCAGGCATGATTCTAGCATAAAGTGGCCTAAACAGAATGAAGTGGGCACATGGGGGCACAGGTACTCGAGATGAGGCTGATCTTTCTCTGACGGAGTGAGGGCTGTTTCCCAAGGTGCCAGTGCCCCCGGACAACAGGTCCAGGCTAGAGGCCCTGGCCTAAGAAGTTTAGCTGGTGAAGGTGGGGGAAGGCACCTGGCCAAGAGGGCTGGGCTACTTCCTGGTGACCAGTGGACCCTCTTGTCCTATTGAGAGCCACCCTCTTTGACCTGGCTCTGGCAGCTCTGACTCCCCTTCACCCCAGCCAGTGGGGGTGAGGGGCAAAGATGGGGCTCCACCAAAATATGAGGCTGGGACCAGCCCCTGAGGGCTCCGGGAAGAAGTGGGTCAGCAAGGAAGGACAAAATGTCATCTCTTCACCCTAGCTATTCTAGCTGTAGAATGGCAGAAATAACGCACAGCCTCCCTCCCTGGAGTTGTTAGTTAGGAGAGTGATCTAAAAGGAGGCTGTTAATAAATGGCAATGATATTCTGAGCAGAAGGGCACTGGTTGACCTGAGTAGTGCCGGCATCCTGACGTCACCAAACTAGGCCAAGGCCCACCGGTGCTGTGGACGCACTCCTCATACTTAGGGCCTCAGTCTTTCCTTCACATGTATCTTTCATCTGTCCTGATTTCTTAGTGGTCTTCCCCATACTTCCCCCACTTTGGCAAATCTCAGGCTTAAATGACATCTGGGGCACGATTATGGAGATCCCTTCTCCCCTCATTCCAGGTCTCTGGACCCAACAGGCACCTAGATCTTTCTCCTCTTCAGGTGGGGCCAGAACCTGTCCCACATTCTGTCACCGGGATGGGACTGTATTGCCAGGCATGGCATTGCACCCGAGGCTTCAGCTCTTATTCCATCAAAGTACAGGGGAGTCTCTTCTTTCCTTTAATGTTGGTGCATTACATGTGCACTGTAATTAAATGGAATTGATTTTTATATCTTAGTAAGACTTTTCATTCAAATTTGCAAGTAAGAAAACAAAATCCCCTGACAGACTACAGTCTGCTTTAAGAAAAGTAGCCGTAGATGAAGGAGTGAGGCGCTCCCAAACGGAGGTGGGGATTGAGCAGGGGGCTGCCTCCCAGCCTGAGGATTCAGAGGGCTCTGCAGTGAGGACAGTGGGCAAATGGCCGGGCTAGCCACCTGGCAGGATAGTGTTCTGGGGATGGCAAGCACATGGAGCGCCTTCATGACAGGCTCTTGTGGAGCCTTTGCTGGGTCATTGCCAAGGATTCCCTTGCCTTTATCTCTGGGGGCTGTTCTAGCTTGTTTTGACTGTCCTGAGGGTCCTAGGGGCTGTCAGTCTGGCTCCACAGGTAACAACACGTGACACCAGAGGGGGTTTTCCAGGAGGCCACTTAGTGTAGTATCGAGAGGAGAGAGGTCAGTAGGGAGATAAAGAGGGAGTCGGAGAGGGCCTGCTTAGCTTATTCAAGCCCTGATCCTCACCCTTCACCTGACCCCAGACCATGGGTGATCCTCAGCTGGCTCGGGGGGCACTTTGGGGATGGGAATGTAGACTTGTACTAGGCAGCCACTAGGATTCAGTCACACACAGGACTGAATCAAAAGGGAGACTTAAATATTTTTCTCTGAGGGCTCAGCTGCCGCATTCTTTTCCTAAGACAAGACCAGAATGACTCTCAGCCCAAAGACTTCCTGAGCTCCTGGACGCAAAGCCCCCAGAGGGAGAGTCCATCCCCTCACCTTTCCCAGGATGGATGATTGTCCACATTCCTTGGCTCATGGCTGTGGCATTCCAGTCTTCGCTTTCATTGTCATTCTGCCTTCTCTTATTTCATCCTCTCTGTCCCCTTCAGTCCAAGCTGGCAGTGTCTCTGCTGGCATAACATCCTCAAGACCCTCTCTTGGGTGACCCAGCCTGGGCCTTCCTCCCACAGCTTGAACCCTGCTGGCCTCAACTGCTTGTTTTGGATAACACGCTTGTACCTCGGCCTTCTGCCCTCCCACACCAGGGGCCTGGCCTTGAGACTCCTCTTCTCAAGAGATGAGCTCCTCCTCAGAGCTAGTACCTGGGGCAAGGAGAAGTGATGTTGGCCAGCACAGCCCCACCTTGGAGATGCTGAAAGACAGGGTCAAGATTCTAGACCTGGACCACGCTGCCCATGGGCAACTCCACCCTTTGAAGGCAGAGGCAGGACCAGGGCACTGGGCTATTACACTTCACAACAGCTCTGTAGCGTAGGCATTACGGTTACTGGTTTATGGATGAGGAACTTGAGGCCAGAGAGGAGCAGAGGGTCGCCTGAGGTCACACAGCTACTAAAGACACAGCCTGCCCCCCATAATTCTTCCCCCCATCACAGAGGTACAAGGTGCCCCGCTGAGATGTCACTGCCTCTAGTCTCAGTACCATCCTTAGACCTGGGAAAGATAGCCCCTGTGCCTTGGAGTGCATTCCTTAAAAGTTTTAGGTCCCTTCTGTGGTTAGGACCGACAAGGGCTGGCAGCGCCATCTGAGTGGGGCACCCTGAACTTTAACTGGGACCGGTGTGGGCTCCAGTCCCTCTTTCTCTTCCTTCAAGTGCCCTCCAAACCTCTACCCCATGTGTGGGGTCGACCAGATGTCCCGAAAAACAATGCGACTCCTGCCTATGCAGTCATCCTGGAGCCTCAGCCACGCTTAGTTCCAGGCAGGCAGTCTGGCAAGTGGATTGCTCCCCTGGCTGGTGAATTATTTTTTATGTGGGATCACACGAGACTGGGCTTTCAGAATGGTGCTGACATGCTGATTTTGAATGACTCAAATTGTTTACATAGATAGGAGCCTGACAAAAATATATTTCCCTGGGGTCCCACACAACCTAGGGACAGCCCTGCCATTCCACTGCCATTAAGCTATCCTGCTGTATTATTACCTATTGTATTAATTGATTTTCCCTTTGCTGCTTTGAAACCTCTTTAAAAAGACCCACACCAAGGGTTATTTCCCAGATTCCCTTTATTACGCCCTCCCCACCAAGTTTCACAATCCTTAGATTTTAAAATTGGATCCAGATCTGACTTCCAGGCCCTAGTTCTTCAGCTCAAACAATCTCCCTTTGTCCTTGTCTCTGTGGACAGTGCTCAGCCTCAACTGACCCTTAGCCTTCTCACAAAAAAGCAGGAGGCCTGCTCACACCCTGGGATTTCCAGGAGCCCAAACATGTAATAAGACCTGCCAAGGATCATATGGATGTCCAAGGATGTATGGGATTGTCACAGCTTATACTTCCACCCTGAAACCGACACTCTCGGTTGTCAGTGGAGACCATGGTCCAAAGGACCCCATTGGGCAGACATCCTTTGTGCTTGGCACCTGCTCCCCTCTCCTCTCTTTTTAGCCTGCTTCCCCACATCCTGACCCCCAGGCCTCCTTCTAATGCATGCTCTGGCTTGTGCTCCCCAGTTAAGTCGGGATGAAGGGTTGGAATGAAACAGCCATGGTCCAGGGAGCAATTGTCCCTTGGCAGTTAGGGGTGAGCTGACCATCCCTCACCCTGGGAGGTCAATGCTGTGAACCACATTTCCTTCCAAGCAACATCTGCCCATGGGCCCCTCTCTGAGCCTCTTTGTCTCTGTCTTCTCAGTGGGGCTGTCAAAAGCTGAGCCTCACAGGTTGTGACTAATCACTAGCAGATTTTTTTTCCATCCAAGAAGAAGAAAAAGCTGAAGGAGATGAAGAAAAACCCCAATAGTGAATAACTCAGAAGAGTTTCCAACATGTGGGTGTTTTTCTGGGACCAAAGATCAGGAAGATTCCAAATGTAAACAATCCCAAAATAGCTCAGCTCTCCCAACCCCAGGCATTCCCAGGACTGGATGTCCACACTCCCTCCCTCTCCCTCTGGGAACCCAAGGTCAGGGAGAGGTGGCAGGGCTTGGGCACTGTGAAGAATTGTTTGAGTGAGGCCTGCAGGCAAAGCATAGGCTCTGTGAGGCTGGGATTGAATCTTCTTCATCAGATAACAGTCTTTTTGAGAGAGAGGCTTCTTCCTGCCTCATCAGATCAGATCTCCCTGAGATCAGGGACCATGACAATGGCTCTATTTGCTCAGAGTCATAACCCATTGTGCTTAAACCAAGCTCCTGAGATTTCTTGCCAGCATAGTGTAATGGAAAGAATATGGACTTTGAAGTCACACAGGGTTGGAATCTTGGCTCCAACACTTATTAACTGTGTGGCCTTGAGTATGTTATTTAGCATCTGGGAATCTCAGTTTCCTCCTTGTAAAACTGGGGCAATGATTCTTACCAGAGAAAATACTTTAACTCGTGTGCCTAGTACGATGTCTATTACCTAGAAAGGGCTCAATGAATGTTTCCTTTCGACCTCGTCCATTCCCATGTATGCAGCTTGAGCTGGAGAAACCAGTAGGTTCTTTCCCACCCCTCCCTTTTTCAAAATAAGAATGCTGTGTGTTCAAAGGTAGAAATTACTCCTTATTCATGTACAGAAAATCACCATTGCAACCCAAAAGGGAGAATATATTCAATGTATAGTTTAAAAATACTTTCCAGAGGTGATAATACTTGAGGAGACGATGAAAATCTTGGTGAAAATCATGGAAGTGGTAACAGTGGAGTTGATGGTACTCATGATGATGAGATAATGATGGTGGAAGGTGTGGTGGTGTTGTCAGAAGTGATGGTGGTGATGGACACACCAAAGAGTATAGATGGAGATGGTGGTTATGGTGATGGTGGGGGCAGTAGTGGAGATGGTAATGGAGGCTGTGATGCAGTCAAGGTAAGGATAACAGTGATGGTGATGGTGATAGTGGTAATAAAGGCCATGATAGAGGTGACGATGTTTGTATTGTTTAGGATAATTGTGTTCCACTTGATTTGGGGTCATGGTGAGATATGGTGATTTGTGATCAGGACTACTTTCAACCAGTTATCCACTCCAGGAGATAAAGGCCCAGAGGATGCAGGCAGAGCAAGGTGAAAGAATGTTTTATGATTAACTGTTACTTTCACCCTAAACTCTAATAGAGAACATTAGACTTCTTAATCATTGCTGATTGAACACACATGTTTATCTTGGCTACTTCCAGAAGCCTCACTAAAATGTCATCAGTAGAATTTTTTAAAATTAATAAACCCACAAGGAAAAAGAGAGTGGGAGAAGAAAGAGCAGCAGACAAGAGACATCAAGAATTTGGAAATTAGAAAGTGGATGGGTGAGTGGTACCTGACTTAGCAGATCACAGGAAACTGAAACCCAGGCCTGCAAGGTTGTGGGGGTAAATGGCAGGAGCAAATAGGTAGCAAAACATTTCTAGCCACAGAATCCCAGAAAAGCCTGGGAACTGGAAGTACCAGTTACTTCTGAAGGCAGGAATTCAGAATGAGGGTGAAAAAAATGGGAGTATTTGTTACAAGTTAAAACAAACAAACAAGCAGTAAGAACCTCCCCACCTCAGACTTATTCCCTACCCTATGTAACCAGATAATCATTCCCTCCCATGCTGGCAGAATACAGAAGGTTTATGTTCTGAGATGTTGAACCTGAAATGTTCTGAACATTGAGGCATCAGGCAGAGCAGGGGGAGAGGTGAGGAGCCAATCTGAAAAGAAGCCTGCTTCCTGAACGGTGAGGCTCTCTGTTCTCTTCCTAATCAATCCCCAGGACACTGGAAGCCAGGCTAATATCACACAGGGAAGCCATTGGAGTATACTTTCCAGGGAAAACTGATTTTATGAAGAAAAAAAGGCCTATAGTTTTTGATATTTGGTCTTCCACTGAAACAGCAAGTCCCACTCAATTACCTTTCGGTGAAACCCACATGTCAACAACTTTCTCTCTTCTTCCAACATTTTTTATCAGAATTTTAGTGCCTCATACTTCAGTATGAATGGACAGCTAAGAATTACTTGATATTTCAGGAAGGCCTTCAACACGAAAGGCAGAGATCAAAACAAACTAAGAGAAAAAAGGAACATACAGGAAACAATGAAGAAGAAAGCACGGAAATTATGATTAACATTTTAAGAATAAGAGTAAAAAGGTGATGCTTACTTTAAATGAGTACTGGAGGTAATTTTTAAAAAAGGAGCGAAAAAAGAAAGTTCTTGGTAATATAAATATAACATCCATATTTTATTAAAACTTAAAATAAGGGTTAGAAGATAAAGTCAGGACGAATTCCCAAAAAAGGAGAACAAAAATACCAAAGAGATGGAAATTGACAGAAATGAGGATCAGTCTAGGAACATCATCTAAAAATATAAGTTCTAGAGAATAAATAAATAAAATAAAGGAAAGAGGTAAAAATTACTAAAGAAGCAATATAAGAAAACTTCCTAGAACTGGAGAACATGAGTTTATAGATCGAAAATTTTCTATGAGTATATAGCAAACTGAATTTAAAAACAAAAACAACTCAACACAAAACACATTGCAGTGAAATCACAAAACACTGAAAATAAAAACTGTAAAAGTTTCTAGGTGAGGAAAAAAGATTATTTACAAATTATTGGGAATCAGTATTGTATCAAAGATCTCAACAACTGCTATACAAAGTAAAAGGAAATTAACAATGCTTCCAAATCCTGAGGGAAATCATTTCCACACTAGATTACTATACCCAGCCCAACTAGCAATTGAGTATGACAATAAAAATAGAGATATTTTGGGGCATGAATGATCTTTAAAAATTACCTCTCAAGCACTACTTTCCAGGAGGATATTGAGGAATGTCATCCACCTTAATTAAGAAGTAAACCAAGGAAAGGGAAGGAGACAAAGGATATAGCAATCAGGATAGAGACAAAGAGAAGTCTGAGAATGATGGTGAAGTAGAGTCAGGATGACAGTCATACAAAACATGCAGAAGACAGTCAGTGCATACTGGCCATGAGGATGGAGGACTCCAGGTGAGAGATCTCCAAGAAGAAAGTAAAGCTCACAGTTATGTACATTCAAAGGAAATTTTCAATTCCACTGGAAAATTCAGGGATGAATTAGTAAATGACATGTAGAAAATTAAGCAAATAGCAAAAAAGGTAATTATTAATTTCGAGAGAACCAAAAAGTTGTACAAGGAGAAGTGGCTCAACTGTGAATGATAGTAATTTAGTAATAGTAATGCAAATCCTGGATATTTTTGTGATCAATAACAACATTGCTGTGCAAATGTGTGTGTGTATGTGTGTGTTTGTGTGTGTGTGTGTGTGGTGTTGTAAGAGAGTTGATTCCTCATTTTCCATTGTAGAAGATCAGTAGATAAAACTTAAAGCAGAAAAATGCAAGAAATATCAGTATTACCATGTCATTTATAAACACGGAAATAAACACTAGAAGAAAGAGTTAAAACAATTTAAATGCTTGCCTCAGGAAAGGAGGACTCAGAAGTGAGCAGGATTGGAGCAGAAGTCTTATGGTTTTCATTATAAACCTTGTAGAACATTTTACTTTCAAAAATATGTGCATGTATGACTTTGATAAAAAAAATAAAGATTTAAATAGAATATAAAAATGAAAACTCTAGTGAGCCATGCTAGATTATGTGGAGAACTTCTTGACCAACTAAGTCAGTCCAAATGGCTTGGAACCAAAATCAGCTGAAAGACCTGCTCCATCTACTGCCTCTAGGTCCAAACCCAAGTCTTGGATGTGTCCACACTCACCAGAAAGCCACAAAAGGGAGCTCAAGAAACATAGAAACATCTTGCATTTGCTCCATTGCTCAGGCCTTTCCAGGACCATGTGGCTGCCACATGGGAGAGAAAGAGAGGAGTGGGAAGAAAAGGTTCAAGCCAAAAAGGAGAGATGATTGGGCTTTCTCCCTGGGGGAACAGGCTGTAGCCCTCATACTGCACCCATGTGGGCTAGACATTCAGTCAGGCCTACTACCGCCTAAACTAGCACAGCCCATCATAAGATATTCTTAGACCTGAGTAACACCGTGGCACTCCTTCTTGAAGATAGAGCAAACAGGAAGGGGAGAGCTGTGAATGACCCCTAGAATCTACCAGTGAGGATGGCAGTGAAGCTGGTGGTAATAGCGTGATGATGGAGCTGTTAGAGGTGGAGAAATTGACAGTGACAGTGGGAATTTTGTAATGAGCATAATAGAGGAAGTGACAGGGGAAGTGATAGAGGAAGTGTTGATGCTAGTGACAGTGCAAGTGATGATCTTGCAAGTAATGGTGAAAATTATTACAGTGGAATGATGAAAGTTATTGCATTAGTGATGACGGAGGTGATAAGATGGAGATGTGAGATGAGGGGATATGAGAAGTGATAGTGGAAGTGATATGGAGGTGATAGTGGTGGAGGTGAGAGAGATGGTAATAGTGGGGTTCATGGCAGTGATACAAAGAGAGGTGATAGTAATGTGGCTGACATTGACAATTATGACAATGAAGGTGGAAGTGATAGTGACAATGGTGAGATGTCAAGATGTCGGATTTCATAACAGTGAGGATGATGGTATTGGTAACGGAGGCAGTGATGCTGGACGTAGCAATGACAGACACAATATGATCAGTATGGGAACATTACTCAAGATCATAAGACAGCCACATATGTATGGCATCTAAAGGCAATAGTCTGGATAGGCTAGGTTACGCTGTAATAACGAATAGCCCCCATACCTTAGGGAGTTCACACAACAAGAGTTTAATTCTAACACTGTGAAGGTGGTTCTGCTCTCATAGTCACCCATGGACTATGCTGATGAAGGATCCAATTCTGTGTGCTTTTAGGATCACCGTGGCAGTAAGAAGAAAATGTGGTGAATCGTACATTATTTCTATATTGGTCAGCTTGAGCTAGGTTAGGGGGTGGTAATGAAAGACTCCAAAATTTCTACAGCTTTCGGCAAGCATCTGTAACTTTGCCAGTCTTGTGGCAGAGGGAAAAGAGAATATGGTGAAGCACGTTTGGAGTTTTCAAGCTTCTGCTCAGAAGTGACACCTACCGTGTCTGCCTACATTTTATTGGCCAAAGGAAGACTAATTTCCAAAGCGGCAGGGAAGTGCAATCTTCTGAGGGGACTGGAAAGAGAAGAATTGGAATACTGGTGAATTATTTAATGACTGATAGCTGCTGTTTGCTCAGAATGCAGAAGGTAGTAAGGGCAATGGAGGCATCACGGGAGGCTGGTATGGTCATGGAGGAAGAACTTGGTCAATGTGGAGGGGCTCCGGGATGAGGGGAAAGCAATTTAAAGGGAGGAAACACCAGGAGCTAGAGGCAGGACACAGCATGGCAAAGTCCTCAAACCTGCTTGCCATTGCTCCTCGGTTCCCATGGTATTTCTGGCTTCCCAGAAATTCAGCAGAATCTGGGAAAGTTGTTTGGAGCACAAGATTCATAGAGAGAAGCAGCAGAATATAAGGACGGAAAGGTTGGCTGGAGCCAGAGCAGGGAGGACTTTGAATGCCTTGCTGAGGTATTTTGCAACCTAAACCACAGACAAATAAGCTTGGATGCTTACTGGGATGCTGCACGCTCTATCCTCCTCTTGTATATCGACTCTCTCCACACCAGGAAACCCACTGCCATCCTTAATACGTGGCTTCTGATTGCCCTGGGTATCAAACTTTTGGTCAGCAGGACAGGAAAGAACAAAGAACGTTTTTATGGACCAGGCCAGGAAGTGCTGCACATCACTTCTGCTCAAGTATCATTGGACATCACTTAGTCATGTGATTGTACCTAACTGCGAGGGAGGCTGGGATGTGTAGTCCTGATGTTTGCCTAAATCAGGAGAGAAAAAGTTTTGGAAGGGAAGAGAGCTAATGTTCTCTTCATGACTGCTCTCCTTAAGTCTTTAAAGGACTTGAGTGTGAATAAAGGTCAAACATTTTTCTCAGTATTGCTTGAGAAGGGAGGAAGAGACAGGTAGGAAGATGTTGGCTCCATGAATGGAAGGACTTTCTTGACCATTTTCACATAAATGTGGACTGTCAGGGTTGGGAAGATTGGGAGAACTCTGTCTGGAAACCTCTAATGATGGAGCACTTTCCATGTGTGAGGCAGCATGTTCCATTTCCAGAGTTCTGACGGCTAGAAGTATTGACTACTGAGCTCACACAGACTTGTGAACAGGAGCAAATGAGCAAAGGTAAGTATTTTTACCCTATGTCAGTCCCTACCTCCACACCTTTCTTCAACAGCTTGTTGGTCTTTAGTTTATTTAATGGATACCCCTCCCCACCAGGGCCATACACGTGACAGCTTTTACTTATACTGTGAGGGTCATGTTTTAGAGGTTGGATCCCTGCAAGCACAGCCCAGGTGATAGCTTAAAGAGTGATCTCTAGCCCTTACTCTTCTGAAAAGTCCATCTGTCACCTCTACTGCTCATTCTCATTGGCCACCATGTTGCCCAGCTCCAGCACTTTCCCAATTCCCAGGTACCCTTTCCTGCACCCTTGGGTTCTCTCCAGAGCTGTCAAGTTTTTGTTTACCTATGCTGAGCAAACGACTTCCCTTTGCCTCCCAATCTCTCTCCCCTGAGGCCAGCTTTGCAAACCACATGGTTCTTCAAGGGACTTTGCCTTACCCTGAAGTATCTGCTTAGAAGAGTCAGACACTATATCACTATATCACTCCCTTAGGAGGCAAAATCACTGCAGTTACTCAGGGTGTCATATGATTTAGGGTTTTTTCCCCTTGCTGTTCATCCGTTCATTCAGTACCTTATTCATTGAGTACCTACTATATGTCCAACACATGGCAGGTAAAGTCCTAGCACAGATCAAGGACTCAATAACTGGCAGCTCATTTCCTTTCTTCCCTTGGAAAATTCTCCCTGCAGGTGAAACGACACTTCTCACCACAAGACCTCCAATTCTGGATGCCAGGGAGAGCTGTCCATCTGTGGGATTGGCTGCCCCTCAACGCAGAGCCTCTTGTCCCTCAGGCTCCCACAGTAGAGACAATGACCTGGAGAGGGGTCAGGCTTGAGTGTTCAACCTCCAAGGCCACTCTGGCTTATTACGTCTGTGATTGACAATGGCAGTGACCCTGACAGTCTGATGTTCCCTATACAGACAGGAAATCCGGGCTTCACTGTTGATAGTCTATCAGGGGTTCTGGGTAGTTCTCTAGGGAGGTCTGATTTAGTCTCCCAGGTGCCAGAGCTGTCCCTGTCTCTTCTGTAGTCTCATTGACTGTCTCACTAACTGCAGTCTGTCTGATCTTGTCCTAATTTTGTGAGATGCAATGGGCCAGGTTCCTTCTGTAGCCTCCTCCTGGGAAGCATGACCTTGTTTAGACTAGAATGTCCTAAGCAGGACTGTTCTCCTACAGAGACCTGGCTCCCAGACACCCAGTGGTCAGGTGACCAGGGTGGCCCCATTCCCCAAGCACGGAACCTTCTGGACAGCCATTTTCCCAGCCATCAGTTCGGGTCTGCAGGTCTGCACCACTCCCAAGAGCACCATTCACAGGCTTACAGGCTTCAGGGTGAATGGTGCCCGGGGGTTTGGGCAGTGTGGTAAACCATAAGAAAAGTACACTTTACCTGCATCAGTAATGTGCTCCCCTTGAGTGCAAAGAGCTGTGGGGTTTCAAAGCCCACTCTGTGCTTTCAAATGAGCCTCAGAACACTCTAAGGTCAGGGGGGAAACCGAGGCCTTGAGACAGAAACCGACTTCGCCAGGGTCAAAGGGCTGTGAAGTGGTGGAGTGGGAGCTGGGGCCATATGCTCTGACTCTTGGCACAGTGCTCTGTCTGCAGCATCATGTGGCGGCTCCTTGCCTCCTCCCACGATGCTCCCAGCCCCACCAGGCTCCTGCCCCCCTGACTACCTCTTCTGCTATGTTTCCTATTCCTTTTGGGTCCAGGACCCTTGTTTCCAAAGCAGATATGTGGTAAGTAGTCTGGGCTGATGGGAGAAGACAGAGGTGCTGTCGCTCCTCCAGGTAACACAGGTGTGTTTTCTTAGGGGACTGGTCATTAGGGCTCCTTTGGTGCCTTCATGGGAAGTGAGGAGGGAAGGTGACCCCTTTTGATCTGGTCTAGGACAGAGCCAGCAAGCAAGAGCAGCACTGGAGGGGAGGGGAACACCGCTGGGCCCTACATCCCACCTCGGGGCTATATCCCAGTCGTCTTCTCATCCTCTCCTCCTGTCTGTCAGATGCGCCTGACATCCAGAAATCTGAGATGCCTGGAAAAGAGGGGAAGAGGCACAAGCAGCAATGAGCTCATCCTTGCCGGTCGGCGCCGGGTGCCCCTGCGGGACCCTTTTTCCATGGCGGGGTCCTGGCTCCTCGGGTGGTGATGACTTCAGGGCTGGAGATTCCCCACTGGCTGCCCCGGGGGGATGGACGCTGGCTTGTGGTGCATTCCAGCCATGCTCTCCTCAGGCCTGGAGACGTGAGAACCAGAGCCTGAGACCCTCTGTCTCCCAGCTACTCTCCAGGGGAGCCTCAGGCCCAGCGTGTCCCCAGCCGTCTACTCGTCACCTCCTCCTGACCCAGACCTTTCCAGTCCCCACTCTTCCTGTTCCAGGGATGGAAAGTCCAGGACCAAGAGATGGGTCTCTCCTTCTTCTTTCCCTTGGCCTAGTTCTCTTCTGCCTTCCTCCCTCCTCCATCGGGCACCCGATCTGCCCTGAGCCCTTGACCCTGCCTGCCCAGCAGACATCAGCCCAGATGGAGCCAGAGACTGTACATTGACTGATGGCTCCATGAAATCTGTGGCCTGAGATAGGCACTTGTGGGCAGACCTCGGATCTGCCCTTTGTGCTGACAATGGGAACTTGGCTTACCTTTCTTCTTCCCAGAACTGCCATGAAACACTCCAGTCCCACCCTTGTGCAGGCCTCCCTGCTGTCCAGCTTCAAGGGGCCATTGATTCCCCCACCTCACTTTGCCTTGGCAGTTCTTTACTTTCTCCTGGTCTCCTTCATGATCTTGGGGTGTTTTGTGGACCCTGTGGACAGGGTGTATCCACCAACCACACCTCATGTACCAATCCTGGTCTGGCTAACCCAGCCACCATGCTCTAGCCCAGGACTTACTTTTCCTCAAGAGCATTCCCACAACTAAGGGGCTTCCCTGGACCCCTTCCCTTGCTACCCACCCCTCTACTAGCTCTGCACACCTCTTCCCATTGTCTCCACACTGCTGGTAGTCTTGGCTCTGACCCTCAGCCTGCTCTCTTGAGCTTGTCCACACCTGCTTCTCCATTCAACTTGACATTCACAGCTCAGCCTAATCCACTTGGACTCAGGCCCCTCTATCCCGCTGTGTCTGTGTCCACTGTGGTCACCAGTGGCCTCATGGCCAAGTCCTTCTCTGACCTCTCTCCTTTGACCTCCGTGGTGTCTGATGATACTGACCACCCTCCTCCTTGACCACCCTCTGAGACAAAGGATCCCCAAATACAGTGGCTTAGGCAACATGGAAATTTACTGCTCTCTCAAGGAAAAGGCTGGGTGCATGGCGGGTGTGGCAGTGTGATGGTTTCAGGACCCGGTTCCTGTTTGTTATGCCATCTTCCATGTTCCACTTCCATTTCTTGGGCCTGGATGGCCGCTCCAGATGCGTGGGGAGTGCAATGTCCCTTTAGCTCATAATCCACTGGCCACAACATAGCACGTGGCCTTACCAAGCTGGAGACTGTGATCTCTAGCCAGGCAGAAATTCGCTTGCATATGAGGGAGGGAGAACAGATACTGGGGGACAACTGTCTCTGATGGGTCCTCGTTAATATTTTTCATGGGCAGTTTTCCTCTCTCTGCCCCTTTAAATGTTGGTGCTACCTTTTCAGGTCCACTTTCTTCTCTCTCTATGTGTTTTCCATAGAGACCTAAAGCACCCCATGGATTCAAACCCCGCCTTCCTGATGTAAGATTTCCCACGTTTATGTCTTTCATGCAGAAGTACCTCCTGACTCTACACCTCACAACACCTCAAAATCAAACCTAACTCATGGTTTTCTTCCCAAACTTTCTTTTCCTCACAGGACCCTTGCTCCCTGTGTGGCCCCCCACTCCTCCTCAGGCTCTTTCCATCGGTCCCCATGTAATCCATCCCTTGAGCTCCCTCAAAGCCATCCCTTCCACTCCATCCCCCTGCCTCGGTCCAGGTCTCATCACTTCTCTCGGGGCCTCACAGCTGCCTGCTAGCTTGCCTCCCATTTGGACTTGTCTCTCCAGGTCTATAGTACAGCCAGACTCTTTCTTACATGTGTATCCCCTGCTTACACATCTTCTATGGCTCCCCACTGACCACAGTGCACACCCAGCTACCTGCTGCTTCCCCTTCTAGCCCAGGCCCCTATTCTTATTCCTGCTTTGCTATTCCAAATGACTCTGTGACCTCTGAACACTGCACATCCTGTTCCTAAGCCTGGGTTTCCCACCTATCTCACTCTCTCCATCTCCCCAACCATGTGGCAGACACCTGCTCAGTCCCCAGGACTTGGGCCAAGTGTTGACCCCTCTGGGAAGCTTTTTCTCATCCCCTTCCATGCCTTTTGGGGGCACTAGGTCATAACTCTAGCCCTGGCCTCAATGGCACAGCCTCTGTCTGTTCCGGGGCCGGCACTGCAATCACCCATTTCTGCATCTCTTTCTCACCTGCCCAGGAGCTCTCTGAGAGCAGGACCATGCACTTTCCTTCTCTCTGTCCCCAGCACCCGGCACGAGACCTGGAAAATAGCAAGCATCCAGGAAGTGTTTGTTGCGTGAATGAATGATCATGTCACCCTGGCTAAAAAAACACCAGTGGCTCTTCAATGACTATATAATAAAGTCAAAGCACCTTCAGGTTTTTCATGCCCAACCCCTACCCCATCACCCAGACATGCCATCTCTTGTCATATCCTCATCCTCTCAGGGCCCTGTAGCTTTCGCCATTTGCTCCTCTCAGCTTGGAGTGACCTTCCCCTCTTCTTCACTCACCTTGGTGCCACCTTCTTCGATCTACCCAGCTCAGTCACATATTATTTGCTTTGCACTCCTGCTGCTCATGCTGCTATTATGGTTCTTTATTGTGACTGTCAACAGACTGCAGTGTCTAGCTGTGGTGTTAATATCCAGCCCCCTCATTCCACCTGGAGTTCTCTCCCTTCCCTGCTGTCCCTACCACCCACAAGGCTGAAGAGAGGGGACTGGCCTGGTCTTTGGCAACCCTGCCCTTATGGTCATCGTTGGGACTTTCCCAAGCTGGGTCAAACATAGCTCCTTACACTTCTGGTTCTGGTTCATTGGTTCAGGACCAATCACCTCACTCAGTTTCATATCACTGATATTTTTTTAAAAACAGAAACTGAGGAGAATGAGGTAGAAGTGGTATGATGGAAAACTTGGAAGATGTTGGACACCATTTTTCTTTGTGTGAAGGAAGCCATTGTGCAGTAATAGAAGGAAACTAACACCCAGACAGCCATGGATGAGAGATGGAGACAGAAATGGACATGGAGATGGAGATGAGAGATGGACATGGAGAGGGAGATGAGAGATGGAGATAGAGCTGAGAGATGGAGATGGGAGAATGAGTGGAGATGGAGATGGGAGATGGAGATGGAGATGGGAGATGGAGATGGAGATGAGAGATGGAGAGGGAGATGGGAGATGGAGATGGAGATGGGAGATGGAGATGGAGATGAGAGATGGAGAGGGAGATGGGAGATGGAGATGGAGATGGGGATGGGAGATGGAGATGGAGATGGGGATGGGAGATGGAGATGGAGAGGGATATGGGAGATGGAGATGGGAGATGGATATGGAGATGAGAGACGGAGATGGAGATGAAAGATGGAGATGGAGATGGGAGATGGAGATGGAGATGGGGATGGGAGATGGAGATGGAGATGAGAGATGGAGATGGAGATGGGAGATGGAGATGGAGATGGGAAATGAGAGATGGAGATGGAGATGGGAAATGAGAGATGGAGATGGAGATGGGAAATGAGAGATGGAGATGGAGATGGGAAATGAGAGATGGAGATGGGGATGAGAGATGGAGATGGAGATGGAGATAGAGATGGGAGATGTAGGCAGATAGACAGAGAGAGAAGGAGAAACCTGGGGGTGCCTGAAGGTTTCCTGAAGCCCAGTTGCATCCTTGCTCTTGTCATGACTTGGCTGAATTCTCTGAGGAAATATTCATCTTTTTTTTTCCTAAATTGGTTCAAATTGCAACCAAAAATTCTGACCCATACATCTCCCTGTCTGGTTCTGCTTACTACTGGAGCTCTCTGAGTGCAAATCTGACCCCTCCACATCTGTCTCCCAGTCTGTAGAGGGTACAGCCCCCACTGGGTGCCCCCATGATGGCAAAGCCCCCACCCATGCCTACAGCCCTAGACCAGGACTGGTCCACCTTTGCTAATTCAATGACTAAATGCTCCCATACAGGGTGATTGGGCTGCTGCCTGACTATGGTTTCTTCCCATTTTAGGCTGTGTAAACCCATCAACAATCAGCAAATTAATAGTCTGTGAGCCAAGATCGCTCGTGGTTTGTTTACTGCAGCTGCTGTTGCCCTGGGCTGAGGAGTTCTTTCCACAGGTGTTTCTTCAGCCTGGGCTTGATTTATTCCTTTTTCCTTTCCTCCCTCACCCAGGCTAATTATTGCTTTTGTTCATAACCGAGTTAAGTAAACTGACGTCCATCTTGCCCAGCAGAAGTCTCCATGCCTACATGGTCCATTAATGCCACTGTGGTGTGGCTGGATACCAACCAGGCTGCAGGGCACCAGACATCTGGATACTGAGGAGGCTTCAAGGGTCATTGCCGGAGGGCAAGTGTCGGGGCTCATGGAAAGTGATGCTAGCAGCAGACTTTCATTACCAGTGACCCGAGACTTTGCCTGGCATTCACACCAAACTGTTCCTGAAACAAAGTGGAGAGGTTGGCCTGGGTATACATTCTGAGCCATGGGCCAAGCCTGGGAGGAGAGCAACATGTCTCCCTGGGAAGAGACCGCGGAGCAGATATGTAGAAAGGGATGGCCAGATGGTTGTGGATGAACAGTGGGGGCTTTTATGGGGGTGAAGGAGGCACTGTCCTCTGCTTTTCTGGGAACCACTGGGATGGGCAGTCTCTGGGGCCCTTTCTGGTGGAGCTGCCTGCACTGGAATTGAAGCTGCAAGGACTGAGTTCAACAGTCTCCAAGGCCAACCAAGGGCCCAGAAATGCTGTACAAAGACCAGCCCCAGGCCTGTCGGCAGGGTGTCCTCAGCAGGGAGGAATAGGCACACTCTTTTTCCCTCTGGCTCACATGTGGCTTAGCGCATGGGGAGCTGTCTGCGTGGAGGCTACCAGCCAGAGTTTGGCTGCCCCCCAGCCCCTTTCCCTAAGCCCTGGTGTCACCGGCCTAGACATCTGGCTGTTGGGTCTGATTGGGCTCATGTTTGGAGGGAGCTGTGGGCCAGGAAGCCTAACTCCGTGCACCCCATGCCACCCAGGCAGGACCACTCACAGCCACGAACCGCACTGAGTGTGACATCCTCATACACTCAATGCACATAATAATAGCACCGACCTGGCAAGGTTGTCCTGAGAATTAACAAAGATCGTGAGCTGAACGTATTCAGGGTGCAGGACCTGGCAGACTGTATATACCCAAATAGTGATAGCTACTACTTATTCGTATTATATAACAAACTGCTCGTCTTATTCTCTGTGACACCAATGTGTTGTGTGACCTTGGGCAAGCCAAGGATCTCTGAGCCTCAGTTTCCTCATCTGTAAATTAAGAGAATTTCCACCGATTTTCCTTTTATAAGCCAAAGTTTCATTATTTGTAAAATGAGGATGATATTATTTTTAAAATTATCTTAATGGGGGCTGGGAGGAAAGAAGAGGCTCAAATGACATATGGTCAAAGTGATAAAGCTTTGAAAAGTTAAAGAGCTGCTCTAACTCGAGGGATAATAACGATAATAAGCAATAATGACAAATGCTAATTAATGTTAGTAGTTTCCTCATATGCTTCTACCCACTTGTCAAGGATTGGAGGGGAGAATTTCCAGTGTCTGTGTTGAGGAGGAAGTCTGGCAAGTGGTCCTGAGCAGAATGGAAATTCTGCAGGGATGTGGCTGAACTGGAGACTTTCAGCCCACTCTTGGGATGTTTCCAAATTATTAAGTGTGTGGTTTGGACAAGCTCCCCACGTCGTGCTGATGCTCTTGACTCCCACCCCGTTGCCCTTCTTGGGTATTCCTCACTTTAGCTCAAGGCTTTGAGGCTTGTTGTAAAGTCAGTGCCCCAGGGATCCCATTCACAGCTATTCTCAGACACTCACGCTTGTATGTGATTGAGATTTCTGCAAGGGAAGAGTCTGGACTAAGAAGCGGTAGACTTGGAGTTTGATCATGTGGGGAGAGCTCTGCAGAAGGGAAGACTACAGGCAAATACCGCCTTTGCCAACAGTCCTTACGTGTCTCCCCTTTGTATTGGCTGAGATCGTTTGAGTTCCTGTGTTCTCAATTGCTGTGTTCTCAGGGTCTAGATTAGGGTATCTTGGCCTCTTTAATCCCATGTTTCCCTTCTCTCCATTGATCTGCCCCTCTCTCAGAAGGCGTCATTGCTATCTTTTGCATATCTCCAGGAGTCAAGCTGAGTGTGGTAAGCTTTACTTTCTGTGCCTTGTACTGTGAGGACAATACGTGTTTCATTCTTTTGAACATAGTGTATTATAAGGTTAATTAAGTATCTTTGGGTGGGATCCCCTAGAAGCAGTCCTGAGACAAGGATTTGAGTGCAAATAGGGAAATGATCCCAGAAACTACTGGGAGTGGAGAAATGAGAAAGGGAAGGGAAGAAGCTGACAGTGTGCCCTCAGGTAGCTCTCAGTGTGGGCAACTGGGGCTCAGTTTCAATGGAAACTTGGGAGACAGAGTCATTCCAGGTAAGGGGAAGGAAGCTGGGGTACCAATCCACCACTGCTCCATCTTTCTTTGGCTGAGGACTGCTTCCAGGAGCACTAAGCCTCCAGCACCTCACACTTGTCCTGTGTCAAGGCAGAGCATCTGTAGCAGACAGTCTTCATTCTGTCAGGTGACTGTTGAGGATGATGGCAGGGCACCAAAAGAGACTGCTACAGTATGCGCTCTTACAAATGGGGTACATCCCTTACTCTTTCCCTCAGCCTCACCAAGACTCTGACGTGCAATTCAGAGTTGAAGATCGCAGGGTTTTTGGACAACGCCAGAGATGGTTACTATGAGATGAATAAAAAAAATGGATTGAGTCTTTTATTAGGAGATAATGCTCTATGGGTCTCTCAGGCACTCCTTGCCAGGACGGACCCGGGCTTGCTTGGTTCTTGATGACTTTTTCAAGGTTGTTTGCATGGTTAACAGTCTAGGAAGACAGAGAAGGTGTCTCCCTCTGGAGCAGAGGGCAGCTCTGTTTACTGTTCAGTACAACAAAGAGAATGTCTTCCTCTGGGTCAAGCTCAGGCGTGCTTACTGCCTATTATAAAAGAGTCAGGCTCCCTAAACTCAGGGGTCCACTCCTGTAATGCAACCTATGGTGTGTACAGGCATCATCTGACCCTCTTTGCCTCACCTGCTAGGAATGAGGATTCTCAAAACTGGCTCGAATTCTGATGATATGGATACTGCTATCACTGTGAGTAAGAAACGGTCCTTTGTCTCTGACCCAGGGGTCTTGTGTCTTTTGCCAACATCCATGAAGCAGTGTCAGGCAAACTTGCTAGCTTGCAAATAGGGTAAAAATATTAGCTCCTACTATAATTCTTGAACCTCTCCCACCTGTCCCACAAATCAAGTGCCTGGTTATCATGTAAGTGATGAAAAGAGACATAAGACCTCCTGCTCAAGGGCTCAAAATCTACTAATAAGGCAAACGAATAGGAAGTAAGAAATCATCACAGCATGGTCTGATGGCTCAGAGCACAGTGCTTGAGTAGGGGCTCTGAGGGGAGGGGTTGGGAGAAGGGAGAAGAGCTGGAGCAAACAGGGAGGTGGGAGTAAATGCAGAGTGTCCATGCAGGCTTGGGGGAGGTGAGGGTTGGCCCCACCAGGAGTGTCCAGTTAGGAATGCAGACCAGGCCCTGGGGGTCCTGGAGGGACCCGGAAGCCCCTCCATCCTATTGCTTATTTCTCCTATGCTTTATCCTTATCTCTCTGGGATTCACTGTCCTGACCCCTTCATCTCCCTGAAATCATGGTGCCCAAGGTGCCTTGGAAAACCCCCCACAGAATACATGGCACTTTTTTGAGGCATGTAGTTGTATGGCCCGGGAGCTGGGGTGGCAGCTGAGTCCAGAGTCCATAAGAGCCCTTACCCACTCTCCCTGGTGGCAGCCAAAGACCACCAGGAACGTTCAACGAGTAGAAGATTTATGGTCGAGCCAGAAGGAGCATCCTTGTGAAGATACCTACCCAGTCGTTTCAACGGGAGAATTTATAAGCATCCTTCTTCGCTTGCTACTGAGTGGAAAAATACACTGGGCCCAGAGCTGTGAGCTCCTTGCCAAGGCCTGTGACTCATCCCCAAGTCATAAATAATGGGTCCCTCATGACGAAGCAGAGAAGAGAGCTGGGCCCAGGGCCACGTATTTATTAGAAAAGAGAGTGGAGCCATTAGTTGGGGGGCTTGGCTTCCGGAAAACTCAAACCACGCCACGTTAGAAAAGGTCAGGAGGCACTTCCACAGGGATGCAGACCTGACATTTTTTTTCATATCCTCAACCTTTCATCTGGAGTGGAGACCCCCCCCCCCCACCAATGCATCCACCAGAGGCATCCCTGGCCACCTAGTTCCATGGACCAAGATGAGGCCTTGCCGTGTCCCAGGCCCTGCTGGGTGCCCCCTCCATGTTCTGATGCTTCTGATGGGCACAAAGGGAGGGAGGCAGAGAAGTGAGCCTCGGTGGCCCCTACACTGCGAGCATCAGGAAATATTTACTGCCTGGAAGTGTGACCTCTGGCAAGTTACGGTCCCTCCTGGGGCCTCCATTTCGCAAGGCTTCAAGGGCTGCTGTCAGAATGAGGTGGGAGAGTGAGTGTAGGTCCCGTGCAGGCCCCAGGACTGGCTCGCCCTCATGAGAGGCATAGTCCAGGGGCAGAAGGAGAGAGAAGGGCAGCCTTGCTCCTCTCCGATCACTCTCCCTTGGGACTCTCTCCCCGTCTCCGTGCCTCTTTCTGTCTCTGGGTACATACGACTAAGAATCCAAAGGGTAATGAATGCAGACAGGGAGGAGCAATAAATCATTTACAAATTGTCGACAAAACCTTTTATGCTTGAAGGAAACATGGCCGTGTGTGATTCAGGGAAAGCTGAACTTGGCGTCTTCCCCTAAACCCACTCCGGTGTGTACAACACCGCCTCCCTAGTTGCTCAGACCAGAAAAACAGGTGTGTAAGGTGATACCCCTCATCCCCCCTCGCTGCAGCAGTGGTCAAGGCCAGTGTCTGCTCCCTCCACCATCTCTTCCCTCCTCATTGCACCTGCTCGGGCACTACCATTCTTCACCTGATGGCACAAGCCTGAACAAGTTGCACTTCCAGCCTTTCTGTGGCCTCTGGCTAAAGTCCATTCCCTCCAGCATGGCTCCCAGCCCTCCGGGATGCAGGCCTGGGGGTGCTGCGCCATTGAGGCCTCGGGACCTTGTTCACCTGCCCAACACCTACCCGTGCACCAAGGCCCAGGGCTGGCCCCTCCTTCTGCATGCTGCTTCCTCAGAGCCACCCCCGCTGGACAGACACCAAACTCAGCCTCCTGAAGCTTTGGTGGTCCTTAACTGCGCTACCCATCCATGTCCCCAGCCTGGCCATGCACTCCTCCGGGTAGAGACGGTCTTACTCACCTAATCTTCCCTCTCTGCACAGACCCTGGTATATAACTGCAGCCAGGGGGACCTCAAAGAGTGAGCGATGAATGGCTGAAGAGATGAATGCAGTGATGGATCAATGCTGCCTTTGTGACAGTCCGTGGCCCACACAGGTATTCGTGCTGAGTCTGCCTCTCCACTCTGAGCTTTGCCCTGCTTCCATTGCCTTCTTCTGGCCTTCAAAGCCGATGGCCTTAACTACAACTGGCCTTGAGCACAGATGACTAACAGAAGCTCCATGTGTGGCTTGGTTGTTCTTTGCTACCTCAGCTGTTCTTCTACCCTGGGCTGCACTGGCCATTTCAGACACTGCATGAGGCTCATGAGTATTTATTTACCAATGTGGGCTTCCAGGGCCCTGGTTTTGAGACACTGGGGTTGGAAACACCTTCTACCACTGAGCAGTGCAATCACAGAGCATGAGATTAAAACAAAACAGAATCCTGATTGTCAGACCTGGGAAAACTTATGGGAATCTTCTGGACCAGCCAACACCTTCATCATCCAGACGAGGCCCTTGGAGACAAGGGTTTGGTCCACAGGCCACAGTGCTTGTGGGAGAGGCAACCTTGCAAGCCCAGGGTGAGCTCTGTGGCCTGTGGTCCCAGTTGTTGCATCTTGCCGCTGCCTTCTTCCTCATGTCCCAGGAGCCCTGGGCTGGTCCGGCTCCCTCTCATCCAGCCGATGCCTCAACAGCCTCCTAGGCCCTCACCACATTCCTGGTCTGCTTGTTTCTTTTCTGCCTCCCATCAGGCCCCTGGTACTCAGGGTCTACTGGGGGGACAATGAGACCTCAGCCTTGGGGTTGATGGATCTGGGTCTCAGAACCCCAGGGCTTAGAGTCAACTTCTTGAGACTGATTCAAGGCACAAGGTCATCAAGTGCCTCCCCGATCCTGTCCCAGTTTCTGGCAGGCTCAGCGAGGGCCAGGAAGAGCCTAGTGTGGATTAGCACAGGCCCATCCTTCTCAGAGGGGAGAATGCACCCAGCCAGAGGCTACAAAGAAAGAGAAACAAGTGGAATAAACACAGCGTAACTCCTGAGCTTGAGTCTTGAGTCCTTACCACCCAAGTGCACTCAGAATCAGGAGGCCCACTTGGGAAGGGCTCTCTGGAGGGGGGAAGCCTCTGGGAAGGCTCAGGGAAGAGATGGCCTGGGAGGAGAAGGGGGACAGAGGCCAGGAGGGTGCCCTTTCCTCCCCGGACCCCGCTTAGCACTGGTGCTGGAGCAACCCCGCACTGGGCTCGGGGAGGGCAGTGCCTCACCCCCTGAAGCCTCAGATGTGGGGAAGGGAGGAGGGTTAGATTTAGCCTAGAAGGGCCACTCAGGCTGGGGCCCTGGCTGAAGCCCTCAGCCTGACCGCCTTAGATTCCGGAGGGACGTGACTTCCTACAAACAACGTCCCCACCGCGGTCCTCATGGGCCAGCTCTCATTCCGAGCTGCTGCCCTGCTCCATCAAACCCACTCTCTGGACACAATGTCTCCCGGTGAGTAGACAGAACTGGATTCACACCTTCCCCTCCCTCCCCAGTCAGGTTCATCTCATTTGTGGGGGAGTGGGAATCAGAGAGATGCATTTCTAACAGTGGGGTTAGGGGCAGCAGGGATGAGCTTGAGTGTTATTTGGAGGAATAAGGGCAGCTGATGGCTCTTCCCATACACGGGAAACCTCCTGGGGAGAGAAGTCGGCACGGTTGGTTTTTCAGCTGCGTTTTCTGTCTTGACCCACGTCCCCCTGTGTTTCAGGCGCATTCAGCTCCAGAGCCATCTGCATGTTCCAGGTTCTCGCCCAAGTCGTTTCCTCTGCTCAGAGCACCCTTCCTACCCCCTTTCTAGCCCCATTTCAGGCTCCCCCCACAACCCTGGATGACTCCTGGATAATAGGAGCCCACTCACACATCATACATGTGATAAATATTTGCTGAGCAAAGACAAAGCCCAGACCCGGGGGCCGTAGGGACTGAGACATCTGAGTTCACGTTCAGTTCTCTTTTGCAGATAATCTTCTGCATCGAATTTGCTTGTGATCTTGGGCAACTCTCTCCTGGTCTCTGGCCTCAACTTCTTTATCTGTCAATGAGGCTGCTGAGCTGGCCGAGCTGTGAGCCTTCCAGCTCTGACACAAATCTTGGGTGGCAGTGAGGCCAAGGTCCTGTCCCTGTGCTCTCCCCATTGGCCTGCCTCACCCTCCCCAGCTGGGAGGAACATCCTAAGCAGCGTTAAGAATAATAAACATGGGCTGATAAACATCAATAGGCCCACCCAGTGCCAAAAGGGAAAGAGGGAAGACTGCGCTTTGCTGGCCGGGGCCTCCCTGGACCGCGGAGCCACTGCCAGCTCAATCATCTGGAGACAGCCGGCCGGCTCCCCGGGCCCAGGGCAAGTGGAGGCCAGGCCAGGCCCTGCAGAGCCGGCCACTAGGTCTTCAGACACAGGCCGGCCGCAGATGGCCCCCGTCCCTTGTGCCAGGGCCTCCCTCTGGACGAGGGTTATGTCCCTGCCCTACTTGAAACCTTCAGTGGCTCCCCGCTGCCCGCGAGACAGAGCCCACATGCTGCCCTACTTGAAACCTTCAGTGGCTCCCCGCTGCCCACGAGACAGAGCCCACATGCCCCAATCTGGCACGGAAGGCCCCTCACACTCCAGCCTCAACCTGCCTCGCCAGGCCCATGGCTCACAGCCGTGGAGAGTGTCTTGCCATTTTCCGGAAATGCCAAACTCTTATTCCTCTGAGATTTTTCATAGACTGCTTCCTTTAGGGGAAGGCAGACTCTTACTTTGATGCCCAGTTAAGGCGCCAGGGCCCTACTGAGTTAGCAACCTTAGTTCAGAGGGCTCCATATTCCAATTATTTGGTTCCTTGCCCTGCTCAGTCCTAGATGGTGAGCTTTTGAAAGAGGAGACCTGTTAGTGGAGAAATAGGGTAGGCTGCTAACCAGAGCTTGAACCCTGGAATGAGGTGGTCTGGATTTCAAACCTGTTCTGTCACTTTGCTGTGTGGCCTTGGGCAGATTACTTAACATTTCTGTGCCTCAGTTTCCAGTAAAATAAGGTTGATATGAAAGGCTGTTGTCAGGCTTACATGGGCTGACACACACCGAGTGCTCAAAACATTGCCTGGGACCCAGCAATGCTCACCAAGTGGTAGCCCTTATTATTGACTTGTGTACACCATGCACTACCAGTGTCCAGCACACAGACTTCAGCTGCATGTGTTGAATGACTGACTACATGACTGTTTGACTCATAGAGAAAGGAGCATAGGCCTGGCTCCTCTGTTGTGTCCTGGTCTGTTGTGGCAAAGGATATGTGTTGAGTGCCTAGCTGTGGTGACCACCAGTGTGGCCAAGGACAGACCCACCCCTAAGGGCAGGGGTTGCATTTTCTCCATCAGGGAAGGGGGATCATTTCTCATGGAGCCTATGGGTGTTGGTGAACTTGGGGACTTCTGGTTGCCTGGGCCTCTCCAAGGGGGATGATGAACTGGGTGATTAGTGGCTCTGGGTGCTGAGTCATATAACGCTTGGAGTCAGTGGTGCCTGGGGGAGGGAGTGTGGCCAAGGCAGGAGCTGGACTGCTATGGTTAGGGTGGGCTGCTCCTATGACCTATGGGACCTCTGGGGCTCCTCCCGGAACCGGTGACCTGGCTCATTCATTAAACCGCAAGTCCAAGGGCACCGCCATTCCCAGGGAGGCTTAGCTGGCCGACTTCCAGCCTTCTCGCCTCCCTGGGGAAGCTGTGTCTCCCTGTTTTGGTCCAATTTTCCATGTGGGATTTCCGGAGACACCAAATGGGTCATGTGATAGGAGACATGGTTCGGGAACTTCGTACATTTCTAAAATTCCTAACCCTATTTTCAGATGCCTGCTCCCCTGTGCATACCCCTCCCCAAACATACCCTTTTATTATGAGCAATATTCTCTCCAGTGGAGAATAAGAGTCGTTAAAAGATTCATGAATCAGAGTTCCAGTGTGTTGAGAATCATCCCTTAACTTGAGAAGGTCTGTCTCTTTCTGTTAGATTATGGTTAAGGCTTGACTGAGGGGTCTTGTGGGAAATGCACAGCATTTGGAAGGCAAAGGCACTGGAGGAAACCCAAACACTCTGCTTTCAGCTGGGGATCATCTATTGTCTGGTTATTCACAGCAAGGAGCTGCCGAGTCCTGTCCTTCAGGGAATTTGGGAATGACCCTGCCTCAGGTTATCTCAGGGAAAGTCCTGTCCCAACTCCTTGCATCGGTAACTACAGCAGTGTGTGGGCACCTTTAGCTATGGGCTTCCCACTCTGAGCAGCACAGAGCTGGGGAATGCAGGGCAGATAGCATGAAGAAATCAGCACCTGGGAAGGGTGGGTCACGGAGGGCAGGGCTCCCCTACACAAGGAGTGGGAAAGCAGCTGGGGAGACTGGGGTTCTAGGAGAGAGTAGGGCCAGTGTCGTGAACTAGGGAAAGCGGAGCTAGGAAGGAATTGGGAATGCAGGTGTACGCCCAGCACTGCAGCAAAGATCATACCTGTGAGTGAATCAGAAAATGGTACCTGAGCACAGCCCTGAGCCAGAGTGCAGGGCTCAGCGGGCAATGGCTGGGCTGGATTTTAGCCCCCCTCCTGCTGGGACCCTTATACAATGAATGCACGGCGCGCACAACCTCTCACTGTGGCCCAGAGCCACAGTGTGTGTGCATGCTGGAGCTTCTTGCGTCAAGGGCTGTGTCTCTTCTCTCTTCTATGTCCTTCTGCTGTTCCCTTATAGGGAAGTGTCTCCTCTATGGGGCCACAGTGTGGAGGCTGTGAGGCTAGCAGGGAGGCACCGGCTGCTGTAGCCTGGGGCCTTATTGATGGGGGTGCTGAAAGCAACCAGGGTGCCCTCTTTCCCTCTGCTGAGGTGCCCTGGGGACAGCTGATTAAGCAGGCTGGCACAGTGTCTGAGTGATTTATAGCCACCCAGAAGCTTCTGCCTGGAGAGCTGGGCCACTGCATTATTCATGGCTGTGAGCTGTAAATCTGCTTCTGGAGCTGGCTGGGCTCTGCCCTGGAGGATGAAGATGAAGGGAAGGGTTGTGGGGGAGGAGGGGTGAGGTACTCAAAGCACCAGGCAGTTCTGAAAAGGAATCTGACCTTCTCCATCTTCCTTTGGTTAGTCTGGTCCAGCCACCCTCCTCTCAGCTAACCTGTAGAACTTTTACTGTAGTCAAAGCCCAGCGTTCCTGCCTGAGATGATTCTTAAAAGGACTTTAAAGATTCAGATTACCTTTCATTAGAATAAACGGTCTGCCTAAAGTCCTGCCATAGGGAAGCGGGGGTGGGGGAGGTGGGGGGGGGGGGGGGGGGGGGGGGGGGGGGGCGGGGGGGGTGGGCGGGGCTCCATCAGTCCAGACTGAGCCTCTGCTGGTTTTACTTCTGGCTGTGGTTAACTGACCTAGCACACTAACATCTCTATGAGAAAATGCAGGGCAAGATACAGCCTTAAGCATGAGAGGAACCATTGGTGCAGTACTCTCAAACCTTCTCAGATTCTGAGCTTGCATTGGAATTACCTGAAGGGGTTGTCAGAACATAGGTTGCCCTGCCTCGAGCGTTTCTAATTCAGGAGGTCCTAGATGGGGTCTGAGGATTTGCATTTCTAACAAGTTCCCAGGTTATGTGATGTTGCTGGTCCAGAGATCACACACTGAGAATCACTGTCTTAGTGTAATTTAACCCAGCTTTGCTGTGCTAACATCACTTAAAATATGCAATTATTAAATTCATTCATTCAATAAAGCATTATTGATACCTACTAAAAACACACATGAAGAGCCAGGCACTGGCCTCCATAGCAGCTCACAGTTCATCTGGGAAGAGAAGAAACTGTGAGCAGACTCTAGGCATTTGCTGAGAGTTGAATCAAGCAGTTTAACAAATTTAGTCCCTGTTGGGGGCCTATAACCGCTGTCACTGCTCCTGGCTGTGGGCTGTGATCTAAATAAATGGAGAAGGCATAGTCGCATGGTGCTTTCTCTTCTGTAGCTGACTGGAGAAACACTCAGAGATGTATTTGATGGGCTGGGAGTTGGTAAGTCTGAAGGTACTACTGTCCAAAAAGGAGATATCCCTGTGGATTGGGGGATTAGGAGGATTTCATGGAGAAGGTGCGACTTGAAGGATGGATTTGGGAAGGAGGGAGAACTGGTAAAGATGCTATCCAAGCTAGATTAACAATCTTTTCAAAACATTTTCATCTGCCCTTATTGATCCCAGATCCTTAGTTTTTTACAATTTCTCATTTGCATTTTTTTCCTGGGACTTGCAGACAACAAACATGCTGTCTCAAAGACTTAATTGTAAGTGCAAACAGAGAGTAAAGAGTAAAGGAGGTTGTCTGGGCAGTGTTTGAGCCTAGTGGGGGAGGGGGGAGGGGGAGGTTTAATACTGAAGGGGATTTGTGACAGAGCGGAAATGGGTTGCAAGGGGGTACCTGTCTGGGAAAGGGAAGTTGTATGGGGTAAGGAGCAGGTTATCCAGATGCTGTAGAAGGTTCTATTAAGACTAATCGAGATTGTGCCCATCACCCCCCTCCCATCCTACTTCCCAGAAGGAAACATTTTAAACTTTCTTTAGTGTTTCTTTTGGTATTTATATCCATATTTCTAACTAATATAATGTATTGCCTTTTCTTTATCCATTAACTTCAGACATTATTGACTTTCCATTATGATAGATAAAAATATAAACTCATTTATACACTCTCTTCTGTAACCCCTATTCTCCTAATATCATTATATCTCAATTCTTAGTTAAGATCATTTTCAGAGTTTCATTATTATGGCTATAAATTTTGCTCACTGTTGACACAAATGGTATAGTCTGATCACATCTCCATTTTATTGTTTCCTGGAGTTAATAATTGCCTCAGTTTTTCATCTGTTTTGTTTCCTTTGATCCTCTGACTAAGAAATTTCACACTGTTCCATTGTTCTGTAAAATACCTCTCAATACAATCTTCTCATTAGTCAAACCTACCAGATAATTCACCACTTTCACTTTCTCCCCTTTAGAGTCATGTCTCCTTGTGCTCTGAGATCTACTTCTCTGTCTGGACTCACTTCTCTCCATGGCTGTTACATAACCTCATCCTGCCCCTTCCCCTCTCTAACATTCTTGCATTCCATTTGCTCCCCCACTTATGTTTATTCCTTGTTGATTTGATTGCATGTCATGTCTTCTCTTTCTTGATTTACTTCCTTGCTTTAAACTGGATTTGAATCTGGAGACCCTTGATCTTCAATTCTGAGAAAATTTTGTGTGCTCCTTTTCCTTCCTCCCTCCCTCCCTCCCTCTCTCTCTCTCCCTTCCTTCCTTCCTTCTTCCTTTCTTCCTCTTTATTTCTCTCTCCCTCTCTTTATCTGTCTTTCAACTTTATTTCAAGTTTCTTTCTATAATTACTTTGATGCCATCTTCTTTCTTCACCTTGGAAACTCTTAGAGGTTGGAAACCGGGTCTCCTGAATTTATTCTTTAATATTTGAATATCCATTATATTGTCCATGTCCTTGCCATTTTGTTCTACTTTATCTTTCTTAATGTTATCCTCTAATTCTCTTATTGATTTTTTTGGCTTATATACTTAATTTTCAAGAGTTCTTTATTATTGTCTGATTGTTCTTTTTTATAGATTCTCTTCTTATTTCCCGGGTGCAATATTTAAAAAATCTCCCTGAAAATATTAATTATGTATTTTTTGAGCCTTTTCATTGCTTTTCTTGTCATCTCTGTTTCTTTTGAGTTCTCTCTTATTTATCTCTATTTATCATGTGTGGAGTTTCCCTCAGATGTCTGCCAATCCTTGATTATCCATTCATATTTAGAGGTGAGGACTAAAAAGCAGACCAAAAGCTGGGAAAGGAGGTGGAGCTTGTAGACAGGTAATCAGGTAGCTCACAGTCTTTTGTTGTGAACCTCCAGAAAATCTGTGTATCTTTTCTTTAAGGTAACTGTTTCTCCAATGGAAAAAGATCCTCCATTCTCCTCTCTCCATTCTCCTTACAGTGTGAGGGACAGCCTCAGTTGTATTATACAATGGCTGCTACTGTTCTGGACCTGGGTGAGTGTGGTGCATTAAAGATGGTCACTGAGTTTTTGCCATTCTCCTCTCAAAAGGTGGAGTTTTTTCCACCTTAAATCTGGATTGTCTTTGTGACTGCTTTAACCAGTAAACTATAGCGGAAGTGTTGCTCTGACAGTTCTAAGACTAAGCCTTAAGAGGGCTTGGATGCTTCCAATTTTGTACTTTTAGGAGCCCTGAGACACCATGTAATAAGTCTAGCCACCTTGCTGGAGAGGTCATGCAGAGAGACTACACGGAGAGGCCAAGTATAGAGACCAAGTATAGAGAAGGCAGCCCTGAGACTACATGGAGAAAGAGCATGGCTGCCATCCCAGCAGCCCAGTTTAGCCCAGCCTTCCAATGTGACCAACCAAGGCACCAGACACGTGAGTTGACCATTTTGGATGTTCCAGCCCAGATGAACTCTCAGATGACTACAGCACCCAGTCAACATCCTGTGGTGTGGAAGAACTATCTAGCTGGATGCAGTCAACCTACAGAATTGTAAGCAATAAAATGCTTGTTGTCTTAAGCCAGTAAATTTTGGGGTAGTTGTTATGTGGCAATGGAGAACCAGAACAGTGGGGGAAGAGAACTTGGGGCTACATTGCGTGATTCAATCTGAGGATTTTCACTCAATGCTCTGTATTAGCTGGCTCCTTACTTCTACCGTCTCTGTACTTGGATCCAGGAGCATATATAATTTGGAAATTTAACTCATGACATTGACCTCAACATTCAAATTGTAGCATTCAAGATCTCTACTCTGATATTGGTCAAGCCTAAAATTTGGCACTATGATGATCCATAAATTTTTGAGGATCCAGTATTTTGACTGCAACTAGGAAACCTTTTTCATCAAACCAGGTTCTCTCTCTAATCCAGGACATTTTCCTTACAATCCTTTTCTCCACAGTCCACCTGCGTCCTTTGAGAAAACGGAATTAGAATTCCTTCTGCACAATGTCTTCCTAGAATTACTCCCACTCATGCCTTTCCTCCAACAGGTGTGATATGGACTTCTATCAGACACTCATTCTGGACTGTTAATGGTTTTAATAGAAGCAGGGTTTGCAGTTCCTGATGTGGCCTCTATCACTTTCCTTCTAAAAGTCTTAGAAGAACTTAGAAAGGGATGAAAATATATAACATCTTTGAAAACCAAGGCTGATGAACACCATATTATCATATTATGGAAGGAATTCTTATTAAACATAATACTGATAAAGCTGTATAAAAACCCAGAAACAAGTGGCATACTCGTGCTTCTCTTAATATAAAGCAGGACCCCACTTGTCTCCTCCTCCGGTTGCCCAACATACTCTGAGACCAAGTTAATTAAAAACCTAGGAAGCTGTCCCACCACTCTGTGGTGCTGCTTGCTCTGCCTTCCTACAAACATTTCTACAATACATTCATTTGGAGACTGTAACTGCTGCTAAACAACAGGGCAATATAGGGTGACCTCAAAGGAGGTGCTTTGCATTCAAGGAGGTGTACTACCCCCATTGTGGGCACACCTGTGGGTGAGGACAGAGACTTAACATACCTGGTAACAAGGCATGCTGGGCATCATAGTTTCAAAGTTCCAGGAAGCCAGATAGTAGAACAAGACTTCACCTTGCAACACAGCAGCCACATATTACAATAAAGCCCGGGACACAGACCCTGGGAGTTGGGCTGAGATCTCTGTAGTATATAGAATCCTTAACAGCCCTGTTGCTATAGAGATGAGAAGGGGACTCAGCTAATTTCAAAGGAACAATAGGAGGACCAGGGGAAATCTACACATTCTGTTGGTTGTTAAAACAAAATTTTAACGTATCTCTTTTATTCTAAACATGGACAAAAATGGAAAACAGTCAACGATCTATTAAAAAAAGATGAACTGCAGAACATTAGAAAGAAAAATTCATCTTGACTCAAAACTGCATAGAGTACCTAGAGTTCAATTTTAGAAAATTGTTTGGAACCTCATTAAGTTGCAAAGAATTGTGGCCTCTATGAACAGCTAAAGACAATCATAAGGAGAGATAAGACCAAGAGAAAATAAGATGAGTTGAACAAACAACAAAGTAAGAAGAAAAGCGAACCAGGTAAGATGTGGGAGCATGTCAAGTTACCTATTGCTCAAAATGAACTACCCTAAAACGTAGTGGCTTAAATCACACCATTTCATTTGCTCACAATTCTGTGGGAAGAAATTAGGGCAGGGTCAGCTAGACAATTCTTTTGCTCCACAGGTTGTGGGGTCTGCTCCATGAGGAGGTAACATTCAGCTAGGAAGTGGGCTGGAGCTGGAATGTTCAAGGTGGTTTCACTTCATGCATCTGGCATCTGATGACTAGAGAATGGTGGGACCCCTCTCTCTCATGTGGTTTGAGTCTCATTATATGGCAGCTGGATGGCCAAAGTGAGAAAGTGGAAGCTGTCAACCTTCTTAAGAGTGAAGTTTGGAAGTCTTATAATAGCACTCCTCCTTCATTCTATTGGTTATGTCAAGTCACAAGACATCTCATGTTGAAGGGGAGGGAAATAGTCTCCACCTCTTGATGGGAGGGGATAATTGTGCATACAGGTTCAGGAGAAATTGTTGACAGCCATCTCTGTAGTCAACTCTCCCAAGAATTGTAAGTTCAAAGGAAGGATGAGAATTAAACTTAAAAAAAAAATATATATATATATATATATATATATATATATATCTCCACACTAAAGAAGGTGAGGAGCAGAATTGACATTATGGAAAATTGTAATAGTGATGTGGAACACAAACTTGTGGAGTAGTTCTCCCCAAATGTATGAATGGATATAGAGATGTAACTAATGAGTGAGAAGATGGAGGACAGAGAAACAAGTTCCTAGTGGAACTTCCTTTCTCTGCTTGTGAAATTCCCCATGTTAAGTCTCTTTATGGCAGAACTGTCTCACACATAGAATCAGAAAAGGCCAGAATCCCATTTTCTCAGGCTGCTTGCTAGGGTACCAGCATGTGACCTATGCCAGCCTGTCAGGCACACACATCTGGAACTTTGAAATGGAAACTTGTAGCACAAAGATGAAGAGATTGAGGAAAATTCATTCTGAGGGTGGCAGCACTGGGGCCAGGACAGCACAAGCCATGGTACAAGCCGCACTGTATGGAGTCCAGTGCTAGAGTGGTAATGCTGTGAGCAGCCCCCAGGGTTCAGTGGTAGCATCCCTGGAGCCCTCACTAGATGTGTTCTGTGGTCTAACTTGGCTGTCACTCTGGATACTGCTGAGCCTCATTCTGTGCTGCCCATTTTCTGAGCCTGGGTCTTGGTCTTTTTGATATTTTTGTAAGATTCCCAATATCTTTTTAATAAGTTCTTTTATGACTAAAGCAGCAAGAGTTAGTATGGATTGCTTGAAATTAAGATCCTTGACTCGTACAGGATATGAACAAAGAATAATAGGTGTTTCTGTGGCAGGAAAACCGGGATAACTGGAAGAGGCAATGATCAGTCAAAACAAAAAGATTTTTTGGCTTCTTAGAAGCCAAGAGGGAATCCAAGTATGTGTCCATAAGTGTTTTACTATATTTTAGGCAAGATAATAAAAGAGATCTCATCTAGACATATCATGGAGCTAATTATATTTAATAAGCAAAAGATATTATACAAGAATCAAGAACTTAAAAAAAAGATTATCTGCAAGTTAGGATGACTTCAGACTTCCCATCTGCAACACTAACTGCCAAAAGAAAGCATGGAAATGGTTCCATTTTTCAGTTTTGTGGGTAAAAGTCTATGATCCACATTCTTCCTTTAAAAAGAATTATTTGAAGATGTTTAGCCCAGAACTGAGTGAGTGATTCTCACACTTCATTCTTCTTTCTCAAGGTTGTTTTTGCTATTCTAGGGCCTGTGTCTTCCACACAGACTTTAGAATAAGCTTGTCTATGTCTACAAAAAATCTTACTGGGATTTTGATAAGAATTGTATTAAATCTATAAATCAATTTGAATAGAACTGACATCTTTATTATGTTGAATCATCTAATTCATGAACACAGTATGTCTTTAAATTTATTTAGATTTTCTTTGATTTAGTTCATCAGCATTTTGTAATATTTAGTATAAAGACCCTGTACATGCTTTGGTAAATGTATACCTAAGTCTTTAATTTTCTTTGGAATCATTGTAAATGGTATTATGTTTTTAATTTCAGTTCCCATATGTTCATTATTAGTATGTAGACATGCAATTGATTTTTGTGTGTTGAATTTGTATCTGGAAACATTACTTAACTCACATATTATAGTTTTTTTCTTGGTAGATTCCATGTAATTTTCTACATAGACAATCATATAATCTTCAAATAAAGACCATTTATTTCTAAACTATATGCCTTCTATTCCTTTATCTTGCCTTATTGCAGGGACTAGGACTTCTAGTACCATAGTGAACAAAAGTAGTGAGGGCAGACATTCTTGCCTTGTTTCTGATCATAGGGAAAAAGCATTCAGTCTTTCACCAGTAAGTATGCTAGCTGTAGGGTTTTTTTTTTTAATTAAATTTAATTAATTAATTTTTTATACAGCAGGTTCTTATTAGTTATCTATTTTATACATATTAGTGTATATATGTCAATCCCAATCTCCCAATTCATCCCACCACCACCGCCACCCTACTTTCCCCCCTTGGTGTCCATATGTTTGTTCTCTATATCTGTGTCTCTATTTCTGCCTTTCAAACTGGTTCATATGTACCATTTTTCTAGATTCCACATACATGCGTTAAATAATATATGATACCTTTTTTTTCTTTCTGACTTACTTCGTTTTGTATGACAGTCTCTAGGTCCATCCACGTCTCTACAAATGACCCAGTTTTTTTCCTTTTTATGGCTGAGTAATATTCCATTCTATATACGTACCACATCTTCTTTATCCATTCGTCTGTCGATGGGCATTTAGGTTGCCTCCATGACCTGGCTATTGTAAATAAGGCTGCAATGAACACTGGGGTGCATGTGTCTTTTTGAATTATGGTTTTCTCAGGGTATATGTCCAGTAGTGGGATTGCTGGGTCATATGGTAATTCTATTTTTAGTTTTTTAAGGAATCTCCATACTGTTCTCCATAGTGGCTGTATCAATTTACATTCCTACCAACAGTGCAAGAGGGTTCCCTTTTCTCCACACCCTCTCCAGCATTTGTTGTCTGTAGATTTTCTGATGATGTCCATTCTAACCGGCATGAGGTGATACCTCATTGTAGTTTTGATTTGCATTTCTCTACTAATTAGTGACTACAGAAAACTATTGAAAACTGTGCAGGACTCATAGGAATAAAACTCTGAAACAGTACTGAAATTCAAAAAAGAGGACTTGAATAAATGGAGGGACATGCTTCTTGCTGGGAAGATTCAATACGTAAAAATGTCGTTTCACCACAAATTAATTTATACCTTTAATAAAATTCTGATAAACATTCTCATAGGAGTTTTTCAGAACTTAAAGAGAATACAAAGTTCAGCTGGAAAAATGAATGGGCAAGAATGCTTCATTGTGAAATAAAAACATTAACATTCAACTCAAGAAACTCAAAAAAGAACAAAACACACCAAAGGAAATCAGGAGGGAAAAGTAATGAAGAAAAAATGAATTACAAAAAGAAAAATACTAGAATTGATAAATATATTCAATAACTCTTCCTTTGTAAAGAAAAGTAATACAATAGACAATTTCTCTCTTATATTGTTCATCATAATAAATCATGGAAGAAATGAAGTGAAAGAAAAAATAAATCTGTAATTCTTTTCTTATGTTAGGAATAAGATAGGTATATATATATATTTCTTCCTATTAGTTTGTTCAGTTGAGCCCTCTTTCTGTACCAGGTCATTTAAATTACTCTAAACTTTGTAAGATATTTAATTAGTATAGTAGTTAAACTTTTAAGTTCTGAGGTGATGAGTCTTGGGTTCAAATAAAACTCCTGATATTTAGTACCTCTCTGTTACTGATGAACTTTTTAAACATGTCTAAGTTGCAGGTTATTGTACTTCATTGAGTTTTGAGGAGGAGAAAATAAAAGCCATAATGTATGTGAAACACTTAATTCAGTACAATGTAAGCACTCAGTAGTGTTTAATATGTGGTAGGCAACATCCCAAGTTGTTCCTGGCTTCCATTAAGTCTTCCACCTCAATTTTAGAATTGTATTGTCAAATTTTGAAAACAGTCCCATTGGGATTGCATTGAAATTATAGATTTATTTAAGGCAGATGGACATTTTTACAATATGCATCTTCTTACCCATGAACAATACACGTCCCTCCTTTTACTCGTCTCCTTTTTATATCCTCACATAAATTATTCTACATTTCTTCAGTATTTGTACATCACTAGCATCTATCCTCTAGGTACTTTATAGTCTTTCATTGATGTTGTAAATGGAATTTTTCCCCATTGGTTTTTCAAGCTGGTTATTGTTGGTTTATAGGAAAGTTATTGATTTTAGAGTATTTATCCTTAATGGACAGATATGAAAGACAGTTCTGCCTTTTCCTTCCCAACACTTATTCTTTTTGTTCTGATTCACTGACTTCCGTGTGTGCCCTATGTGTGTAAACTTGACTTGGATTCTGTTACCTGCAACCAAAGAAGTCTTGACTTTCTGGAAATGAGTCTGAATTTTTAAAAAATCCATTTGATGTCAACTGCTATCTCCATATAACTCCTTTTATCTATTAGTTTAGAGTGAAGAGATTTCCTAGCATTGATCCACCCCTGGATTCCTGGAGTTAAATCTAGTTGGTCATGCACTACTCTTAAAATGTATTGCTGAATTCAATTTATTATTATTTGTGTGAAGTTTTAATTTCTTTAGTCAGGTTTTGATATCAGAGTTTTACTGGGTTAGTAAAATGATTTGCGATACTACCTAATTTTTTCTCTGGTCTTGGAACAGTTTATATAGTGCAGGGATGATCTATTCCTTGAGAGCTGGAATGTCTGGGCCTAACACCTTTTGGTGGGTAAGGCTTTAATAGTTTCTCAGGTTCTTTGAAGCTTATTTCTCTATTTTAAAAAAATCCATTTTGATATTCTATATTGCTTTCTTCTCAGGCTTTTCGCCTCCTTCCCTTCCTCCCTTCTTGAATAATTCTTTCAGAAGTCATTGGGGAGGGCTGGACAAGATTGGGGTCCATACAAGGCAGGTGGTGTCCATAACTCTAAGTTGGGGTGTCGGGGTCCAAGCAGGTGGAGGAAACCAACATTGGGTGGCAGTGACGGTGAGAGGAAATTGGTTATAAAGGGGGGGGGTGGGGAATTGACCCAATAAATAAGTATATTAAAGTGATTCAGGTTCTCACTGTCTGAGAAGGGAGTCACAGTTTCGGTAAAGAAGAAAGCTAGAATTAATCCCGTGGTGTTGAATTGGAATTGGAGGTGTGGTGTGAACTCCTGGTTTTCAATATATAGAATAGATAGAGAAATGTGTGGTGTGTGTATGTGTGTGTGTATTTAGTTTTCTATTGCTGTGTAATAAATTATCCCAAACCTTACTGGTTTAAAACAATAGGTCATACTTATTATCTCATAATTTCTGTGTATCAGGAATCCAGGAGTGGCTGAGCTGAGTGCTTCTGCCTCAAGTTCTCACAAGGCTGCCAGGGTTGTAGTCTCATCTGAAGGCTCTGTTAGAGGAAGACCTGCTGGAATGGTGGTTGCTGGAACGATTCATTTCCTCCACAGCAGAGGATCAGGAGCATCCTCAGTCCTTGGCCACGTGTGCTTCTCCGTTAGGGCAGCTGGCTTCCTCTAGAGTAAGTGAGTGAGAGAGTAAGAGAGAAGGCACAAGATAAAAGTCACAGTCTTTTTGTAATGTACACTTGAACTTGAACTTCTGCCATATTCTGTTTGTTATAAATGAGTCACTAAGTCCAGTCCATGTTTGAAAGGAAGGGATTACACAAGGACTTGAATACCTGGGGGCAATCTTGGGGCTGCCTACCACAGATAGATAGATGGTAGATAGAGAGATAGATAGATAGATACATAGATAGATAGGGATATAGATGGATTTCTCAACTCTGTGCCCTGTGCCCTAATAGCAATGAACACACCTGGGGCACCTCATACCTAGATCTTTGTTTTGAAGTTTTGGGTTGGCCAAAAAGATCGTTTGGGTTTTTCTGTAAGATGTTGCAGAAAAACCCAGACGAACTTTTTGGACAACCCAATACCTTTCTCCACTCAAAGAGCATGGATTTTTGAAGAAATGGTGGATTCCAGGACTGGGGCAGGAAAATTACAAGATGAGCCTGGAACATCCTGTTGTGCCAGAAAAGAAGTGCTCAGAGAGTGACGAGTACAGGCCCGAAAGACATAGAGGGCTTCCCTGGTGGCGCAGCGGGTGAGAGTCCGCCTGCCGATGCAGGGGACACGGGTTCGAGCCCCGGTCCGGGAAGATCCCACATGCCGTGGAGCGGCTGGGCCCGTGAGCCATGGCCGCTGAGCCTGCGCGTCCGGAGCCTGTGCTCCGCAACGAGAGAGGCCACAACAGTGAGAGGCCCGCGTACCGCAAAAAAAAAAAAAGACGTAGAAACCAGTTTGAAAGGACTCCCACTAGCCAGATCTGGGATAATTTGACAAAATAGTAACAGATTTTTACCATTGAATAAAATAGGAATCCAAGATTCGACATTGACATAAATAAATAGAAGAATATGCAAATGGGAAAAGAGAAAAACCTTTCCTTAAGAGTAGAATGTCAACTAATTTATAGTAGAAGGAATGGTGGAATTCAAAAATTATCATTTGATAAACAACAAGGTCCTACTGTTTAGCACAAAGAACTAGAATCAATATCCTGTGATAAACCATAATGGGAAAGAATATGAAAAAGAACGTATGTGCAGAAATTAACGCAACATTGTAGATCAACTATACTCCAGTAAAATTTAAAAAAATACAAAAATTACCATTTGACAACCATCATAGTAATGAGTGATTCAGCCAAGAAACATCGCTGTATGTTACAACAGTGGATGCGGAACTGGTTATTTATATAATCTCAAAGTACTTCCCCATACAGTACTGATTGATTACAAAGGGAAGGAGGGTGACTTGACAGTGGAAGATATTCCCTTAATTCAGTGATCAAGGTCAAATTGAAATCATGTGACTCCTGATAGGCGGCAATGAGGAGCCACAGCATGAGATGTTCTTATTCAAAATACGTAACATGAGGAAACATCAGACAAGCTGAAATTGAGGGATTCTCAACAAAACAGCTGGCCTGTATCTTCAAAATTGTCAAGGTCAAGAGAGTCAAGAAAAGACTGAAGAATTGTTCCAGATTGAAGGAGACTAAAGAGAAATGACAGCTAAATGCAACACATGATCCTGGATTGAATCCACTTACATACAGATGTTGAGACAGTTGGCAAAACTCCAATTGTATCTGTGGATTGGATGGTAGTAATATATTGATACTATTTTCCCGATTCTGATGGGAATAGCTATACTTCCTACCCCATGGTGAGATCGTGAGATGAATGTGTGGGGTGTTTAAAGTGTTTAGCGTCGTACTTAGCCATTAGATGAATACCCAATAAATGATCACTATTATTATCCTAATTATAGTCTTTTCAAAGATTCAGCTCTTGAATTTCTCAGATCTATAGTTTTTATTATTTTTAATATATCATCTTCTAATTCATTATCTTCAAATTCTTCCTTAGCATTTCATAGGTTCACTTTTTTGGTCTTTTGCTTGCCTTTTGAGTTGAATACTTGGTTCAATAAATTTCTTTCTTCTGTTTAAGGAGAAAAATGAAAGACTATCTGTATTCTGTTCTTTAGAGCTTTGTGCTTCTTCTTTGCTATAGCTCCCTATTGTTTCTGAAACAATCATTAACTGTAGTTGTGATTTCCTGTTTTACTCTAGGGCTATTAAGGCAAGTTTTATCCCCTCCAGAGTGGCTTCATCTTATATGTTTCTTTTTTTTTAATAAATTTATTTATTTATTTATGGCCGCATTGGGTCTTCATTGCTGCACGTGGGCTTTCTCTAGCTGTGGTGAGCGGGGGCTACTCTTCATTGCAGTGCATGGACTTTTCATTGCAGTAGCTTCTCTTGTTGCAGAGCATGGGCTCTAGGAGCGTGGGCTTCAGGAGCTGTGGCTCATGGGCTCTAGAGCACAGGCTCAGTAGTTGTGGCGCACGGCTAAGTCAAAATTTTAATAATACTGTTTAACTCTTCTATATTCTTATTAATTTCTGTCTACTTGATCTCACAGAAATGGTGAGGCATATTAAACCTTCTATTATGACTGTGTTTTTTTTCAATTTCTAAACTTTCTGTCCTTGTATGTTTGATGCTGTATTCAGAATACACAGATTCATGGTTCTTATATTCTCATTTAGTTTGTACAATTTACCAATATAGGATATATTTTCCTCCACTTTAGTGCTTTTTTTTTTGCTATGAATTCTACATTTTCTGATATAAATATTGCTTTCTTTTCGTTTGTTCTTGGGTAGTGAATACCTAGCAGATTGTCCACCCATCTCCTGGAAGGCGGTCCACTTTGTGTGGAGTTCTGTAAGACACTGTCCCCGGCTACACTTGTTTGCTCCAGATGGGCACCTGACCCATGCTGTGCCAAGCAGAATCCTCCCTGAGTGTTGGAAACCGGGTCTAAGGATTTTCATTCAACTTTGCCACTCTCTGGATCAAAGGGAGATATGCACTGACTTGCTGCCCTTGCCCTGGCCATCTTCCTACAGGTACACTGAGAAACAGAGGACATGGATTATTGCAAATGGGGGAACTAAAGTAGACCCAGTGATGAGAGACAGGGAGAGTCCCCAGCATGAAGTTCCCAGTGTCATTTTAGTCCCAAAGCTCTGGAGCCAGGATATTTGATCATTTATCTCGTATGATAATAATGTTTTCTGCTCTTCATGCTTCCTTATATTTTTATTTTTCCTTTTTATTTGTGCTTAAGTTTGCTTTGCAAGTTTATTTATATTTAGAAATTAGAAAGTCATGTTTTCCGTTTTTAGTCTATCTCTGGTTCCTTTAATCTCACACACACACACACACACACACACACACACACACACACCCTATATATATATATATATATATACACTGTATCTTTACCAGCCTCAAAAAGAACATAGTATGTATTTATTTGTGTAGGATGAGTTCATGCTTTTTAAATTTCTCCCTACTTCTACCTCCCATTTTTCTTGATATAATGACATTTTAGAATAAGATTATTATTATGAATTTATTTCTTATATTTATGTACTTTCTTTTTCAGTAATTATTTTGGACATTTCTATTATTTCTAAAATCATGTTAATATTTACTTTAAATAAATTAACCCTAAATTTTACTTTGTTTCTTGCTCAGCTGAGCCATTACTTTGAACAAATTTTTCTGGATGGTTGAGTGTGTGGTATACATTTGAATGCTTAAATGTTTGAAAAATATTCTTTTAATTGACCTCACAAATGAATTATAGCTTTCCTGTCTTAGAATGTAGGCTTTTCCCTCGTGGAACTTTGTAGATATTATTATGTTTCTTGTATTTCTTTTTGTTTTTAGGTTTGTAGAGGAGAGAAGTCTGGTTCCAATTCAATCCTCTTCACCCTGACATGTAAATTTATTTCCCTCAAAAACTTAAAGGATTTTGAACTTTATCCTTGACATTTAAATTTCACCAGGAGATATTTAAGTGTGGTTCCTCCTTTATTAATAATGCTTGATCCTCCCTGGACCTTTTGTTCCTAAGATTAAAGATGTTGTTCATCTCTTACATTTTCCACTTGATCCACCTTCTCTGCTTTCTCCTTCTGGATTAGTGATAAGGAAATTGATTTAAAATGTAAATTTTATTGTTTTTCAGGTATGGCAAAGTCAACAGATCAGGAGATGACTGTCATTGAAAAGACAGTTTGTTCCTCACAGTTCCCAAGAGGAGGGAGCATGCTGCACCAGCAGGGCCACAAGGGGAAGCGCAGTGTCAGTTAGGGGGCAGAAGAGGTGAGGCAAGAGCATGGGCAAGAGACTTTTTTGTGGTTCTGAGAGAATAGGCAAGGTAGAGTAAGAAGGCTTAGGAATGGCTAGTTTGAATAATTTCAGCAGGCTCTGGGGCATAAGTGCTGCCCCTAGTTGTCTGGTACCTGCCCTGGGGTGATCACGGCAGGTGGATAAAGGAAGTAGATTGAGTGTGGGCTCTAGATTGGTTGGTTTGCATATGAAGGGTGCCTGCAGGTGAGCCCTTCCCTATCTCTAGGAATTTTGAGGGGCAGTCTCTCAGGGGTAAACAAGACCCCAGATATCAAATCATCAGGAAATATAGATAATTAAAAGACATGATTAATACAGACGTATCTACTGGAAGCCCCCCAAATAACTCTGCTGTATCTGAAATTATGTTTGCTTGATTGTAACAATATCACAATATTGAAACAATATTATTACCATTACAATGTATAATACTTTTTTTAGCCTTACTGGAGGCTTTCTCTTTTTGTTTTTAAACAACCACTTCTTATTTCATTAGTCCTTTCTATTTCTTGTTATTTATTTTTATTTTATTATTTTTGGCTTTCATCTTTATTATTCTCTTTTTTCTTCCTTTTGGTTTGCCCCATTATCTTATTTTCAACTTCTTGATGTGAATCCTCAGTTTATTTATTTTAAATCTTCCTTGATTTCTAATAAATACCAATTGATCTAGACATTTCTCTCTAGGGACAGCTTCACAAATTTTGATATGCCATGTTCTCATTATTGTTCATTTCTAAAATGTTCATAATTTTTATTACGATTTCCTCTTCAACCTATAAATCATTTAGCAGTGGGATTGTTTTGCTTGTTTGTTTCTAAATATATGGGCTTCTGGGGTGCCCTCTTTCAATGATTTATTTTGAGTTTTATTATGTGGTAGTCAGAACATGTGGTCTCTATCATACCAAGTCTCTGGAATTTGGTGAGACTAGCTTTGACATACAGTTCAGATCAAATATCACAATGACCCATGTGTACTTGAAAGTTATGTGTTTCTATTTATTGGGTGCAAAGTACTACGTGGCTCTATTATATCAAATCTTCTATAATTTTATCATTCAAATCTTTCATAATCTTGGCAATTTTTGAGTGTATGATCTATTCATTTCTGAGAAAGTGGCCTATTCTGATTGTGGATTTGTCAACTTCTTTCAATACTGTCAATTACATATTTTGAGTCTATATTGTTAGTTGTGTACACAGGCATTATAGTTATATCGTTTTAATGGATAATTCATTTTTAGACTAGGAAATGTTCTTTTTTATTTCCATAAAATTAATGTTTTCTTCTATTAACTGATATTTCACTAGTCCCCTTTTGGATAGCATCTTACATCTGTGTGTGCATGTGTGTGTTTTGTATATCTTCATTTCCAACCCTTCTGTCTCAATTTTAGAGGCTCCTTTCATAAATAGCATACATATGAACAAAACACTGTGAAATTTTGTTTTTTTAATAAAGGTTTAACCCACTCAGGTTCACTTATTATGAATATCAATATACTTAAAATTATTTCTGCAATATCATTTTATCTCTATTTACCATGATTTGTCTTAGGTTCTTTACTTCCCCTCCATTCCTACTTTATGTTGAATCAATTTTTGTTCATTTTTTTCTCCACATGTTTGAAAATGACACATTCAACTTCTATTCTTTCAGTGAATAATCTTTTTTGAGAGTTTGTATTTCATGGGAGTGTTCTCCCCAATGCCCTTCCCTATAGGGCTACTTTGTGATTACCTTAGCCCTAGCTCTGAACCGTGGGATTCAGAGCTGTGAACAAGATATTATGTGAACAAATTTGTCTAGGGATCTTCTCCATATGGATGGAGTTGTTCTGAACTTCATACCTACACAGGGAACAGGGTGGGGACTCAGTTTTGTTATTGGGCTGCATCTTTATTTCTGGCCTTGGAGAGACAGCATGTTTCCAGACACCAGCCTGAGGGTGAGCAGAGTCAGTCCACCTCCCCTGGTGGGTGGGCTGTATGTTCATGGCTCCCTGGTTTCACGCAGGAGCCCTGTCCTGACATAGCAACCCAATCCCCAGTGACTTCTCCCTGTTCCCAGTTCTTAGCTGCCCTTCAGCTCCTGTTCACCACTTTGGTTTCCTTACCCATCATTTGCCCGTGAGGATCTTCCTTTCTTTATTCTCTTTAACGTAGTTATATACATATATTCTAAATCAACAAACGTATCTGTCATTCTTATGTGTTGAGATGGAAGCAGAAGGTTTGACATCTTGACCCAAAAGTCCCATGTCAATTATTCATATATAAATTAGACTGAACGACTAAGCTAAATGAGCTAAATAACCGACACATATTGGAACACGTTAGTGTAAAACTCCCCTCTGGGCAGCCATCATCCAGGAAGCAGGCCCTGTCTTCCTCAAGCAGCCCTAAAGGCCACATCTTCATTTTGGTTTATCCTGTGCCTTCCCTGGTCTCTCTGGGCTCTTCATGGGACCTGGCAGTCGTTACTGCCTTCTCCCATCCTCACTGGCCTGGACAGGGAAGCCCGACAACTTCTCCTGAAATACTCACAAACAAGCTGAAGGTCAAAGAAGGCAACACGACAATGCAGAGACAAAAGTGCACTGACAGAGATGGATGGATGGGGGTAAAACGAAGGAAGAGCTTTTCCCAGGGCTGGTTTCTGAACTGTTCTGGACCCTGAACAGCTGTATTCAGATGTTTGCCTGAGGTAGCGCAGGGCTGGCTCCGGAGCTGCTGTCTGGGAGGACTCTGGCCCTGGAGTCTCCTCCCTGTCTGTGGGCCCTGGCCTCAGCTTGCCCAGGGTGTGGGTGCTGCTACTGACCCGGGGTCCTACCGGGTCCCTTTCACAGATCCCCAACACTTCTTCCTGCCTCTATGAGTCAAACAAATTCACTGACTGCTTAATGAGGCTGGCAGGAACCTCTCTGCTTCTCGCCCCCTCAGTGTAGCATACTAATGCTACATATCACTTATTAAGCACTGACATGTGTTTCATATCAGACAGACCGTGTGCTAAGGGCTATGTCTTCTTTCACCCTTGTTGGAACCATTACATGAGTGCTATCATGATGTGGGGACTAATGTTATCATCGTCTTCCACTGTTTTACTTGAAATCAAGGCTTACGGAATTTAAGCCCATGCCCAAGTTCACACATGTGGCACGTGCCAGAGTCAGGAATGAAACCCAGATTGATCTGATCTCAAAGGCTGGGCTGTTTCCTCTACACCATTCTGCTGACCCATACGGTAGGAGTCAGTTGTGACATCAGGATTTGCTTCCAGGTAACTTCCAAGGCAGCTTCCAAATGGCCAGTCTTGGCTGGGGGAAGAGCTAGAGGGGCTCCACAATTCACCACTTCTCCAGGAAATGGCACAGCCCTTCCAGGGTCTTTTGGACGGAACTCAGTGCATTCCATAAGAAGGATGATGAGGTCTTTCAAGCAGTTTTGGCCGGGGATGGGGGATTGGTTGTAGGGGGGAGGTTCTGGAGAGCTGTGAGTGGGCAGATGTCAGGGGAAGGGTGAGTAAAGGCTGGCCGTGACTGGAGGGAAAAGGGAAAGTGGTGGAGGGATATTTGGGAGTCACTTATGCCTTGAGGCATCCCTCCACTCACACTAACCAGGCAGCTGTCACTAAAGGGAAATGCTCTCTACACCCTCCCCTCCCCCACTTCTACAGGTATCCCCTCTGAACACCTGGTTCCAGGATCTCTCCCAGTACACATCCAGCTTCAGAACCACCTTATCCAGAAGGGGCTGTTTTGTAGTCTAACCACTTTCCCTCTAGCTGTCTTTCGGAATTATGGGATGGGGTTAGTCTGTTTATGCAGGAAGAGGGGAAGAGATAATCCGAGAGAAGGTTAGAGCCTCACTCCTTCACAGGGTCAAACCTACTTCCAGGAGATCCTCTCGGCATCCTGCAGCCCAGTCCTGCTGTAGCAGTTAGTGTTCCAGAACTCATGCTCACAGAGGACCCTGTCCGCTGTCCTCAGGGTCTGCCTGGGGAAGGGAGTTTGCACTCAGGTGACACGGACCCAGTGCCCGGGTGCACATCTGCAGTGATGCCTGTCTGCCGCTGTGAGAGGCCCTGCTGGCACTTGGCCAGTGGGTGAGCCAGCTCCTCCCAAGGCCAAATTCTGACTCCTTTTGCATGAGGCTTGGACAGCCTTGACCTGGACTGTGTGAAATAAGACTTCCCTGACCCAGCCCTCCTAAACTCAGGTGGGCTGGATGACCTTCCTGTAGTCTGAAAGCTCTGTGGTTCAGGGCTGTCGGAATCCTTGTCTTCTCTAAGGCTCCTGGGCCTTGGCATCTCTGAAACATGATGGTGTGGTGGGTGGAAATGTGCCCCTGTCCTCTCCCTTTGCTGAACACTGCTGCCTACATCTAGAAGGTTTCACCTGCTTCTTCCTCCCAGAACGGGAAGAGTATCAGTCAGGATGGGATAAGTTATACAGCAGTAACAAACCTCAAATCTCAGTGGTTTAAAGCAATGAAAGTTTATTTCTCACTCATGCTCCATTATCCATCGTGCGTTGGCTGGAGGCCTGTCCACATCATCCTAATGTAGGATGCAGGGCTGATGGAGCAGTCTCTTTGGAAAAGTGCTGGCTGCTGTGACAGGGGACAAGAGCTCTAAAGGGCTTCCTACTGACAATGAAATGCTCCAGCCTGGAAGGGACACACAGCACATGGTCCACCAACCACAAGGAAACTGGGAAGTGTGTTTAGAAAGCAGAAGGGTGGGAACATAAAGCACAGGACCTGCAGTGTGGCAAAGCAAGGACACATTTCTGGAAGGGTGACGAGCTGGTGTTTCACAAAGCAATAGGCACCTGGGGAGACTGGTTTCCCCAACTGCTTCTTCACTCAACACTATTGACTTTGGAGCTATACCATCCTGATTGAAGTTTGGATACTGCCATGAGCTAGACGTGTGATTCTGGGCAAATTGCTTAGCTAATCTAAGCCTCAGTTTCCTCATCTATAAAATGGGACAATACCATCCAAGATGTCACAGCCAGTAAGTGCTAGGGCTGAGATTCCCAAACCCCTGGATCTGGGTCCACAGCCAATTCTTCTTTCAAAATTCAGAGGCTTCACTGGTTAAAAAAAGAAGTCCAGGTGGATTAATAATACCCAAGTGGCACAAGATGGCAGCGTAATCTCTTCCTTGTTCTACTTGCCCATTCTTCTCACCCTTGCCCTTCTTGCCCTAGATTTCTCCCCAGTAGTCAACAGTTCCCGGCTGCTCTGGAGCCTCCCTCCAGCCCCAGCTCCAGTCTGCCTGGAGGGTAGAGCTTGTTCCCAGCTCCTCGAGAGTCATTTGCTAAGGACTGACGATGGATCCACTTCAGACCTATGCAGCCCAGGTTCTCACCCGGCCCTGCCTCTCACTGCACATGGGGTGACCCCAACCCAGCCAGAGACTCTGAACCTCAGGCATCCTTAGACCTGGGTGCACTTGGGAGGGATCTGGGGGTTCCCCTCTGCAGAAAGGAGGGATAGGTTACAGAATCACTCTAAACAAGGCAAAACAAAGCCATTTATCTTGGGGCATTAGTCACTGAGCTGCTGACGCAGGAAAACATGCTGTACTCTTGGCAATTGCCATTTACATTAAAACAGGATGATTTGTGGACTTGGAGGCCTGAGACCCTTCCAGTTTCCCCCACCCAGTTCTGTCTGTTCCTGCAAGTGCCAGAGGCTGGGGCTGTAGCTTTTCCTTGGGGAAGAGGGGTTGGCCTTGGCCTGGGCCTAACAGGTGCCCAAAGTCCCAGCCCCATTCCCTTCCACGTACACAGTGGCCACGGGATTGCAGGAGGTACCCTAGGCTCCCAGAGCTGCGCTCGCTGGGTTCAGTGTCAACATCACATTGTATGTGTGGTCTGTTTTTATTTTTGGCCATGACTGTTTAGTGTCCAGAAAGAAGGGCTTTCAATCCCCACATCTGCTTATATTCCAAAGGAAGATGACACCACCAACACACACACACACACACACACACACACACACACACACAAAACTGTGCCATAGAGGGATGACAGTTGCACTGCTGAGAGCTAATGCTCTCTCATATGAAAAAAGAAATCAGGGCGAAGGAACTTGGGTGAACTTGGGGGCCCACCGTTTTCTCCCAGAGTCTTTTTTTTTTTTTTTTTTTGCGGTACGCGGGCCTCTCACTGTTGTGGCCTCTCCCGCTGCGGAACACAGGCTCCGGACGCGCAGGCTCAGCGGCCATGGCTCATGGGCCCTGCTGCTCCATGGCTCATGGGCCCAGCTGCTCCATGGCTCATGGGCCCAGCCACTCCGCAGCATGTGGGATCCTCCCGGACCGGGGCACGAACCCGTGTCCCTGCATCGGCAGGCAGACTCTCAACCACTGCGCCACCAGGGAAGCCCCTCCCAGAGTCTTCTTTTTCAAGGTGACCTGTTATTTGGTTTGAAGTAAATCCCAGGTGACCCTCTCGCTTACATTCATGTACCAGACAGGTACCTTCTCCAGCCTTGTGTCCATCCTCGGCGTTCCTGGCTATGGGGTTCCTTCATGCCCACTCTCTACCTATATGCTCAAAGGCGGAGCGCGTGACCTGGCCTGAACCAATAGGAAGTCACATTCTCCTGGTCTCAGTGAAAGGTTCAGAGATGGATATTCAACCCAGTCATAGCCAGTGAGCTTCAAGGAAACATTTGCTGTACTTCTGAGAGAGTGAAGCTCCAGCAAGGAAGGGAGGGGGAGTGAAGCTGAGTGTGTCATTGACACAGGATTTCTTCTCCTGGGCAGGGTGGTGACATGGGGTCTGGCACTGCTATCTGGAGTGAGGAGCTGGAAGGTGCTGGAGGGCCACTTTGTAGAGCTGAGGATAAAGCAAAGACACAGGGAGAAACTGAGTCTCTAGATATGTCCTTGAAGCAGCTGGGTTGCGCTTCTCTGAATCAATCTGTTGAGTTTGGGTTGAAAGTCACTACGTTCTTTTCGTTGTTTAAGTCAGTCTGGGGTGGCCTTTGGGTCACATGTGGCCATAAGAGCTTTGACCTGTATAATAAGTAAGTGCGATCAGGAAACAGGAGACCATGAAATCCAACCTCTGAGCCTTTGCCCAGGCCATGGCACCACTGAGAACATCACTGCTGCCTAGCGGAGCTCTAGTCATCTTGTACCCACGCCGCCCCCCCCGCCCCCCGCCCCTCAGAAGCGCTCCGTAGACTCTGGGACCCAGTTCACACGTAGGGCAGGCTCTGTTTTGCAGCCTGACTCCGCCACAGTGGGTCACGTCCACCTTCCTCACTGGAAGACAGGCCTGTCCTTGCCTCCAGTTCCTGTGGCCCCTGGCACATAGTAGGTGGGCATTCAGTAAATGATTGTTCTGAGCAGCTATGCTGGTGGGAAGGGAGGGTTAGGGGAGCGGGGAGAGGCAGGCAGACCTCAGGGGTAGGACTGCAAGAGTCCAGATCAGAAGTTGTGACGGCCTGAACTGGGCAGTGGAAGTGAGGAGTTTTGGGACAAGGAAAGAAACTGCTTTTAAAACAAGGGGGAAAAAACCTTGCAAACTGGAGCCAAGAACGGTCCATGTTTGACATGGGAGGTGTGGTGAATGGCATGGAAGTCCTAGGACAGAAACACAGAGAATAGCTTCAAGATGGAGTGGAGTGGAGTGGGGGCAGGGCGATCTCTTGGCCACGGCCAGGAGTCATGCTCCTCTGCGCTCCCCTAGCAGGACAGATAAATTAGCAGGTGCCCCCTCACCCTTGCCCACACCCTGCGCTGACTTAGGTCATCAAAATGAGGGGTGGTAGAAAGTAAACATTCCTGATTGACTTTCGAGCACATTTTCATACTTCAAACGACAGAGAGATTCCTGAAGTCCGGGCTATAACTTCAAACTGATAATTGACCATTGGGCTGGGAGGGGGAATCAGTGTGTCTCCTTCACTTCAGATCTCTCCCCCAACCCTGAGCTCTTCTTTGGAGCTAATACCATTTTGAAGATGCGTGGGACTAGCCCAAGTGGCACTCTATTTTCTCTTTGAGCTATGGAAGTCCTGGCCTTCCATCCTGGCTACTGCCCAGGGGGGATAAAGGGCAGCCAGGGCAGAGTCCTAGGGGCGAGGGCAGGGGCTGGGGTAGCAACCTGGAGCAGAAAGTTTGATGCTTCCATCCCAGCAGGGAACCAGAGGCGCAGGCAGAAGGTGGCAGCGTGAGGAGGGGGCTGCCTGCAGACGTTCTTGAGGGTACTTCAGCTCTGCCCACGCCAGGCTGCCAGACCAGGACGGGCAGATTCTGTTTGCCAGCAGGGGAGGGAGTTCCCAGTGTGCCCCTGGGAGCCAGTCCTCTGACTCAGAGCCTAGAATGGCTAAAGCTGAGGCTCACAGGCTAGCATTGCTGTCCACGAGCGCTGCAGGTGCAGAGCTGGGGTGGTGGAGTGTGGCCTAGCTAGGAAGGGGGTGAGGCCCTAGCCTCGCCCCACCCAACAGCAGCTTTCTGAAACTTTCAGCCTAGAAGCTTGGTGCCACCTATCCACGGGGCAAATCCAGCCAGACTGGGTCTTTTACCCAGTCTGGAGCCCTTCATAAGCATCTCAAGTGCAAGTGCTGAAGCTTTGGGCACTCACAGAGCTGCCGTGCTGCGGTCCCCTGACTGATACCCACTTTGTGAGCTCCTAACCTCTGTGCTCAGCTGGCCTTAGTTCCACTGTCTGCCCGGTTCTTGGCTGTGCTGCTCTTCACTTGGTCCGGGGCCACTCCTCCCTCTCCCCTATCTGTGCCGAGCCCAGCCCTTCCCACCAGCAGGGGCCCTACTTCACACCCACGGTAAGGTCAGAGTTGGGGCTCAGTCACTAGCCGGCCCTCTGAGCACTGCTTAGACCCCCCGTGGCTTCCCTCTCTCCCCTGGTTGGCCCCCACGAGGTTGGCATGGAGCTCCTGAGAGCTTTTTTTTTTTTGCAGTACGCGGGCCTTTCACTGTTGTGGCCTCTCCCGTTGCGGAGCACAGGCCCCGGACGTGCAGGCTCAGCGGCCATGGCTCACGGGCCCAGCCGCTCCGCGGCATGTGGGATCTTCCCGGACCGGGGCACGAACCCGTGTCCCCTGCATCGGCAGGCGGACTCTCAACCACTGCGCCACCAGGGAAGCCCCTCCTGAGAGCTTTTGACTTGGATTAAGGAGGCAGGGAGCGAAGTGAGGCAGCCCAGGGGTGGGCCGAGCTCTCCAGCCCCTCCTGCCCTTGCTTACCCCTCCCTTCCTTTCTGCCCAGCCCCATTCATGCAAGAGTCTTTACAAGACACATTGTTTCACTTCTCTTGGGTATATGTCTAGGAGTGGAAAGGCTGAATCATAAAGTAGGTGGATACTTAACCTTGGAACAAACTCACAGATAGTTTTTCAAAGTAGTTGTCCCAGTTCACGTTCCCTCCAGCAATGTCGTGGGTACTGGAAGTTCCGCCTCTTTGCCAACACTTGGTACGTTAGTTGTCTTGGATGAGGGCTGGTGTAGTGTGGGTTATACCAGCACAAAGAAAGGGACAGAGTTGAGAGTACAAGTGGAGAGTAAACCAAGAAGAGAAATTGGGTCTGGGGATGCTGTTTGAATCTCGCCTCCATTCGTTAGCAGCCCTGTGACCTTCGGCACGTACTTCAACCTGGCCACGCTTCCATTTTCTCACCTGGAAAACGAGAACATCACATGTACCTTTGTTGAGATTAAATGAGGTAATGGATGTAAATGTATTTTCACAGTACTTGGCACCAGGGCTCCTATTAGACTATAGGGTCTTTGCATAAATTGGTTAAAGGTGCCCCCTTTCCTGGTTGATACAGCCCAGGGCCACGGTGCAGGAGCTGCATTTTGATGCTATTGTTTCCTAGACAAGGAGCCTTGAGCAGCAGACCAACAGCACAATTATTTGTAGTGATTCTATTTGACCCACAAATTCTCAACAAAAGCACACAGAACAAATGAAGTTGAAAGGAGGAGGTGAGTGTATTTTCGGGGCTGGGGGGGGTGGTCCTGTGTGTGTTGACCTCTCCCCCGTAGCCCTCTCACTTGCACTGGTGGCTTCCCCTACCCTCTACCACCTGCTCTTTTGAGTCTCGGAGACCTTGGGCACCAATCTTCAGGTCGAATCTCCCTGGGGGAAACATCTTCGGAGTTTGGTATTCGTATTGAGTCATAGAGAATCTTGCTTCAATGCATAGTCTGGTTCTTGGAAAAAAATCCAGTGTCACAGAGATGTGCTTGAGGCAACAGCACTTGGTAACTGGATTTGGTCTTTGGAGGGAGACAGAAGCACAAAATATTTGGGATCCCCAGGAAACATGGCCAGAGTTTACTGTTTATGGCAGGGAGGTGCTGAGGGGCTAGAGGCAAAACTGAAGGACGCCGGCGCTTTTTGAAATGTCTCTGGGTTTCTGAGGTGAAGCCTTTGGTCGGGGAAGCATCTCTTCAGAAGGCAGGCATTCCTGCTGCTCTCTCTGTGGCCCAAACACACAGAAGGCCTGCACGCACGTGCCCGAAATGAACTCAGGGCAGGCAGCCTCAGCTCAGAACAGAGCCCGGCAGATGGACAGCTCAGCTGAAGCAGGCCTTTGGATTTATGTGTTTACATCCTCACAAGGAGCCTTTCTTTACCTGAGGGACCTTGGGCCGGGCTCCTTTGATTATGAGAACAGCACAGTAAACTTTGTTTATGGACAGGCTATGGTGGAAGGGGAAGCAGAGGCCCGCAGAGCTGGGCGCCGGGCAGCCCTGATAACCTCCCAATGGAGAGCTTTGCCTCTGAGCCTTCTGTTCTCCAGCCTCAGCCCGGCGCACAGTAGGACTTCCTGGTTGAATGACACGTGAGTCATTTCTGAGACACTCTGGTGAGTCACTGGAGAAGCAGTGTTACCAAGCTGTAATTTACCGGTGCCGTGGGGATTTCAGCCAAGCGCAGAGCGAGTGGGGCCTGCAGTTTCCTGTGTCCCCGCCCCCGCTAGCACACCCACCCCAGGACGTCCACCTGCTGGCTGGAAGTGGGGTTGGAAGGGAGAGGACACAGCAAACACCTTCCAGCCAGGTGAAGAGGAGGGAGATCAGCTTCCTCTTCAGGGTCACCCCGGATAGATCCCTTTCCAGCACGAGTGAGGTTAGACTTCAGGAGAGCTCTGATCAGTGAAGAAAATGCCGTGGAGCCCACTTTGCTCCAGTCTTCCCGGGCTGAACTTTGCCAGGCCCAGAAGACTTGGCCAGACACAGGTGGGACTCCAGGGAAGAAGGTGACAGCTCGGGTTAGGGGACTGGGGCGAAGGGGGCAATGTTAGTGCGGAAAGGCCGCCTGGAAGAGGCCACTGTGGGAAGGGCTGGGCAGGGCTCAGGCTGGAAACGCCCTCTCCGCCCTCCCCGCCTCTGCGAGCCCCGGGTGGAAACGCAGGCTGCTCTGCCCGCGTCCCGCTGCCTCTGAAGGTGAAAGTCACCTTCCTCTGCTCTCCCGGCTGCCCGCTGCTGGGTGGGGAAGCAGGCGACATAAATCCTTCCTCGTCCCTGTCCCGCGGCGCTTGCCTGCGCGGCGGCAGGGAGGAAACTCCGCCAGCTGTAAATCAGCGTCCCCTCTGCGGGCCTCCCGCCCTCCATCACAGTGGTTTACGGGCGCTGACACCGGCCACGATTTAGTGGGCCGGCCGGGCTGAGGCCGCCTCATTGAAATGCCCCCGCCACTGTCCCACCTCCTCCCTTGGAACTGAGGCCGCCCGTAAATCCTGGAGATGCCTATTTGCATACCCATCTGCATACATTTGTCCCTCAAATTGCCTGCATCGGAACTCACACATCGGAGCCAGCCGGGACCCAGAGTTTCTGTTGTCCCAACTCTTGTTGGAGAAGGGGAAACTGAGGCTGGGGAGGGCAAGGGACCTGTCTGTGGCACAGCGGAAGGCAGGGACCGAGTAGGGGTTTGGAGCAGGAAGGATTTAGCAGAGGCTGGGAACATGTAAACCAGGGCCCGCTCTGGCTCCTTCCGCCTCAAACTGGTGTCAGCCAAGACCAGGCCTCAGTCTGGACATGAATAATCTTTTGGGAAGGATCACAGCCTGGTGGAGCCAGATTCTTCTATCTGCATGAGCCCCCTTGCCCTGCCCCTCAACACCAAAATCCAGCCACCACTGTGCTCACGAGCATCACTCATTGGTTCAAGGAGGGCTTCCCTGGGCTGGGCCCTCTCCAAGGGTGAGTGAGCACAAGCCCCTCGCTCATGCTCCCTTCTGCTCAGAAAGGCTTGGATCCTTCTGTGCTCTCAGGGAGAGGTAGAGCCATGGCAGGGCCAGCGAGCTTTGCTTCTCTTGACCCCAGGCCCCATTCCATCTTTCAAGTAGAAGCCCCATGGGTGGGACCCAGTGCCCCCAGCTGGGTCCAGGGCTGCTTGGAGACCAGGTCAGGGAGCTGTCTGCCCAGGGAAGGTTGCCTCTGGCCGTGCATGTCTGCCCCCTCCCCTGCCCCTGCTCCTGTGTCCCTCAGCCCCGTGGTGCGTGCTTCATGTGTTTCTGATTGACTCATGAAAAATGCCTTCTCATCAGAGGCCCGTACTGCAAAAGCCTGGGGAGGGGCAGGCTGTGGGGGAAAGCTGCGGCTCATTCCGAGACCCGGAGTCCTGACAGGATTGGCCTGGGTTCTCCCGTGAGCCAGTACTGGGGGGGCTCACACCTTCCCTCCCCCAGGAGAGGACCTAGAAGGGCGGAGGCACTTGGCCCCAGATGTGGAACCCTCCATTCAAAGTCCCCTTTCACTGCCCCAGTTCCCCTCTCCACACGGCCCCATCCCATCCCACCACCTGGAGGCTGGTGAACAAACCCCAGGCAGACAGAGCGGGTTACAGACCCTGCGGGGCTGAGCCCTGACACCAATGTCTCTGCGTGGATCCTTCTCGGGTCCCTCCAGGGCTCGGTACCGGGCAGCCCAGATGAGGCCCGCTGCCCGGGATGGGGCCACATGTCCTCATCACCCCAGCTCAGGGAGTCGTTGATGATGTGGATAGGCCGGGAGCGGGGATTGGAGCCAGGATGGTCAGAGGGGAGAGAGGCAGGAAGGGGAGGTCCCTGAGCCTGGGCACCACCTGGCTGCCCTGAGAAATAACCCCAGGCCACAACAGGAGAAGCATGGCAGCCCAGCCCTGGCATCCCTGGCGGTGTGCTGCGGGAGGGGTGCACCCTAATCCCCCCTCCTTTCTGTTCTCCTTCTTCCCATCCCCTGCCCCTCCTCTCCACAGAGGTCCCGGGATTGTTCTGTTTTCTCTTCTCTCTTGAACTTCCAGTGGCCTCCCCTAGTTTGGGGAGAGGCAGGTCCTTTCCTCCAACCCCTGCCTTCCGGGAAAACTGGCCCAGATGAAGCGGACAGAGGGGATGTTGGGATGGCAAGACCCTGGAGAGCATCTCAGGGGAAGGGGAAGGGCAACAAAGATGAGCCCAAACTCTCTGTCTCTGCAGCCTTTAAACAAGAAAGAATAACAGTAAAGAATGGGATATGGCCTCCTATTAGCTCCGGGATAGTGGGGAGCATAGAGGCAGGGGAATGGCTCGGAAGACCTCCCCAGAGCAACCCTGGCTAACATTTGCTGGGATTCTTAGAAAGCGTTGCACAGACTTTGTGGCGGCACGGCAGCAGAAGGGCCCCCCATCTGGAAGCCTTTAAGGTCTCCAAATAGCTTGTTCCCAGAAAACAGGAGGAGAAGTTACCCAACAACAAGCTGGGGCTTCCTGTGGGGCTGGTGGCCCCCTCCCTGCCTCGATCGTAGCACACCAGGCCCTCGCCCGCCCCCCAGGCTCTGCTCAGCAGGGACCCCTGCCAGTTACACATTGCAGAGCTGGTTCCTGTCACCTCTGCCACCATCTGGGTGCACAGCTCACCTCCCCCAGGAAGCCCTCCAGAGCCTCCTATCTGCACTCTGGTAACTGCTCTACTTCGTCTGTGAACACACATACCCAGCCTCTGTGTGTGCCCTTGTTCTGGTCCACGCCTGTTGGTCTATTTGCAATTGTTCTCTCTTTTCATCCAGTCTGAGCTGGAAGAGTATTTAGGTGTTGGTGAGCCCTCCCTTTCCATTTTACATAATGGAAAATTGAGGCCCAGAGAGGCCAAATGACTTGCCCCAACGCAAACAGAGCCAGCTGTAGACCCCAGCTTGCTTTATCCCAGTCCAGGGGTCCATTGCCCTCGCACCATGTCCATTTGGCTGTGCCTATCTCCCCAGGATGACAGCACAGCCCCAAAGAGAGCTCCCAAGTTCTGGTTTCCTGGCTTGACGTGCAGCTGGGGCACAGCCGAAGTGCTGCCTGGGTGCAGAAGCTGCCAGAAACTGAGGGGCAGAGACCTTGGGGAGGTGGCAGAACTGGCCTCTGGCCAGGGGAGGTATGGTCTTCAGATGCCAACCCCTACCCGGAGGGCCTGGCAGCCTGGCCTGCGTGCTGACAGGCCGATCTGGCTCCTGACCTGCTCACTTGGCATCTGAGGGCATCACCTTGGAATGAAAAATCTCCAACAAAAAGAGGTTTTTAACTTTTAGATAAGCAGAGTTCAGTTTTAGATGGCACTCTGGCCCTTGAAGATCTCACCAGAAATACAGTGACTGCTGGGTCTCAGTTTCCTCATCTTTAAAATGGGGATGAGAGGAGGAAGATGGAAATGGGCTTTGAAGGATAGGAAGGAAGAGGCAGGAGAGCCTTCTAGAGCAGAGCATAAGCAAAGATTCAGAGGGGTGAGTGGGTGCTGACTGTGAACATGGAGCAAGCCAGGCTCTGCCACTCTTACCACATGTGTGACCTGGGACAAGTTCCTTAATTTGTCTGTGCCTCAGTTTCTCACCTGTATAATGAGAATTACAGTAGCACCTACCTGAGGCCATAGTTTAGGCCATGTTTGTAAACATGAGGTAACATTTGTAAAATTCTTGTAGCAGTGCCCAACACATAGTAAGTACCCTCTGAGAGGCATATTTATTTATGCTCATTTATTTAACAACACCGTTTTTTTTGTACTATCCATTTTACTTCCTATACAACACAAGGTGGCGTTTACTCCGGCCTGTAGCTTATGGATACTGGGCCTGAGGGCCTTTCAGGGAGGGAGATCCTGGGACTTGTGCACTCCGGCCTCCTCATACAAGATGCTGTCCACGTCTGGAAGGCCTCCCATGCCTCCCTGAATTCTTCCCAGGGTTATTAGGGAGGGGAGTTCTTCTGTGCCTCTGGGGCCGGGAGGGGGCCCCGGGTGGGTGGGGGTGGGGTGGGGGAGGGCTGTTAGTCCCCAGGCTCCAGAGTCCAGCCTGTGCCTCAGGGTCCAGTCCCACTGTGTCCATGACCACGGCATGGTCGGGGAGGGGTCTAAAGAGCAGGCCACTCTCTCAGGGCGCACCGACCTACGCCAAGGACCAGAAACGCCACGAGTCCCTGACTCTGAGGGCAGCCTGGGTAGAGGGGCTGGGGGCGTGGGGAGGGGGCATGTGTGACCGTGGGTTACAGCTCCAAGTGAGAAATAAGCAGGAGCAGATGCAGCCCAGAGCACAAAGTTCCTGTTTTCACGCAAATGTCTGGGACAATAAAAGTCAGGGGGGCAGCCAGGGTGGGGGGCGGGGTGGGGATGGAGGGAAACAGAGACGGAAACAGGGTGGGGTGTGAAAGGAAGATGCCGCGCTGGCAGAATTAGCTCTTTTTCAGAGTTGCTGTTGAACTGGTTGGGGATGGGGGTGGCCTTTGCAGCCCCCTGCCCAGGGCCCGTGGAGGCTGGGCCCGGGAGAGTGGGGAGGGCCTGGGCCTGTGCCTGCTGGGGACAGCCTGACAGCAAGTGCTCTTCTGAGCCGACTGCATTTCCTGGGCTTTGATGCCTGAGATCAAAGCAGCGCCAAGCCCTCCTGCCTTCCCAGCTCCTGGCAGCTCCTCCCTGCCCTCGGGGTCCCGTCTGTGTGGTCGTGGTGGCTTGTGGGGGCAGGCCAGCCTGGCATTCGGGGCAGGCCCCAAGCAAGCGCGAGGGGCTGCGACGTGGGCTCTTTCCCACCCTGCGGCTGCCGGGGGCTCCAGCTGTGGGTGCATCCACTGTCTGTGCTTGTCACGCTGGCTCTATGTCCTCAGACACCCAGGGGGCGGACCCGGAGGTCACTAACACCAGGCCGTGGGGGGTTGGGGGTGGGCACACATGGCCTGGATCAAGGGCAACAGCCAAGGCTGGAAACCCGCAGCCTGTGGAGATGGCACGGGGTCTGTTTGGCTGTAGCAAGAAAGGGCTATAACGTTGGTCATGCAAACCAGCCTTTCACGGGATCCCTGCTGGGAGGAGCTTGGAGTTGGTTTAGAGGAGGGTCCCTACACAGCCCTTCCTTCCTCGGAAGGATCCCCTAACCCCCTACTGACCATACGGGCTGGGGGATCTTCCACTCCCCTGCTCGTTTCCACCTGACCTGAGCCCCCCACGGGGAACTAGTCCCAGGGGCATTCACTGCTGCGATCCTGCTCTGACTGTCCAAGGATGCACCGCGTAGATTTGTAAGGGTCCCACACTCCCCTGGGGAGCTTTCCTGGGCCTTTTTGCCTGTGGTGCCCTTGGGAGGACTTCAAGTTCAAGTCGTTGCCTCAGCTCCAAGTTGCTGCCTCCGCTCAGGGCAAACCACTTCTTGCTTGGCTCCTTCAACCCAGGTGTCTGTCAGCTGGCACTGCCTCAGTTTCCCTTCGGCAGAAGTGTGCAAAGGGATGCTAGGCAGAGGGCAGGGAGAGAGTAGGAGGTGGGCAGTGTGGAAGCTCCGAAAGGAAGGCAGAAGCTGCTGCGATCACAGACCTGCAGGTCCTGGGGGAGGGGTCTTGGACAGAGTGACGGTGGGGCTCCTGCCGGCCCGCGTGCCTGCAGTGGGGCCCTGGCTCTCCGTGGTGCCTGCCCATGTGGAGAGGATTAGGGCCCGGAAAGACACGTTTTCCTGCCTTCCTTCTTGGAAGGAGGATCAAGGGGACCTGGTGACAGCCCAGAGATTCTGGGCATGTGGACAGGCCCACTTCCCTTCCTGTCCATCTCCCAGGCAGCCTGGGAGATGCACACCATCTGCTGGCAGCCCCAAGCCTCGAGCCCCCAGCCAGCTTGGAGAAGAAGCTGTGGGCAGACCTGCCTTTCCATTCCCGGAGCCCCCAGCTGAGAGGAAGCATTGGGCTGGGGGCTTGATGGAAATAAGACAGCAGGTAGTATGCACAATAGTTATTGGGCTTAGTGGACCTGAGCAAAGTTGGTCATGGGCTGCAAAGATGTAGAACCCCTCCCACCCCGGCTTCCCTGTGCCCATTAGATCCAGGAGCCAACACTGGTCCAGGGGAAGGAGTTACAGGACCTGTTGGCTCCAGAAGGTGGGCTTGGGATTGGGGCTGGGACTGAGGGGGATCTTGGGATCCTGTTCTTGTCTGGGTTTGTGTGTGGCAAGCGGGGGAGGAATTCTTAAACCCAGATGCACGCACACACATGTGTGTGTGCACACACGCACACGCACACACACACTCACACACTCACACTTCTATGAAGACGGTGTCCAGCTTGGTGCTTGCATTTGGCAGGTAGGCAAATAAATACTGGGTGAATGGAAGGTTGGATTAGAGAATGAACAGCCCCCACAGTTCTAGCCCACAGGGCGTTTCTTCCTCTGTACTCAGAGCCTTAGTTTTTGAGGCTCTTTCATTCTTTATTCCCGGCTGGTGATGTATACTGGGTTATCTGGAGTGCTTACTTCTCAGTGGCTGGTTGTTCTCTAATTCTTAGCATAGAATTGAATTGTGGCTTCCTGGGATAGGAGCTTTGATCTCACCCCAACAAAGTCCCTTATACCGGGCTTGGTCTTCATCCAGTCCCTGCTACTGATTTCTTGGGGCATCTGCTGCGCCATGCAGAGTTTGGGGTTGGGCACAGAGACGGCAATTACCATTCTAGTCTGAGCCGTGCCCCTGGAGCATGGTTCAGGGGACTAGGAAAGGTCTGGGGCTCAGGGGCCAGGCAGAATTAGTACTGGAATAGGAATTTCTAACCTGGGAATATGTGTGAGGCCAGGCACATCCCACCCCCACCCCCCAAACCCTCTCTGCTCCGTGCGATGTGTGTGTGAGTGTGCTCAAGAGCACGTTCGAGAATGAAATGAAAGATATTTAATTTTGGTCCACAGAGGGATAGAGCAGTCAGAATGGACACCAGGCAGAAGCAGCTGGTCATCGTCAGCCCTGTGACACCCTTTTGCCTCTCCTCTCCCCTCCCCATTTCTCCTCTCCCTTCCCTGCCCCTCTCCTCCCATCCCCTCCACTCCACTCTCTCCCCTTCCTTCTTCTGCCTCTTGGGTACCACAGATTGGGTGGTACCTGTTCTGTGTCGAAATTGCCCTCCTACTGCCACGCCTATCACTGAGGGGCTAGAAACTTTCATGCTGGCCCTGGGCCCAACCTTATGGGCTGACTGTGTCTCCTCCTCTCCTCTGAGACCTCAGCATAGGTGGACGTGGCAGGATTGGTTACGTGAGGGAGGAGGAGATGGAGACCTTGGTCACTGGCCAGCTGTGGGGTTCGGAGACTCTGAACTTGGTTTTCGTGCTCTTACTCTGCAGGAACCCTCTTTGGAAGTGACTCGGTGTGACTGAAACCTCTCTGCCGCACACCCACCAGGATTCTGAAGGGTCCCTCTTCCCGAGCCAGGTGGCCCTGGGTCGCTGAGCAGCAGGGGACAGGGAAGGGGCTGGGACCTGCCCCGTGACAGGCCCTGCGCCCAGCGCCTCAGCTGAGCCCCGCTGTGCTCTCTGGGTGTCTGGCTGTGTACGTGCACTCGTGTGCACTAGAGTTGGCCTGTGCGGGCCTGCGCGTGCACACACGCACGCACGTGAGTCTGTCTGGGGATGACGTGCTAGTGTGTGTATGCTCACAAATGGAAGGCTTGGCTGGGAAACTGGAATCTCCCCCTCCCAGGCCTCAACCCCTGCTCCCTGGGGCCCTGGTGGAGGATAACACAGAGTCCCCAGATCCCGAGATCTGGGACGGTGGCTTCTGTCAGATTCCACCCCCCTTCCCCTTTCTTGACACAAATAGCTTGTGGAACAAAGGGAGCTGGGGATTTGGATTATTTATACAGTCAACATTAAGCAACTTGTGGTCTATTTAAATTCTTCTTTATTAGGCCGGGAAATTCCATGGCAAACACTCAGGCAGTAAGGAAACCTCCAACACGGCAGCTCCCAGCTCCGCTGTTGCCATTTGGTTCCTCATCTCCTTTTCTGCTCCCGACCTCTGACCCCTGCTTCTTCCATTCAGCTCCCGGAGGCCATGCCCAGCCCCTGCTTCCCTGCCTGCACGCCCTCCGGATTCCCGCTCCATCCTTCCTATCCCTTCAACCTCCATCTCTCAAACCTCTACCCCAGGCCCCCTGCCTCACGCCTCCCATGCTTTCTGTGACTTGGGAGGGGCGGCCAGATACCGCGCCTTACACTTCAGTGACAGCTCTGCCAGAGCAGTGTGGGGAGTCGAGTCAGGCTTGGGAGAAGATGGGAGGGGCAGGTTGTGGGCCTGTGCGCGCCGTCAGTGTGCTCCAGAGGCTCAGAGGACCTCTGCTCTCAGAGATGCCTCTAGTAGACAGCTTGCGTAGCGAAGGAAAGGGCCCTACCAACAGGACGAGCCACCAGTGACTTCCGGCCAGTGACAGCCAGAGACAAGTTGTAGGACCTGACGGTGATCCTGAAGCCGGGGACTGTGCTGTCACCTGCGTGACAGTTGGGGCTCTTGACCTGAGGCTGAAGCAGCAGATGTGTCTGGGCCCCGGTAAGGGAGGTGTGAAGTGTTAGGTCAAGGGCAGTGAGGAACCCTGGGGGTCGGGGGTGGGGGTGACTGGGAGGTCCCTGAGGCAGCAGGGCTGGGAGGGGCAAGTGTCCTGGGAAGGGAGGTAGCTAGAGCCACGTTAGCTGTGTTCTTCAACATTTCTCCTGTGAGGCCCCAGAGCCTAGCTCTGGAACCTGAGACTGGAAGAGTCAGGGAGGCGGATTCTGGCCCCTGGAGGGCACGGAAGCTCTTTTGCTCCTTCAGAGCTGTCAAAAGTGCTCTTGGATGCCTTCAGATGTTGGGGTTTGCGTCCCCAGAAGTGCTCCAGCAGAAGCTGGTAATGCCCGGAGGGGATCCTGGCATGGGTGCCATTGGGCCGGGTGGCCTTTCCAATGTCTCTCCTCCTCTGGCTGCTGTGATTACACGTGGAGCCGGGCAGGGTCTGGGGCAGAGGAGGGGCTGAGGGTCGGGGGAGCACAGGGACTGCGAGATCCCTTCAGAGGGGACAGCCTCTGGGCTGAGGCTCTGCAGGGCTGGTCCCTTCTCTCCTGCAGAGGGCCCTCCATCCTCTGTCCCCAGGCTGAGGCCCCAAAGACTTGCCCCAGGGCAGATGTGGCCGAGGGCAGAAGGAAAGCTCGGGAAAGGGGAGGGAAGGGGGGAATGAGAAGCAGGAGAGCACCCCGGGGTCCTGGAGGATCCCAGTGGGCACCCTGTGTCTCCTGGTCCTGGGCGGGTGCAGGTGCCCCTCTCCTAGCCCTCGGCTCCTGGGGGCCTTCCTGTCGTGGCTCTTACCTCTGGTGAAAGCTCCTCTCTCCTTGTTTCTCTCTTCAACTAGACTGCGATCACCTGAGGACAGAGACTGCATTCACCTGTAGCCCAGAGCCTGGCATGCAAGTAACAGCAGGAGCTTCATAAATGCTTCCTGAACTCAAAGAAATGGCTCTTGCAGGGGTTCTGGCCCAGCCCAGCCCTTCACCTTCCCCCCATAGCCTCAGCCCCAGAATCCCTTCCCTTTCATGCCTTTCCCAGGGGACAGAGCCTGTGCCCAGATAGAGAGGAGCCCACTGAGGGCTCAGAGGCGTATCTTGAACCTCTCCTGATGGCCGGCTGTGCTGGGAGATGGGGGGACACACCTCAAGGGTTTGGGGGGACTGTCACCAGGGAGGCGAAGAGGTAAAGGTCACTGTGCCCGACTCCATCCTCTGGAGACCGGGCAAGGCTTCAGCTCTTACTTAAGTTGGTGTTAGGGTTATGGATAAGCAACGCGTCCCCCTCCAGGCAGACAGGTCAGGGGCTGAGAAGCTGCCCCTTTCTCAGATCGCAGTGTGACAGCCTCTGTCTCCAAACAGCAGCCGGAGAGGGTGGGGAGACAGACCTAGACCTTGCTGCCAATTATCACCTCGCTGTCGGCCCTGCCCTCTGGGCCTGTCCCTGCTGCCACCTCTGGGCCTGTGTTTCTGATTAGCGGGCCCCAGCTGTGCAGCATTAGTTGCATTTTTCCAGGATGAATCTTGTTTGTGACTTCCTGCCACGGGTCTGAACCAGCTGCCTGCCTTTGCTGCCTGCTTCTCATCCCCGTCCCCTGGGCTGCCCCAAATGCCCTCACTCCCAGGGATCTCCTCCTCGAGGGGACACTGAGGTCGTCCCCCCTCTCAGGGGTTTGTCTCCTGCGTGGAGGGAGATGTCCCTTAGGCTTCCTGGGGGCAGCTCAGGGCAAAACCGCTGCTCACAAGCAGAACCCATTTAGCTTCTCAGATGTGTGGTCTTCAGAGTGGGTCACAGGATCCCAGACCTTAGCAGACATGCAGATGCCACCGGGCAAGGACAGAGCAGGTTAAGGCCAGGGAGGTGTTTGGCTAGGGCTGAGAAAGTTGCTTAGGGAAGTCTCCAAAACAAGGAGCATCACCTTCTGGCTTTCTGGGGTCTGTCCTCTGCCCAGTCATGGTCTTGATTTGGTGGAGCC